>NC_142434.1:2044375-2380000 GCF_059516105.1 Syngnathus floridae
GTCTGTTTCTGTGTGTGCGGGGGGGGCGTAAAAAACATCTATCCTCAACGAGAACAAAACTTCTATATTTAATCTACGCCGAGAACAAGCAAAGCCGCAAAAACAAAAGTGGGCCGCGGCATGCAAATCGCATGCGGACCGACCGAGCTTATCCCCACACGTCGGCGTTGATTGACAGCATTTTTAAAATGTGTAGATTATAAATATTTATAATTGACTTAATATTGACTGCATTCTCGCCTTTTTGCTTGAAAAATAAGGGCGGGAAGAGGAAAAAACTTTTCCCCCCCTCTCTTTTACAAAACAGCACAATCCGGTTCATCTTGAGCTCCCCCCCTCCCCTTCACATAAATAATCCTCCTCCCCTTGTGGCCACATTGTGTCTGCATATGAATTCTTCACTGAGGAATATTTGCATGGAACTTTGAGCAGTTGTCATGTAATAAAAATTATTATGCCTATTATTTCTATTATTATTGTTATTGTTATTAATATTTTTTTATTATTATTCCAGTTATTATTACAGAAACTCTCAAACAAACTCGGATTAAGTTCTCTAGATTCAGCGGTGTAGAACGAGGTGAGGCGAATCTGGGAAAAAAAAAAAAAAAAAATCACTTGGCCTTTGATTGAGTCAGGCCATATGAGCTCCACCCCGGCTTCCGTCGACCTCTTTCAGGTCCACATCAAAAAGGTCATCTGCAGTCGAGAGGCCGGCCAACGAGTCCGCCCGTGGGCTCGCCCGCCCGCCCGACTCCACCACAGTTTGCTCGCTCTCATCCATGTTCCTCTTTGAAGTCCCACAAAATGGCATTGCAAACTTTGTTTTTCCTCTCTACAGCGGAGCGAAAAAAGTTCCCCCGCTATTTAAAAAAAAACAAAAAAAAAACACAAACACACGGATTTATTTTACAGTCTCAATAATATGAACTGCTTCCAATCCCACAGAGCATTAGGATTTAAAGTGAGCATGAAACACAACCCCTTCAAGCAGATTAAATTTCAAATCAAGCAGGCCATGTAAATGATGTGGTGACAGGGGGCTCGCTGCAATTAGCATGCCGGGCTAGTGTTAAAGCAATTAGGCAAAACAGACAGCTCCAGAACCGGGCTCTGAACGCGGCGAGGGGAGGAAGGACAAATATTTCCATATCGTCGGTGTGTACGCACACGTGTGTGTGCGCTTGTTGTGTGCTGTTTGTGGATTTCTCAGAGGGAATCAGAGGTTAATGGGAACGGGACTTTGTTTACTGACAGCCGGCAGAGCCTTTTTAGAGGGCAGACGGAAAAAAATCATTCTCATTCGGAGAATTAAAAAAAAAAAAAAAGAAGACAGTGCCTCTCAAATTGCTTAGGGGAAATCACAAAAAACACGGAGTGGTAAACAAGCAGACACTCTGGGAACCACTTTGGGGGGGTGGGGGGGGGGAGACGCATTTGGGCAAATCTCTCAGGTGGAGCCATCAAAAAGCCACGCTGGTGACGTGATCACCTGGAGACGAAGACTGACGTTCGTTTGAGCGTAAATTACTCAAACAAGCATGCCAGGACGGGATGGGGGGGGGAGGGGGTGGCATTTAATACTTGATGTTTCCCAGCGGGAACGTCGGCACGCGCCTCTAATTCAAACAATGAGTTATGATTTACAAATGCGACTAGAAACAAACACGTGCGAGACGTTAGGCCAACGGGGAGGCAAAGTAGGACGGTGAACATTTTGTTGTTACGGAAGAAACATTTCGTGCCGTTTTTCCGTTTTTATACGCCGGTCGGGGACGTTTGCGTGGGGTTGCTCGGAGACGGCGCCCCCGCCGCGAATTGCCGTGACACCTAATTACTGAACGAAAAGTGCATTAGGTAAATAATCAACTCGAGGGGGGAACAACAATAAGCCACTGTGCCGCCTCCGATGCTATTCACGCTCTCCTCGATGATTATAAAAGTCACTTCGTAACGGGGGGGACCGTTTCTTTAATTTACACAAGTCAATTAAGTGTAATTTAAATGAAGCTGACTTACCAGAGAGCGTACTAATTAGTTCCTGTTCAAGTCAGCGGGATGAATGTAGGCTATGTTATACAAGCCGTCGAGACTCGGCAGCGCCATATGGTCGACATGGCCTTTGGGCTTTTTGTGAAGATTGCTTCTTGGAGATGGCGAGCAGGTGAAGCAATGTTTTGCTAGCGCTGCGCAAAATGGCCGTTTGGAGACACTGGTTCAATCCAACCAGATGGGGCAGAAAGTATTTCTACAAAAAAGTTACTCGACGTCTGACCGCTTCCACCTGCCAATTACAGACATCTCCTAATTTCCAGACTATCATCAACAAGGCGGCGGGTTGAGAAACAAAGGGCCCTCTAACAAAGCTTCCCATGGAGAATTGACTACGGCCTTGCTTGCTATTTACATACAGATGCACTGGCTTCCATTTGCATAATGTTTTTTTTTGTAGCTGGGTGCTCAGGGGAGCGGCATTGTAACATATCGGTGCCTAATGAAGTCTGAAAAAAAATTGATTTTCCAGCAAGTAAATTAAGAAATGCATTATAGCTGTTAAAGCAATCTTTGGGGAAATCGGAGGCTTTCACCGCTAAACTACGCTTGATAAGTAATAAATGACATGATACACGAATTAGCTTTAATTCATGCCAAATTAATGGAACGCTGTAGTTGCGAGGGCCGCCGCTGGAGATTCAATTATTTATCAGGTGTGTGTGTGTGCCATGCACGCATAAATAAGGTTGGATAACGGTGAACGTTTGTGACGGTTTGCATCCATCGGTGACTTCCCGATTGTCAACAGAGGCAAGGTTTCTTTTTGGCAAGCTTCCTCCCTTTCCTTCCTTCTCCCTCCCACGTCAACGGGTGACTCATTGTTTATAAGCCTTCCACTCGGCCGTCCTATCACCCGAGCACTGACGCTACTTTTCCATTTCATCATAGTCTCGGCGTGCCATGGTCACGTGACCTTTTTTTTCTTACACAACCACTTCATTTTTTTTTTATTGTAATCAGTTTGGACCATTTAGGCTCTTGACTCTTCACTCATTTGTGTTGTAGTTCTTTAGATTGGTTTTTGGACTACAAAACCAGATCCTGATTGATTTGCGAATCCACGCTGCTAAATTCACAACTGCGAAATTATAAAACTGCTCATTAGATTCGCAAGCATACCTGGAAAAACATTTCAGCAAGAGTGACACGAAGGTCTGGTTAGGTATTAGCCTCTTCTGTCACGCTGAGTAGGAATTAAAGGGAGTTAGCGTTACTTTGAAGCAACCACAGTGTCTCCTTCCCTATCACAGCGGCAATATTAAAAAAAATTCAACCCGCCGATGGAAGTAAATTAGAGAAAACAAAATCTTGCAGATTAGTCAATTAAGTGGCACATTAGCCCGGGACTTAATTAAAAGATAGCGACGGCGGCCGAGTCGTCTTTAAGGATACAAAGAGTGTTTAAACAGCAGATTGAACAAATGGCACTTATTAAAAACTTTACAGCGAGTCACTTGACACCTCCTCACATCCTTCTCGCCGCACCTTGAACTACATAAACAGACTGGCAAGCTCCCCGGGTTCCCGCTATGCAAATTTTGGGGAGGACCCCAAGATAATCAAGATGGAGTCGTCGGAAAAAGGATGTTAGATATGGATCTTGGGACTTTTGAAGAACATCAAGTTCCACAACACTTAACCAACTGTGTGCACGAGCGTAACATGAACGTAATTATGGGCGGACGCCCTTCATTAAACCTTTTGTTCGAACCCAAACGACAGAAATCAGAGGCAGGCGAACAGAAGGCTGTTATTGTGTCAGCGGCGGCGGTGAGGATTGAAGAGCAAGGAACGCTAAAACATCACAGTTCACTGCCCGTGTTGCCATCTCGCCGTCACGTTGGATCCAGAACAATGCGGCGGCTGACAGCTCGCACCCAAGAATTATCACGCTAAACTGAATTATTCCTGCCACGTGTTAATTTATTAACAACCTGTGCATGCTCTAATGTAGCCCCCCCCCCTGCATTTGCATACACATTTTTAACCTGCAATTGTCTTGGTGGTGTTGGGAGGGGGGGGTGGGCGGAGAATATTTCAAATTCCCTTCTGCTAAACTGCACGATGAAATTTTGACGAATGGAGATGATGAGAAATAAATCGCACGACCTCGGGAGACATTTTATGTGGGGTCGAGTCGATTTTGGAGAAAATGATAGGTTTTATAGTCCGAGAAATACCATAATAGCAATATCTCTATTTTAGATATAATTTGTAATTTTAGTAACGACGCAAAATTTGTCTTCTTGGGCGACATAAAATGATGTGGCGGGCCGTATCTGGCCCCCAGGCCTCATGTTTGACACCTATGCAGAATACAACAGCATCGAGATGTGCTTGGAATACTTTTTAAAGTTGCAAAAAATCTCATAAGATCATCACAGGGTCGGGGAAAAAAAAAATCCAGCTATACAATCACACATCCAGTCAATTGACATTTATCACCCGACAGGTAACTGGAATTAGGAAGACGACGGGGGGGGGGGGGGAACGAAGTCACACCTCTGACTCCCACCTTTGCATCAAATGTTGAGGATCGTACGCCCGCTGACACCGACAACCTTCAGAGGCGACGACGTAAAAGGGAAAAACGGAATAAATGAGATGAAAAGAGGAGAGGTGTGATGTGCCTTCCACTTCACCCTCACAGACGCCTGATTGGCTCAATGAGCAAGAAACAAAGACTGACAACGGCAAAAAAAAAACAAAAAAGACTAGCATAGTGCTACTTCATGCTAGCATCGGCGGCCATGTTGCAGTCTGAGTAATTAATTCCATTTCCCGCACGTTATCATAGGTAACTTTTCGGCGTCTTCCAAACCGACTTTCCCGTGTCAACTCGTCCTCTAACGAAGAAGTCAACAAAGATGAAGCAAGCACGCGAGCGAGCGGGCACGACTAAACAACCTGCCAATCACCTCCGTGAGATGCAGATGACTGCAGGCCATTGGGAGGCTTGCCTTCATTTAAGTGATGTTAAGAGCAAACAATCAAAAGTGCTGCTCGGGAGACGTGTCCAAATGGGCCCGTGACATGTAACAATGCTGACATCTAATTTATAGCTCAAGGAGCGTGTACAAGCAAATAAACAGCCCCCCCCCTCCTTCCCCCCGTCCTCCTCAATTTGCCTCGGGCACGCTACGCTGCTTCTCAGACGGCGGCGGGGCTGCGAGGAAAAGTGATGGAAAGTTGAAAGATATGATGACTTATTTAAGGACGCCGAGGCTTCTGTTACTTCCCTTTCAAAGCTGGCATCTGCGGCGTCGGGGCTCACCCCCAAAAAGACGACACGGGAGGAAGTAAAATGTTTTCTGCAAAGTTGCACCCAAAATGGGGGTGAATGAATCCCCCCTGCTTTTATTTCTTTCTCTTAGGCGGGTGTTTTGCCGCCGCCGTGTTATCGTTGCATTGCCGTGGCGACGCCTCCAGGTATGGAGGAGATTAGAAGCAGTCAGAGGGCCTTGTACGGCAGCAAAGCTTTAGCAAAAGGGGGTCTTTAAATATTTAAGGTGTGAACGCCATCGCGTATTGTTACTCTAAGAAGACAGGAACAAAGGATACAAGGCTTTCGCTCGGAAAAAAAAAAAAATCATTTACATTTCATCGCCGCCGACACCGATACGACGCCGCCGCTGCATTCTGTACATAGAAAAACATCACGACATGAAAATAAAGCATCTCATCATCTGTCACTACTGATGATATTCCACATGATTTTTTTTTTTTTCCGTGTGCCGTAAGATCAAAATAAACACACAAGTAAATAAACAAGAAGCTTGGGCAGCCTGATGTCAAAATCAATTAGCTGTGTCAGGTAATGACCCGATTTGCACGCTAAACTGCGCCAGGCGGCTAATGGGGCCGATACCTGACGAGTCTAATTGAAAGAGACGCCACTGGATTTTCTTCTCATTTGATATCAAGTCTAAAAAAAAAAACTTAGTCTGACGAGTATTTGCTTTAATGCGTGCCGAACTACATCGGAACAAATTACGTCCACGCTAACGAGGAGGTAATGACGGCTATTACGATTTCATAGACAACTGCGACGAAGGAACAAAAAATAAATTGCTTGTATTTATAAAAGTGAATATTCCACCTCTTTGGGTGCCAATTAGTCAATTAGTCATTTATTCAATATTGTCGGCTCTGACGTCAGACGGGTGATTTAGTCACGACCTGACGGCGACAAAAGAAAAGGTCACCTGAAGTTTTTTGTTCTGCTGACTGATAGTGAAAGAAAAGCAGAGCCCCATTCAAAAGTTGCACGTTGTGAATACAGTTTATTTTAAAATTCAGAAAGAATGTACAACAGCGACAAAAAGAGGAATTTTAACCAATACATCAAATTGCAAAGCTTGAAAATTAGTCAAATCTTAAAGGACTTCTGTAGCTTAGTTACCTCCCCCAAAAAAATCTTCACATTGTGCTTTCTCAACAGTAAAAGTTGGCAAAAAACACCTGGATGACTGAACTAAAGTAAAATCCAAGTAATCTAGTACGAAATGGCAGAAAAATATCTTTGTTAGCTAGTAACAATTTGCTATCGGTTAGCAAGTAGCGGCGGTAATGAGCACGCCTGAGCATCAAAGCTAGCGGCCGAGCGGAGACGAGCTCCAAAAATGCCTCTCGCCTCATTAGTTGCCAAAAACAATACGACGGCGAGCGCCTCGTTGTGAGTCGGCGGGCAATTTCAATTCCTGATCAGCCCCTTCCTGAAATTCCATGACAGTAGATAGGGATACATAAACATGAGATGTCACATTTTACAGTGTTGTAGTACTTGAAGAGCGGGAAACAAAATGGTGGGCGTCCCTACGAGGGGAAACAGATGCCGCAGCATTCCATGCAGATTTCCAAGCAATCCGACGACTCGCAGCAGGCGTCCATGATGCCGCAGTCCATGTCGCAGGGGCAGTTGCAGTCGTCGCCCATGTCCTCGGCGCAGCAGCAACAGCAGCAGCACCACGACGACTCGGAGGCGCAGGGGCCGCACCACGCCGGCGCCACCACCAGGTTGCAAAGCGTTAGGAACTCGCAGAAGAGGCACGCCAGGATGGAGTGCACGCAGCAGTCTGGGAAATTTCGCCGACGTCAAACTCAGGTTGACGGTTGAATTAGTACGCGGTCGTTGCATGCGAGAAATACACAGCGACGAATTCCTCGCCGTTCGTTTTCGATTAGCAAGCTGTTAAATAATTGCAGCGTTATCATGCAGAGCGCTAGCTTGACGATTAGCAGCCATGATGCTGATTAGCGTTAGCCGCGGGGTCGTGGCCTCCCAATTAACATTTCACCTCTCCGGACCCTTTTGATGAGGGCGCATGCAAGTTTTGCTGAATTCTCCATTACAAATTACAAATGTGCTCATTACCCAGCCCAAAGGTGTTTACAGATTAGGTCGAATTAGCTACGCTGCGCTGAAATGGCATGTGGGAATTATTCATGATAAAAATGTCACTTGAGCTACTTTTTAAAAGCGGAAAATGCTGCGTAAGCGATTTTTCAATGGGGAGTGCGGATATTGGAATGCCATTCATATGATCTGAAGATCCTTCAGTTGCTTCTACATGACACCACCCAAATAAAATTTCCATGTTATCATTAGCCGTGATCAAATAAATGTGCTAATTCCATTTTAGAGTCGCACACCGTACGAATTCCTACAGTCCTCCGAGTCCATGTCAAAACTTTTCAAAATCCAGCGCGGCACTTTGGAGTGCTGATATATGACCAAAAAAGAAAAAAAAATTCTTACAAACAGGCTACATTTGCATATCTTTCATCAGCCCATCTTGAGCTGTCGGAGTGGGCTGCTGCTGATTGGGTTGGAGGCGAAGGAGAAAGCAGCTGCAGGACGGCGTGGCGAGGCAAGCAGAGGACTGCTGGATGCTCATGTTTGATTAATCAAAGTCCATTTTTTTTTTTTTGATGCTCAGAGCTGACCAGGAGGAGCAGCTTGCTGTGATATAAGCAAGTGTGTACTCAACTTTTAATGCATCTGATTATGCTGATCTGAAGACAGAAGCGTCTTTACTATTCAACATATAGTCGCGTACCCCCGAGGTGCACGCCGAACCTCAAAGCCGGGCTACGAAACTTTGAAGGACCCAGAGGGCAGACCCACGAGCCACGCGAGACTTCTGTATGTAAAAAAACGATAAATAAAAAGACGGTACACAATCATTAAGCGGCGGGCGGGCGGGCCTCTCAGCCATTTTTTTTTTCCCCCCTCTCAACCATTCACTTGGATGTATAATTGAAGAGAAGCGATTAGTGCGAAGAAGATGGTCGCTCGCAACTGGACACACTCTGGCTAACCTCCGGATTGCTAGCTTGAGCTCAATGTGTAGCATTTTTTTCCATGAACTGAACCAATTAATTAATCTACCTGAACCAATTAATTAATCTATTTGTTTCGAGTCAACAAAGATCTAATATTAGAAGAGGATGACAATATGACACGCAACCTTGAGCACAAATTCCACATTATAGACAAACCAAGCACTTGGCAGGCGGAAAGCACCTTGAGGCTTATTACGCCCAATTAGCCCAAAACATCAGCCAACCCCGACAAAAGGCAAAGAACTCCTTGAAACCCAAAACGTGTGATCGCAGATTGGTTCCGGTGCCGAAGAATACAAGGGAAACCCCCCGGAGGAAGCTCCCTTTTATTTCTTGTGTTTAGAAGGCTAATTTCACAGCAAACAGATTATGTTAATCCGTGTAAACACTCAAACACAACAGCTTGGCTTTTCATTTCCTTTTTTTTTTCTTCTCCCCCAGGCCAGGAAATAAACACTCGAGAGCTGGCGACTGCAAAACAGTCAACACAAAAGCCATAATGAGACCGACTTGTTGAGCTTTTTCCATCTTTAATTTCGTTTCCGCTCTCTCTAACAATTAAGCGGGATCATTTACAGCAGGGCTAATCATTGTTTCCTTATGACTGTCAGCGTCTTCTATATACAGTATGGGCTACATAAACTAGTTTTGGAATCAGAGATGAGTAAAAGTATTTCAAAAAGATGAATCGGGCCACATAAAGCGATGCGGACGGCCGTGCCTGGCCCCCGGCCTCGTGTTTGACACCGATCATTTACAGTACATGTTCTCCACCTGATGCATAATTCACAGGCGGCAAATCAACCAAGCTCACGCCGCCTACTTTTCTCCTTCACGTAAACACGTATCTCAATCCGACTCGTTATCAATCAATGTCCTTTGGACGGATGCGTGCGCTAATGCGTCATAAAATCTCGGGACTCCGACGAGGGCGGCCGCGTCCGTCCTGTTAACGAGGGGGACTGGAGGTGCGAGAGCCGCTCATGACTTTTAATGGGCACCCCGCCAACACAGACCTTGTTAGGCGGTCACACCTACTCTGTATCTGCGGCGACGGTCATTACCCGACCCACCTCTGGCCCGCACCTGGCAAAGTGACGGCCGAGGAACGCAAAATCAAACGCCCGACATCGGCGATAAACACAAGCGATACTCGTACTTGGAATTGTATCCATTATTCTGTTGATATCGGAGATCGGTATCGGGCCGATACCAGTAACATTGACTAAGTCCTTCTCGCCAGGAGTTAAAGAAGACATCAGAAGAAAGACGTAAGGAAGGGGAAAAAAATGAAATAATTAAAAAAAAAAAGTGGGATTGAATATTCCTATTTATGTGATTATTGTTCTTATTTTTGTGATATTTTGTCTGAAGGTCCACCAAGCATTTCACAATTATCAATACAGTTTTGACATTGACATGAACACATTTGTATGACATGATCAAAAGTATACGAAAGAATTGCTACGAATGTCGCTTTGTTGATATTTCGTCTTACCAGCAATAATTTGTTTAAAAAAAAACTTTGCATGCATGTATGAGACTTGATTTCTGATTAGTAAAAAGCAGGGTGCTTTTAGCAGTTAGTGATTAGTCAATTTTAGTCCTTAATTAGTTTGAACTCGGACTCACCTTCCGGTAAAGGCGTCTTCGACGATCCGGTGGAGCTTTGCCGGCTGCCGTCGCTGTTAACCGACAGGCTGGACTTTAACTTTCGTTGCATTTTCTGCGAAACCGGCGTGGATGGCCCCCTGGTGGCCACCGCCGTCGTTGCCCTCGTGCCGGCGGTCGGCCCTCCTGCGGCGCCATTGCCGCAAGTGCATTTGCACGTTGTCCCCGCATCGGCGGCGGGGGGCCCGACATCATTTTGTCCTTTTTCAATCTGAGGTTGATCTGAAAGCAAAAAAAAAACAATCCATCATTTTCTCCCCCAAAAATTTCCATTAACTCCACTTGACATCAGTATAACTTTATTTAAACGAGAACTTTGTCAGCACTCTGCCGTCAGGCTGGGTAGGGGAAAAACTTTATTCGCCCCGTCGGTTCTCGGCAAATCTTCCGAGTATTGTGCGATATTGATCAGATGGCAAACATTTCCGCGCCGGGATGACAGAAAAGATGTTAGGGACCTCACATGTGACAGGATGACAAAAACCCCGGCACGCTTGGCGGATGGGAGCAGTACCCAGGTGAGTTGAACGTGAGATTAATAAAAGAGCTTTATAGAAAATAGCTGCTGTCTGCAAGCGTAATGATCTTGTCGACTTGAACGCTCAGTTGGCCTCAGCAAGTCTTGGAGCCAGAAGACGGCGACCCGTCTGATAAGAAAAGGCGGCAAAAGGATGAGAGGGAGCCAAGGATTGGGCGCCTCGCCCAAAGGAGTACCTGCACATTCAGCTCTACTGGGAGTTGCTCCTGTATTGCCCCGCCCCCTCCCTTCCCTACTCTGGAACACATCAGAGCCTGCGAGTGAAATGTGAAGTTGCGATTCTAATTGAGCTACTTTGGAACGTAGAAGAGACGGCTACATTCCGAGATGCCCTTTGATTAATACAGCTAAACCGAAGCAAGGTGATTTTCGAGCCACTCTGACTTTCTTGCGATATTGCGCATGACAATAGTGTAGTGGCCACAAGGGGCTCCCTCGAGCATAAACACGACAAACATTTGCGGAATTGTTGAAGTAAAAAAGAAACAATGAGTAAAATGAGTTCAAGTCGTAGCGGCAGGTTCCCTGAATTGTCCTCGCAACTTTCTTTTTCTATTTCAATCCCAATGAAGATGAATGGACACGATGCGTGATATAATATGCAAAGCATTGATCACGCTAATGATGATACTGTCAGAGATGGCAATGACAGACGTGTACAGTCGCCACTCTGCAGATGAAAAAATAATGAGACAAAAAATTGGAAAAATTTGTGGCACATTTCATTTCTTTTGTTTGGAAGTTTTGTTTGGTATCGGATCGAGACAAAGTATCGGCAGATACTTCTTTTTATTAATCAATTAATAATAATAATAATGTTAAATAATGAATAATAATAGTAATAAGAATAATAATTAACAGATTAATCGATCACCAAAATAATCGTTGGTTACCACCTTAATTGTTTATCTGAGCAAACCTCGGATTAAAAAACAAAATAAACATTTAAAACGATCGTTTTGCCACACCATTGCAGAGATAACTGAATATACCAAACCTGACAGGATGCATTAAAACCACATGTATCCTGCAAACACACATATACACACACACACACACAGCGGACCAAATTGGACTTGTAACCACCCTATTTCCAGCACATCAACAACTGTTGAGAGTGTACATTTGTAGTTGAATAAAACATGCTATCCCCGGCACACGCTGTCACACACATCACAGGGGAAACTGCGGGGTGAGTGCTTCTTGACTGTCTAAGCAGCATCCCAATTTGGTCGCCGCTACCAGTAGTTGACAGGCTGGCGATATCTGGGGAGCATTTTTAAAAGGCCAGTGTTTGATGGATTCATGAAGAACATACAAATATAATTGCCATTTGTCACAGAGTCTTCAGCGCCGCCGCCACACGGGCGCCGGAGAGTCTGCATGGAGGGGGCTCCATATATAAAAGCAACACTTTTGTCATCGAAAATAGGTCCTACAGGAGAAAGTTGAAAATTGCACCCAGAAGACACAAGAGGAAAGGCGTGTGTGTGTATATAAAGTACACACACACACACATAAGCGGGAATATGCATGCATGCGGCTCGGACTACAGCTGTACAAACAGCAATTCTGAAAAAGGCAAGAACATGAAAGTCTAACAACGAGGTCACAGGGGGCAGTGCGAAGACTGTCATTCACACGCCGCTATAGCGAGGAGACGGTAGCCCAATAACAAGCATTTTTAATATTTATGCCATGAAAAGATTTTGGCCTAGCATTCAAACACGCCGCAACGGGAGCTCGTCTTCATCCGTTAATTGCTACTATTACCAAAAAAATTAAGCGTACTGAACCACGTTCCAGCTGCTAGCTCGCTATGCTAATACCACCACGCCGGTGTTTTGTTTATCTTTGCATTAAGGAAAAGCGTGTATATTTTCCGCTCGGCTGCGCATGTACCTGCATGATTGAAATGCTAATTTGTAAAAATGTGCAATGACCTAGCCAGAGTCCTCCTTACCACCATCAGCGCCAAAACAGCCCCAGGTATCATCTCTCCTCCTAACAAATAGCGTGTGGAACAGCCCCTGCCTTTCAATCCAAAGGGATATATTTTCTCATTAGAAATTATACATCTTCCCCGTTCATATTTATAGAGGCAAAACCAGGGGAATTATACGAGTAGCGAGGGGGGGGGGATATATAGTACAATGAATGTTATTACAAAAGGGCTCTGATTGAAATGTTCCTTGGGCGTATCAAAGCCGTGTTTACCATTTGACCTTCCAAACTTGAAGACAAGGACTTTCTTTGAAATATGCAAAAAAATAAAAGATGCACTGGCTGGAAAACAAGCTGGATGTGACATGGAATCAACCTGGAATGGTGTTTACCGTATCTTGTCATTGAACATGGGCTTAGCTAGAATTCAGGTTTCTTGCTAGTCAGTTTTGGAATTCTGAGTAGTCGCCTCCTCCCACCAACCGATTTGTCAACATTGTTATGTGGAATTTAGCAGTTTGCTAAGTTCAGCGCTGAACGCTCGCCTTACTCCAGATGAACGAATCTGTGTCACTATTTGAAGCAATTTCCTGTTTCTCGCCATTTGAACCACTGAATGTTTAAATGGAGGCTCTTGTTGCAATAACGTCTTGTGACTCACAAACCGCCAGGCTTCTAAAAACAAGCCCCACCCTCTTCAACTCCAAACACGAGTGAGTAAGACCAAGCAAAGTTGCTGTGGGAGGCCAGCGAGTTAGAGCAATGACTCAAATATTCCGCTGGCTTCCATACCCCAACTTCGACAGGAAGTTCAAGTGTTTGCGAGCTGGCGTCTGTGTCAGCCGCTAACCGATTCAAGCTAGCTAAAGGACCATCTGATGTGTGACTGCGGGTCACAGGGAGGATTGGCAGTCTATCAAAACAGCCCCACGCCGAGTTCCTTTATTTGCTCAGTGGCAATCTCAGCATTAACCCTCCGCTAATGGGACAGCTGTGGGTCAGCGCCTCACATCTCGCCGACGCCAATCAAAAGCCCTAAGCTGAGCGAAATCAACCTTCGGGATGGAGGTGCTCGTCCGCCTCTGAGTGGCTTCTTAAACACGGAGACGCCCGTATCGATTTTAACTCCAGCCTGAAAAGCAGGAGGGGGAGGTCTCAGGCTGAGACGGAGTCTGGACGGCAGCCAGACCCCCCCCCCCCCCGGTCCCTGGTCACCCTCTGCTGCTCAGGGGTGTCTGACAGAATGACCTCGCAGCGAGGCATTGAACCTACAAACACGAGGGGGCCAAGGAGCTGCAAGCTCAGGGGCTGGTGGGGGCAACACCAGCACAGATCTCAGTAATAGAAAAGGGTTTTAACCTTAATGTTGGAGCCAAAACCCTGTTAGAGGCCACATAATCCCCCCCGCGCCGCTCTCATTTAAACCGACTGGATTTTTTCTTTTTTTTGAACCCCATTTTATCACTCGCCCCCCCCTTGCCCTCACTTCCCTGTCTGTGAGGAGCTCTGGAAAAAATACCTTCGTGTGTGGCACGGTCGGTAAACCTGCAATAAACAACTGAAGTCAATAAGATTTTATTTTAGTGCTTCACCTAAACTAAAAAAGTCAGAAACTAAGAGTCTTGTGAGGAAAGTTCCCAGGCTCTCAAAAGATTAAAAAAAAAAGGCTGGTAAATTATGAACTAACAATCGGGTCATAGGTCAACTGGAATTAAAATAACTTCAGGACGAGAACAGCAATTATTAAACACTTAATTCACAATCAAAATACTTTCTTGATAATCGAGGTATGCATAATCATGTGGCTTGAGTATGTCGAAAAAAAAAATAATACACGCTGGCACTTTGGGTAAAATATGCTAATTAAGGCACTTGAAATTTCCCATATGAAATCTATCTGCGGCAAGACAATGAGAAAATAATTACAACAGAGGTAGAATTACAATGGCCGTTTTAATCAACCCCTGCGCTAGCATTTCACCCTATTTATACCGTTTTGGATTCCGTGACCCACTGCTAAGTAATCACTTGAAAAATAACGACGGAGTTCATAATGGCTCTGTACTTTCCACATTGTTTCGGCACAGACCGGGGCTCCGAGGACTACAAAGAAGATATGCTTGGCTAACAACAATCGCTAAAAAGAAAAAACTAGCGGGAGGTTAAAAAGTCTTTGAGTACTTTGGCAGCAAGTTCTGGATGTAAAAATCACATTTGGAAATGTATTTCACTTCAGTTCTTAGAGGTCACAAATTCCTTCCCAAAGAGGTCAATCGGGTAATTTGACCTTGAAGGTGTGCTGCTCAAGTCCAATCAGAGAGTCACACAAAAGGTGATCTTTCTTTCAAACCGAGTCGTGTTACTTGACGGGCCTTTTGCGCGACAGATAAAAGTAAGGTCATCTTTATCGGGCATTAAAAAATATTTGACAATCCGTTGAATAATGGCGACGATTAAACTCCTCAATTTATTCAGGGGGTGAAGCCGAGAGGGTACTGGGTGGAGGAGATATGGAATTTCTTGAGGACCGCCAAGCCCTCCAGGATGGAGGAGCCGCCGAGGAAACCTTCCCCGGCGACATCCTGGCTTCAGATTTTCTGCTTTAACAAAGTCGGACGCTTGACGATCCCCACGGCGTAACCAACCATCCTTAAACTTCAAAATGATCGTCAGCCATTTTGAATCTTTAGTAGAGCACCAAAAACTTCCATATCATTGGAAAGCTACGGTCTAAAACTAAGAGCTTGTTTATCTTCCTGTTGTAAGGCGACGAGCCCATTTATTGGCTAAAAAAGAAGCTGTCAGTACAACAATATAGTCGACTTCCTCGTGTTGTGAGAACGCCACGCTGGCGTTAAATCACACGGTGAAGGGGGAAGAGCTCAGGGGCAGGATGCAGCCAAGCAGATGATCTCTTATTGATTTCCTGTTGCCGCGGCCGACGAGGGCTCTCAATTAGCAACGATAGGGAAGACCTCAAGACCAATGAAATGCCTAACTTTAGATTTTCAAATCATTTGTTTTCTTTTTATGTCATTATTTTCTTTTTCTTCATTTTATTACTTATTTTTCCAAAACAGTTCAAGATGTCGAGCCGCACTTCTCTGTTGCACAATCAGTTAGTAGCAGCGAGATCAAATACGACGCAAAACTGTTGTCACGTGGGATTATTTTCCGATAAAAGAGAAGCGAGAGAACAACACTCTCGCACCTGACAAGCTTTAGAAGACCTCTTGACAGAAGAGATTTTTTTTTCCCCTCTGCTTTTTGCAACCAAATTGCTCCCTCGCCACTCCGGTAAACAAGCCCCTGGCAAGTCATTAAACTTAAAAAAAAATAGGAGACCTGGAAAAGTTAACAAGATCGAAACAAAAGAACCGTTGTGTCAAAATCAAACACGGTTCTTATTATAGCTCACCGACTGTCATGGAAGCAATCAGCTGCTATTAGCCTGCCTTGACACATTTTTCCTTCGCCTTTGTAAACACGTGCATTTGGGAAAAAAAATGTCCGCCGAAATGACACTGATGCTCACTCGACGCGTCTTCAAGTCGGCGCGGTTCAGACGTACAAAGAACTCCGACGTAACGCTAATCAATCCAGATTCTCCTGCCTCGGTCCTGATAAATAAACAACTGGACTTTTTTCAGAAAGCTAACTGCTTGTGGTCGTCTCGTACCACGAGATGCCCATCAGCTAGCTCCAGGAAAAGACTTTAGCGTTGGGGTTAGCTAGCAAACCGAGGCTGAAGATGTGTTAGCACGCCACTGGGAAAAAAGGAACGTGGTGAGATACAATAAACCCCGAGCAGGATTTCCTCCCGGGTAGGAAACAGAAGGACAATGGAAACGTGAGATCGAGTCGAGACGGAATAAGACAGTAAACATGTGGGCCTTTGGCTCCGCCCCCACCATCCAACAAAAGAGCCTCCAGGTGCCATCTTGGTATTATTTCAAGTGGAAACACTGAGGCTGCTATTTCAGTTGGCCTCGAGTCAAAGCGTCAAAACATCCATTCTTGACAGATTATTTTGTTAGGTAAGATATTATTCAACCTCAAACCTGGCTCTAATTATTTCCCAACATGTTAGATTCCTGTTTGGTTCTACGTACTTCTGATTGGCTCAAAGTGGTCCTCCTGAGTCACGTGACCGGATGGTCCCGATGCTTCGGCATCTACAATCAGAAAAACATTTTTGTGTTAGCTAAGGGGCAAACAACACAACAAAATAGACAACTCGAGGTTCTGTTTGTCACATGATACCACATGACCGGTTTTGGAATGGAACCAAAACCAAAAAAACTTCTTGCAGCGGTGGGTCGGTTCTGGAACTCATTTGCGGCGCTCCCAACCGGGGCGCTACCTGCTATGAAAGCAGCATTCATGTTCAAGTGGAAAAAAGTACGTAAGCGTCAACAGCTTCCACTCCCTTCGCATCTCGAGAGGAAAACAATCCACTTTATTGGATCGCTCCTCGGCCGGTTCGGAGCCATGTTTGCTGTTCTGGTTGCAATGATTCTCACAAGTGTGTTTGGCGAAGCTGGTGATGGATCGAGGCCTGGGGGGGCGGGGCTAGATAGATGCCGCGCAGTTGCGAGGATGATGTATAGCAGCGACGTTAGCGCCGCTAGTTGGTGATGCATCGCAGTATTTAGTGATCACGGTTAGAAACGAATTGGCCTACTCCCGCTACATCTCCGCTCCCCCGGGAGGGAAAATCCAGTCTTAAGCGCAGAGGCGCCTTTGAAAGGGGGGTGGGGGGGGCGGCGAAAATCCATTCGCAATCCAGCAGCCTGACTGATTGCTTACTTTGTCCTACTTTGCTATTTTTTGACAGAGCCGTAATGATGCTTGGTATAAATAGGATGGTTAACGCTTCATTGCTTGTTTGAAGAGAAAAATGAAGAAAAAAAAAGGAGGGTGTGGAGAGGGGCGGTTGGATTATTTTACATGTGATAATCTAACTAGAAAGTTAATTAAAAATATAATTGGGCTGTGGTTTTCTCTTCATGGGTTCCTGTGGATTTCACAAGACATAAAGAAAACATGGCCAAGGCGCATAACAACACACGAGAAAGGCAATCTAGGTTCTTTTTATGCATATATTGACATACTTCCTATTTATACCTGCTGGTCCAGTTTTTATGCACCACTTGGCACCATTCAGTAAAAAGTAGTGTCAAGAAGGTTCTAGAAGGCCTTCAAGTTGATTTTGCACTTTCCCTCACATGCATTTTTGATGAATGACGTCATTGTTAAGGCAGACAACATGCGTGTGTACAATAAAAATAATACAAATAAAATAGACATGTGTTGGTAGTATTAAAAAAATAAGCAAAATAATAAATATTATAAAACTGCTTTCAGCTTTATGACTAATTATAATTTTGACATCCATTCTTACCGTGAGTGAGGGACTGCAAAGAGGAACCGGTCTCCGGTTTTGGGCTTCTATCTGGCCCCTGTGGAGGGTGTCCGGTCTCCGCGGACATGGAACCGTCAAAGTTCTTCTTTTGCCAGAGGAGGAAAAGTCACCTCATTAGGCTTGGAGACACAAAAAACGACGGTTATTCGGTGGAAAGAAAAGTCCCGTTATTTTTCTTATTGGAAGTTGCTGACCGGCAAACATTGTTTAGAAAGACGCCGCTTACCTTTCACAACATGTCACTTCCTTCGCTTCAAATCTGACGCGCTCACTCCCATCCTTATTATTTTTTTTTTTTGCGGAAACTGCTCGGAAGTGAAAAGTAAGCACGACTAATAACCGTAAACTTTTGGAGACGAGTCGTGTGTGTCCAAGCTGCAGCGTCCAAAAGTTTGACTATGCGCAGATGTGTCTGACGCACGTCCCAAACTTTTTTTTTTTTTCTTCCTTGAGAGGAGAGCCGCGAACTTTTCATCATTTCCGGATTCCTTCACAGCTTCTTTCCTGCCTTGCCTCCATGGAATAATTTTTTATTTTATTTTTACAAATACAGCACAGTAGATTATTTGACAGGTATCGACAAATAATAAGCAGCGAAGAATTGCAGGTGTGATACCCCAAAAGTGGCCGCGTCCAAATCTACTAGGAGCTTTTTTTTTATTTTTTTTAAATCCAACGCAAACTATGGTTAAAATCACACTATTATTGTTGTTATCCTGCAGTTGAGGTCCTTTTTTCCCCAAATATAATGTTTATATTTAAAGGCAATTGTTGACAGTATCTGCAACAAATTCAGTATATCTATTTTTAAATATTTATTTTATCCTATAAAATTGTCCGCGTCTTTTCCTATTATTTATTCATTTTAATTTGATTATTTTCTTTTTTTTATTATTACTTTTCTACATTTATTTTCACTTCACAGCGACTTTGCAGAAGACTTTTAAGAACGCTCCGCCTCAGAGCAACAAGATGGCGGACCTTACTTGGAAGTACATAAAGAAAACGCCATCACTCGGTACTATCGAAATGGGGCGCCTTTTCCCGCGAGAGGTCAACTTGAAAAGTTGCCCGAAATCAATTTCAAACTTTCTCGGCAAAGCGCAGTCCAAACAGCCAATATGAGTGCTTAATTCTGTCCAATTCATTTCCCCCGTATCATTCACTGGAAATAAATGTCCTCTGCGGAGTCAGTAGGGTATTGTTAGTGCAGTCAGTGTCTAGCTGATTGCCATCATAGCCATTGAACCCTACTGGTAAGAGTGTAAGTGAGATTTAAGCCTTACTAACATGAGAGTGTGGAGGTGATTGATGTGAAATATGCCCTCCCTCATTGACTGGCTGAACTCCATTTTCTGCTCCTAATGCAGAAATCACTCCAGGTCCCCGGCATAATGATTTACGATGAATCTGTGTCAATGTTGAACTCGGCAAACCTCACGTAATCCATCTTGCAGATGTACCTAGCAACCCTGCCCCGCCCCGTCTCGGCCAGCGCCGTCCCACGGAAGCCTCGGCGCTTTCCCCTCCGTTCTAAAAGCGTTGAATCCATTACAGGGCTGATGTGTAATCACAGAGGACCCCCCTGTACCCCCCTCAGACTGTAATTACCTGGATGCTCTCTCGATTCATTCAGCTGCTCAAAAAGACTCGGTCAGGGTTAGGCCGAAATGGTCGTCGATTTCGGAGAGAAGACAGAAATCGTGGCTACGATTCAATTTTTCAATTCTCCGCCGATTTACAACAGCGTGAAATCAACCCCACTTGTTTTTTTTTTTTTTTTTCTGGTTGGCGGTGACAGCACCGTTCTCTGCTGACAAACATTATCCGGAGCGTGATCATGCGCTTACGACGGTGTCCCCCAAAACACACACACCGCGCTGTCACACTTTGTCAAACGGCGGCGGCGAAGACACGACAGGGAAGCCGGCGTCTCTCGTCGCTCGCTTTGTTTGTTTGGCACGCTGCCTGATTACCGGAGTGTGCCGAGGGTTAGACGTGGAGCTGACAAGGAGAAAATCCGCTTCAATAAGCTGCAAAAAAAAATCGCGGGGACCTTCAATCTTAATGATCTTATTTTCCGTGCCAGCGACAGAAATATAAACGTCGTTCCTTTTATCAAACCGAGGTGAGAGGCGACATCTGTACCCGATCACATCTTCAAAGTTCTTTGCCCAACGAGCAGAACTTAATGAGTGAGGAATTTTAAAAGCTGACCGTGACTCCGGCTGAACCGTGGCGACTCTCGCATGATTAATGGCGTTAACTTCAATCCTTGTTGTCGGGAGTAAGTCGTTTGATCAAAAATCAGACTTTGCCAGTTGTGCTCGCTAAAAGGAAATAAACTGCAGTAATTGATCGATTCAATAAAAGACAAATGCAAATAAACGGGCGCGTTTTCACCCAGGCCTGAATAACGACATCTGGTGCGCGAGTCCGCGTAATCGGTAGCAAATGCTGGCACAAAAGCATCATGAATATGTATCCCGGCCGAGAAACAATGGCGGCGTTCTATGATTAATAGTGACATTAAAAAAACAAAAGAGCTCACTGGGAAGGTTATCGTAATAACTCGGGCCAGACGGCGTTTCGGGTCGGAGGGGGGGGATGGCGACGCCTGATTCCAACCGGCCTCCATGATGGTGTCGGATTGTAGTTGACATCCATCTGTTAGCCATCCAAAATTATTGATGGTGACCACAGGAGGGGTGACATCATTTTTCAGGAAAGAACCCTTAGGCTGCGAAATCAGCTCTAAACACTCCGCACTCGCTACTCGACAAACACGTCAGTCGGGCGAACAAATACGATGCCATGTTGTGACAGTGCGTAAACTGTAAGAAGTTTTGACAGGAGTGATCCTTGAAGGCGATGAAGGCAAATGCAAATTCAGTGTTTGACACGTAAGATTGCGAATGAAAACTTACAAATACAGATTAGCGACGTGGGTGTCAATCCCCCCCCGAGTCGGCGTTTCTGAGAAATTAGCAACAATATATGACAGTAAATCTGTTTATGGAGATTCAATCAAATGGTTTATGTCTATGTTGCCACCACTTTCTGATTCACATTGATGTTTTCTTGACTTTATAGATAGCATTAAACTTCATTTCTTTTACAACCAGTGTTTTAACGTCGCCCGTTACGGAAACCGAATTCTCTAAACGTGACCATTTATTTTCCGCGAGAAAACTTTAATGTCCCTTTTGTCCTTTCGCCGCCTTTGTTGTCCGACGCGGAACGCTAATCAAAAAATGTCGGGCTGTTTGGATTTCTATGATCCTCCGCAGATTTGCGATTAGCATAAACCGTAAGCCAAGCTAACGCGACACTAGCTAAAGCCACAGTGGGATTCTTATTTATTAAAACGTGAGGCCTCATCACATGTATGTCCTTTCTCCCTATGACATCAGCAGATACCCCGGAGTCTTGTTAGGCCCCCCCTGGTTTGGGGAAGATGAAATTTTCAATTCTTCTAAAATCAACATCTAAAACAAACGCTAATTCTGCGCAAACACGTCAGCAAATCCATATATCTTGCACACACCTTGATTAATTAGATACCCGGCCTGGAAGATTCCCAGATTAGGTTTCGACACGGCTAATAATTAAATAAGACCAATTCAGGAAGTGTTTGAAATCCCTTCATTTCCCCAGCAGAAATGTGCGTTTTAATTTACATCATGCCGAGGCGAGCGCCGGTCACCTGCAGAGAACCAATTCACGGCGTATCGCTCGATGCGTGATATCTGGATCGGACAAGTCGCGTCGTTAAAAATAGTCCCCCACCCCGCCACCCTCGGTGCCAATTTATGGAACAGCGGTCAAATATTTATCCAGTTGATGAGCTGGCCTGTGCGTTCCTCCTCGACCATAATTAAAGACAAACCCAAAGCTAAAGGTGACGACCGGCGGTGACATCACACTGCTACTGCGGAGCGATACGCTTTAGCCAAACAACCATCGTAAACAAAAATAAACAATTGTTTTTTCAGCTAATTTAATATAGCCTACCGATGGCTAATAGTGTAGCATGTTAACATAACCAGTCAACATTTGTTGACTCTCACGTCGCTTCACTCGGTACGGCACTAATATTTGTTGATGATAATTGTCTCCATATGAATACATTTCAAATTTAATTCCTTTTTAAAAAATAAAATAAATAATAATAAATAAATAAATATGTAAATAAATAAATAAATATGTACATAAACAAGTAAATAAATAAATAAATGAGTCGATCCCGATAAACAAGGGATGACTGCACCGTCTAGCACAGCACCATCTGCTGGATCCGGTGGGGCACTGTTACCACGCGCCCCCCAATGCAAAACCGACACTGACAGCGAGACTCCCTCGGCGATGAGACGGGGGCATGACTCGAGGCACCTGTTGTGAGAGCCGAGCATTCCCAGGCAGGGATCACAGCCTCAGGTGGCGCTCATGTCCAATGAACGGCGCTCAGCACGCTGCGATAACAATAAGAGCAGCGCGGTTGGGAAAAATCAATAAAATCACTGCTGGAGCTCTCGGCGGAGAAATAACAGGCTGCCAGAGTCTATCAGCATCTGGCTGCTGCTATCTCTCTCAACCCTTTGCTAGTATTCCATACATAATGCACATTAACGTCTGCTTAATTAAGAGGCCCAACAAACATGATTGATTTTAGCGGCTGTTATATCATCGCTCTACAAGTTGCAATTACCAAATGACCTTATCCAAACTTGTGAGGGGAAAACAATCGCATCATATGTGCTGTGCATCTTGTGGTTAAACGCGCCCTTAGAAATGTCACGAGTAATCCTCGCAGAATTAGCCAACGGATGGCGGGGGAAGACACGCACGGAAACAAGAAAAGGAGGCTTTGGTAAATCTCTCATCAAAGTTGTCTAATTATGTTAATCAAAGAATTCTCAAAATGTCAGAGTTGCTGAGAGACGAGAGGGGAGGGGGGGAGATTTGGAGAGGGCGCACATTAAATGATGGATTTTACCCTGGCTCTCGACCCGGGCACAATACTGATAATAATTAATTAAAGTTGGACATGCAGAGTGACTTGAATCACACTCTGATTATCCAGAATTAATTTGTTGCCGGATAAATATTACAAAATGTACTCATTCAGTGCCAGATATTAACTGGCAGTTGAAAATAGATTTTGTTGTGGATGGCATTAAAAACAATCAAGCTGTTTATTGTGTTTGTGATAATTAGATCTGTAACAGCGGGAGCCTCGGCAGCCTCTGATTCCTTAATTTGATACAACGCTGTGCGCTCTGTGCGTTCAGCCTCATGGGGAGGAAGCGTCGATCTATCTAATCTAATTCCAACACTTAATTCAAAACTCCAGGGGACCCGCTCGCTAAGTGTTGACTATTAAATTAATATTGTTGTTTGTTTCTCCATAAACGCCCGAGCGATTGTGTGAACAATTGAAAAGATGCACAGCAGAGTGAGCTTTGATTAACATATTTACAATTAGAAACTCAGGAGAGTTTATTTTTGCAACTAGTGCAACTTTTTTTGATTGGTCTAAGCACAAAAAAATCTCCTTTTAGTTCCAAAATAGTTTCTCGGTTTACATGTGACCTCATCAAATCCAGACGTGTGATTAATTCTCGTAACTCGTTGGGAATGGGGGGAAAAAAAGAAAACATTACAAACCATTTGCATGTCATTAGCAAAATGTAAAGCCACGCACACTTCTCCCCCCCCCCCCCCCCCCTCCCATCCTCAGGGTTTCCAGCCTTATAAATATATTTCAATATATAAATATCATGAATACGTTAATTGCTATCACCCTCAAAAGGCAACGGCGTTCTCTTGGGAGCGCCCACACCTGGATGCCCAAAAACCAAAAGCAACTTTGGCCTCTTGTAAAAACTTCACCCGGCTCATAAAAAACACCCCTCTCGCTAACAATCGTCCGTTTCACATCTCGACGGGCCAAAAGCGATGACATCAGCGTGTTGAAGCAAACGGACGGAGACATTTTTGAAGTGCTTTAAAACGAGCTTTCAACGGCACACTTCCAAAAGTCTCCTCGCCGGTTCTCCGTTTTGACACAGTCGGCCAAATTTGCATTACAAAAAATTGAAAAAAAAATGCACGGGTGTCAAAAAAAAAAAAAAGCTTCAAGCTAATAGAATGTAAATCACTTGCAAAGTTGCTGGTGAGTGACGTGATGACAGCGGGACAAAATGAAGGAACATGTGGAACAAATGGAGAGAGGGAATAAAAGAAAGGGCAAGAAGGGCGGGGGGGAGTGGAGAACTGCTTTTTGACCTCGCTTTGACCTTTTGGGAGAGCTTAGTCGCCAGCTGGCTTGGATTTCCATTCCATTAGAATAGCTGAGTTCGCTTCTCGGATAGAAATTGAGCGTACGGGAGAAAAAAAAATATTCCAAAATATGTCATCCGCTCCAACATCTGCTGGTGAGCAACTTGTTGCGGCGTCACGCTGAGCCGCGGCGTCCCTCCTAGCCAATTAACAGCCAAATCAACCCAAACAGATTTCCGATTGATAAATCTTTAATGATACGAGGGATTTTACACAAGGCGCATGCTTGACGCTGCTAATTTAAAGCAAATAGCGCTGCCTTGATTAAAAATTCCCAAGGCACGTCGCGGGAGAAGATAAATGTTTGAATAATTTATCATATTTAATTGACACCACTTGGATGTTGTAAACAGAAATGTTTTGATGTTCATAATGAAATTTGACATGAGATTTTTTTTTGCTTCCAAGAAAGGAATTCTAGATAGCGGGAAAGAGGTGATTAATTTTTTTTTGTCCAATCAACATGTCATGCTTATCTACCCAGGGCGATCATTTATGCTAGCATGCTATATTAGCGCCTGGTCTAAATACTTGACATGAAAGCACAAACATGTAAAGCACACGAGGAGACGTCAGCATAACACAACGGCGGCCCAAAGTTGCCCAGACTGCCGGGAGGAAAGTAATTGCCGCCGTTTGTTTCCGCTAACATCCTTTCCTTTATCTACTGCCATGACAATAAGGCTCAAAGTAGTGGAAAAGCAAAAATAATAATAGGCCGGCATTGCAACGTAAGCGTCGCCGTTGCCTGACAGAGCATCGCTTTCACATCAAAAAGACATTCCGGCATCTCTCGCAATCAATAAACATGCGTAGCGAGGTAATCAGGAAGTGCCGCCATATTGGCTTGACAACATATCAAAGCAAATGCTCCCAGGCAACGGCGCTAACGCTAACAAGCATTTTGTTAGCACGTTACTGACATTAGCGGATGAAGGCCCTTGGCAAAGCTCTGCCTACAATTGTTCCTCTTTGGTGGAACAAAAACGCTGCAGTGATCCATTTTGATGATAGATGGCCACGTTGCGTCCAATTGGATTCAAAGAAATAATAAATCATCGGCAAAATCGAACCCATCTATGCTAACTATTATTCCCGATTTATTCCTGGAGTGCATTAGGGGTGATTTGATACGTATCTCGATGAACCGCACGATTCAAGCGAAACTGATTTTTCAAATCAATAATAATAATATCAATAATAATAATTAATAAATATTATTATTTGCACAGTTTTCACTCAATTTCGATGTTTTGCCGATCTTGAAAGAAGATAACGGGAATGGATTCTCCAGGTACCAGGTGTACGGCGAAGGAGAAGATAGACGAAAGAAAGGAGGCGATGGACGAGAAGAGGAAAATTAAAAAAAAAGGAAAAAAAATCTCATCCACATAATTTCCAGCCTGCAGGCGCAGAAATGCAAATGACAGATCAAAGAGGTTGGGAATGGAAAGGATGGAGATTGGGGACGGGTGTGGGGGGGGGGGTATGATCAAACCGGGGTTATATATGTAGGTTGAGGATGTGAGGTACACATGTTGGAAGCAGGTAATGGAGCTGACCTGGATGTAAACACGGTCAAAATTATCAACCACATCTCTCGCCACTTTCGCCAAAGTTTGGAAACCATTGCGTCCACCATCATTGTAAATGTTTGGGGACTATTTTGAAGCAATTATTTATTCACGCCGGCGGCCAAGTGGCGAGAGGGTTGAGACGCACTTAAAAAGTCAGCACGGAAGGTGAGGCCTCTCATTAATGGCTAATTAATGTCTGTCTCCCCATTATTGTCTAATTAATCATTGATGTGGCTGTCACGCACCAACTTTGTATGGGTTGCCACGGACACTTCATTAGGTACACCTAGATTTATGACCTGGGGTCAAATTAGCCTCAGTTGGATTCAATGCAGTGAAAAAAAAAATGTTAGTAGACACGACACAATCGCATTCCAAGTATTTTCTATATTCTGTCACAGATATTTGTATTTTATTTCCACCTCCCGGTTTTTTTTTGGCACCACGCACCTGCTTTGTAATCGTATTTCTCCGCGGCAGAATTAGCATGTATATTTAATGCGGCGTCTTTTCTTCTTTTTCGCTCCTCTCTGTCTTTGCTACTTTTTAAATGTTGATGAGTGATGAGGGGAGGAAGACGAGGAGGTGGGCTGCCTTCTCCTTGCATGTCTGGCGGATATGCCACGGCGGCGCTAATAAATGACAGCTGATTTATGCGTCTGTATTCTTTTATTTATTACAAAAAAAATAGCAAGCGGGCTGATTTCTGATATTAATAATACAAGTGGATCCACTTTGATTAGACTCGTGCGGGGAGCTGTGCATATTCAGCATTACAATTAAAGCCTCTGATGTGAAATAGGAATGACACGCTAATGAAGCGAGCTAGCGAGCCTGAACCGCGACTGTCCAACAGCATTACGGCCCATCTCGGATGAAGAGTAATTATACGAGGAACACTGAAACGTCATTAAAAATCTTCAGTAAGTGATTTAACCCACCGTTCCTCGCTAATGCTACATTCCTCTTTTCTTCGTCGCCAAACCGCCGCCAGGATCAACTCCCGGGGTTTAAATAAAGCAAAGCTCTGCTTGAAGAAGTTCTGCCAACACTTGGCTCCTTTAAAACAAACATATTGAAGGGTTTGAGACAAAGAGCTAATTTAATTGCACGACCCGGCGTCTGTGCTGGAAGCAGGTAATTGAAATCATCCCATTAAGAAATTCCATTATGAATTGGTGATGAAGGCTACATTGATTAGCGTGGATTAAAGATGGTGGTCGGACATTTATTTTCCCTCTAGTTCCTGCATCACCTCAGACAAGAGAAAGTATTGTTCTTAAGTAATCATTCAGGTAAAGTACTAATTGGCTACTAGTCCCACAGGGATCAATACTCGGCCTTCTACGGTTTGAACATTCTTCTGCTTGGTGATGTCATACTGATGAATATGTTTATATGTCCTTGGAAATATATAAAATGATATCACTTGTATAAAATGAAATAATTCATTTGACGAAAACGTGCGTCACAGTCGAAGGGGCGGGGGGGGGGGGGGGGGTCAACTGACACAAAAAGTCTCCTTCCCCCCAAGTGAATCCGAGCGGCAGTGCCTCGGAGCTATGCAATTATTTTTTGCACTGTTTCCAAAATCAACTTGAGAGCATTGAAAATTATTTAAGACGCGCTTCTCAGGCACCGCAATTATAATAATTATGATCTCAATTAGCGTCGCCATTGCCGCTGGACTATTTAGCGGGCAATTTGGCAGCCTGGGGGGGGAACCCGACACGCATCGTCGGGTCACAATTGGGGAAGTGAGCAAAAAAAAAGTCGGTACTCTTTAATCAATAAAGTGCAAAATGAGAGACGTCTCGCGTGTTGACACTTCATCGAAATGGATTCAATGAGGATGCGCTAGCTAATTTCGCAGCGCGAACCAGTTCCAAGAGTGAGTGAAAGAAAAGTCTGAAAAGAAATATCGCGCATTCTTTATTCCGCTCAGTATACTCGACTGCCACAGTACATTACAAGCTCCTTTCTCCAAGCGTGCCGTTCATGTGGAAAAGGCCTGCCTCGCCAACTAGCCTTTCTTTTATTCATCGCACTGTAAATAACTCCACTTTATGAAAAGCAGCCAGTGTGACTCACAGATACCTCTCTAACCACAAGCCATTATTATTTCATGCTCTCTGAGAGGCGGGCCAGGAGCCGCTGGCGCGCTTTCATGCCTCTGATGTTGTGTCGTACACAGGCGGCGGCCCTTGTTGCGCTCCGTATGCCATCCCTCACTTGAATTCACAAACACTTGCCGCTCGCTGCATAAATAGCACGAGGAGACAGGAGGCGCCGCTAATGCTCCGGAACGCCGTTGGCGAGGAGATAACGGGTAGGGGGGGAAAAAAAAAAAAACGAGTGTTGTTTTGCGAAGTCTCTCGGGAGATCACATGGGTGGGGAGTGGCGGGGTTACGATGTTCCGGAGCACCCTTTGGAACGCCCGCTAATGGGCGACCCCGTTGGTCATGGTGGGTTCCCGTTTGAATGGCAATGAGGGTTCCGTGACCGACAAGGTGCGGCGGGCGCGCGCCTGTTAGCCTGTTAGCGCCTTTGACCTCTCAACGGCCATCAATCCCAGCAGCCAATTTCATTTTAGCTGACAAGTCGATGGAAGGAAATTACAAGATGTTTTTTTTTTCTTCTTTGGAGTAATTCCCAAATGGGATTTAAAGACTTATTAAAATATATATTTTTAAAGAGATGGTTAGCTATTAACCACTACTTATTTGTCACTCTTAATTAAAAATGACCAAAACTTTTTTTTTGTTAATATCACTTGATTTTCAGGACTTAATTTTTTTTTCTTTAATTACGACTTGAATTGCGAAAAAAAAAAGTGAATTCGAACAAGTAATTATTTTGGGATTAAATTATGAATTTTTGAACATTGAAATATTCTCAAAAGAAAAATAATATTACAATATGTCCATTTTTTTGCTCACTTTCTTTCCTCCCTTTCCAGAATAAAAGCCAATAAATGAAGCCATTATAATGCTGGAGGTAGTCAAGGTTGCTTTTTAAATTCCAACTTTTGGTCCTTTATTTTATTCAGCAGTGAAATGCCATGAAATACAGAAAATAATGACGTTACAATTCTCCACCATGACCTTCTAACGTCAGAGAACCTTTTTATATGGACACAGTACACAGTCATGAAAAGTATCAAAAAAGTAGCTGAATCTCATCAAGAAAGAAAAAAAAAAATCTTTTTTTCTTCTCACCAATGACATAAACATGTTCGCTACAGTCCCAATTGACCTTATAAGTAGGCGGAGCATATTCCCAATTATTAGGATAGCAGTAGAAAGGATACATGACTCAACTGCCGGACATAATGCTTCATAAAGTATGCACAGAGGTACAAGCAATAAATACACACGTTAGGTTTAAAGCCTTACAGCTACGCAAAGCAGATGCAGAAAAAAAAAAAAAAAAAAAAGTTTGCTACTCGTAGCCAGCCGTGAGAGTGAATCGGTACAAATTCCGGTAAAAGAAACACGGATTGGAATCTTTAGAAAAAAGTATGGGTCCACCGATTAATTGTTTTTTTCTTCTTCTTCTTTACATAAGTATGCACAGTTATCAAAATACAGACAAAATCAAACCCCAGAAAATCCAGACAATCCTAAAATCTAGTGGAGGAGCAACTTCTGGAGGTCTTTCTGGTATTATGTGCAAGCAACTATTTTAGACTTTTTTTTTTTTCCGTTTGAATTTATACAAAACCCATGCAAATCTACAGGTAATATGCATTCTTCCCCAAAGTGTGAGGTAATGCATTTGTTTATATGTATCGCTAGGCCAACCCCGCCGCCATATTCCAGTCTCATTCTTAGCTCTTGTTCTGTCCGACAAATGATTCTTTTTTTTTTTGTTATTTGACATGCATGTTTAAAACACAATATTCCCTTACAGGTAATCTATACATCAGCACTCTACAAATGTTTGAGGACAACCTATTACAATGCAAATCTTCAAGGGGGGGGTGTCGACGTTGTTGTGATGAGCAGAGGTAGAAGGTTTTTTTTTTTTTTTTTCCAAAGCCTTTTTTTGTGTTGTTTTGGGGGAAGGAGTGTGGGAGAACCCTTTTTGAAAGTTTTTTTTATTTGGTGTGGTTAGATTAAGTTAGCAGGCCTCTCGCAAAGTGGAAATGGTGCTGAAAGCTAAATGCTCGCTAGCTTGGTTTGCAGCTTGGATCCGCTTTGGTCGGCACGGTACCGATGTGCCGGATCTTTGACTTTTTTTTTTTTTCCCACCCTATTGAAATGCTAGCAGATTGCAAACTACCGTTTGATGGCATCTCATGAGAATTGGATTAGAAAAATGGCACGATATTTTTTCACTGGTTGAAAAACCACACTGTAAAAATATAAAATAAAAAGTTGAGTGAACTAAAAATAGCTTTTACAATGTTGCCATAACTCAAATTATTATTTTAGCGTAAAAAAAACATTTTTTGTGTTTTTTACAGTGCAGTTTTACACCTTTTATGTTTGTTTTTTAACAGCGGAGGCAGAATTTTGTGTAACTTTGGTTTTCTGACAACAGCAATGAGCGTTTTTATTAAAGCAATAACACTTTCAACGGGACAAATTGTAAGCAAATCCATCCTACAGAAAAGATCGATAGCAAACATAGCTTCCCTTTCCGACATGGCTATTATTAGCATTATTATTAATTATTAGTTTGCTCGTCATGTGCTAACCAAGCCACATCCACTTGAATACTATTTGGCTTTGCTAGATATTTTTTTTGTCATGTTTGGTTCGTCTGTGGTTTCCGGTCGTGACGTTAACAGTGCCATTTAGAACGATATATATATATTCACCAGCTTGAATAAAAAAAAAATAATAATAAATTGGGACGGGAAACACAATGGGCTCATGATTCTGCACAAATGTTTTGGTTATGATCCACTTTGACATTTAGCTCCTCTCTGGCCTGCAGCTTTTTGTTATGTTTTTATTAAATTGGTTTGAAACAGACGTGCTAGAAGATCTCCATGGAGAGGCCTTGAAAGGAAACAATCCCAGAGGTTAGTCGAAGGTAGTTTTTGCAGAAGGAAAAAAAGCTTCTTCTTGGTCCGAGCAGCTTGAGTTTGGCGTCTTGTGTCAATAAGCTAGCTAGCGTGGGCTTTGGTTTCTAGCTGTTGCCTGTGACTGCTTGCAGGTCGACAAAGCTTTCAGAAAGTCAAAGGAAAGACGGTGAGTGGAATTTTTTTTTTTCTTCAAATTTCATCCCTTTTTTTTTTCTGAATGTAACAACTCTCGGTTTTGGCAGTTGTTGCCATCGAGCGAATGGCATTTACAGTTGACGTGTGGAAATGGATGGGGGAAAAAAATAGTCGCGACGTACAAGCGGTGACACAACAGACTCGAGTTGAACCAGCAATCGTCTCTAGACATCAACAACTACTGCGGCTCGGCTTATTCACAAACAAAATGGTCCTTTTTTTTATTCTTTTTGGCAGAATATGACGGAATTTGCTCATTTGTGTCCTCCCTCCTTATATCCATCCATCCATCCATGAGTCCTTGCAGTGGCCACGCCATCTTAGATTTTTTTTTTGTTGTCCTTTTCCCGGCATCTCATGCCTGACATGTTAGCGATTCCAAAGGGCTTCAGGAAGGAGTTCCTTTGGAGCGTCCGGATGCATGCTCAATAAATAGTCCCAGTGGCGAGAATGAAAGAGAGAGAGAAAGAGCGAGGGGAGGGCGAAAGAGAGGAAACAGGGAGTGGTTCTTTTCCAAGTCTGGCCTTGGAGGGGGGGGGGGGAAGCAAACTAAATGGTAGAAAATAAAAATCACTCCAGGTCTTCCGATAAGTTCCCTTCCTCCAGCTCCCGGTCGTCGTCCAGCTCCGGACTGTGATTGGCCGTCGTCACCAGTGACATGGGGCAATCTTCGTCGTCCATGCTGGGAGGCTCCTCCTTGACGTGCACGGACGGCCTGTGACACAAGCAGATTTTATTTTTTCTTTTCCGGTAAACACGGGCGGCATGCATTATCCAGCATGCGAGCGTGTTGTTTTTTCGCCAGACGCTAATTTGACACGATGCCCCGCGTGGGCCGAAGACGGGCTGCGATGCCTCAGACATGTTTGGCATTTAAGAGTTTACTGATGACACCAGGTTGAAATACATGAAAAGGGGAGGGTGGAGCGGAAAGGAGAGGGGTTGGGAAAAAAAACAGGCCACATGATAAATAATGGAGAATTTCTCATCCCTAAGCCCCCCGGAGCAAAGGCAGAGGAGAGGCTTTTTTATCTAGTTAATAGAAAGCGCAGCCGCTCGTTAATATGCAGGGGCTGCGCGTGTCGCTCCTCAAGAGGGGGGAAAAAAAAAAAAAAACGCAGCGAGGTTCTGCCATTAATCAACTTCAGCCCTGGCAGTTGGCTCGGACGCCATGATACATGTTTTTAACTCCAAATGGACGAACATCTCGGCTCGATAAGCGGTGGAAGGGGCGGAGGGGCGACAAACAGCCCCGGCGTTGGTCGTCGAACAAGAATAATAATGCTGTCACGCACAAACAAGGTAGAACATGATCTGAGGCCTGAGTCGGTCGGGGAAGAGGGGTTGGTGCCACCATGATAAATCTGACAAAAGCTAATTATTTCTGACACATCGGATGCATCAGAAAATCCCCTCAGACTCCAAGAGAGGAGGTGGAGGTGGGAAAGAGGGGAGGGAGGGGGGAGGAGGAGGAGTTGGGCTTATCAAGCAGGAGTACATTAGGACTTGTCTCATGGCTTCTCTCCTGGGCGGCCCTTGTCACATCCAAGGAGGGGGTGTTGCCATTTGAAATTTGAAAAGAATCCTAAAAGGTACAGATGATTGTGGGAATTAATATTACCACGCCAAAGATGGCTGATTCTGCTGTGATGTCATCGAAGGCTGATGTTGCTGTGTAAAAGTGCTAATATTCAGCTAATCCAGAAATTGGTACTGCAACTGCTTTTAAAATTAGCCGTTTTTTGCTGTTAGCATTTTTGTTTTTGCATTTCTTTAAACATGACCATTGGCTGCATTTACAGAAAAGGAACCTTGGAGCTCAAATTGCCCGACGTTAAGCGGCGCCGCTTCTTTACGCAAATCCCTCAGGGTGGACGTTGACAGCTAGCATGTCCCGGGGCCATTTTGGTTAGCGGGAGAGCCCATAGCGTGAACCTTTAGGCGCTAAAGGGGAAGCCGAGGTTTGTCTAATTGTCCGAGCAGGGTGTCCTCTCTCGAGAAAGGCCTTTAAGAGGCCATGTACGATTTAGTTTAGCGCTGGGGGCCACTCCATTATTTAAAAGAGATCCTGGAAGAGACGGCGGTGAAAAACACATTTCTTCCATTTTGAGGTTCCGGTGGCAGTACACACGGCGGTCGGGAAAAAAAAAATAACATCAATTCCATTCTGTTATTAAAAGTTAAATGACTTGAGGGAGCGGGGCAAGGCGGCAGATTTGGCCCACTTAAGACTCCATTTCAGAGCGAGGCTAGTAAACATATTCACGTGTGGACGTCTGGTGGGACGAAACAAGCGCAAAGTGCATCTTTTGTCCATTACGTACGACGAGAATGTCATGTGACTCGGCCAGTGAGCACTGATGGACATGCGCGTTATGTGTGGCATGTGAATCGGAAATAAATCAAAGTTTTGTTTCTCGCTAGCAGCGCCATTAAAGAGGAGAGTGGTTTGTTGTCAAATATATATTTTTTTACCTGTTGTTGAATATTAATGGGCAGCTAAACTCCATGAAAACACCACTGGGTCTAAAATAATCCACACAGTGTCAAAAAAACACTGACCCAACTTTTGCTTTATTTTTTTAACCCAAAAATTGGGTCATATGAATAACCCATAAAAAAAAAAGTGGCCACAAAAAGTGGATCGCCTACAATTTTTTTTTGTGGGCTCTTCACTTTTGGCCACAAACTTTTTTTTGTGGGTTATTTATTTGACCCAATTTTTGGGTTGAGTGAATGACAAAAAAATATATATTTTTAAACCCAATTTGGGTCATTTTTTTTCTACCCGACTATTTAAGAGTGCCTTTAAGTCTGGGGCTCACAAATGAGAAATAATGGGGATGATATATGTAACCTTGCCCCAGGGTCATGACATCATAAAAAAAAGCAGTGGTAGCCTACCGTGGGTTAAATATCAAGCAATTAAACCAACAAAGGGCAGAAGGATACAAAGTGGGCGATTGAACACGTCTTAGACAGCCTCTCAAAGTCGTAAAAATGTGCCAAGTGTGTGTCATGCAAATTTGACAATAATTGGACCGTTAAAAGCATGAGTGGCCCTTGATGGCTGTCGGTCTACACAGCGGCTGGTACTTTTTGGATTTTGAAATTTGAAAGAACCTACATGTGTCCCGGCGGGGAGTAACCGGGGCTGCCGTGTCCGTTGGTGTCCAGGTGATCCAGCGAGCCGTTCAGGTCGTCGTGGGCCGACTGCAAGAGGGTGGGGGGGCTACAGCTCAGCGTGCCGGGCGGGCTGATGCCCAGCAGGCCTGGTGGGCTGCCGCCGAGAAGGCCCGGTGGACTCCCGCCCATCAGTCCGGACGGGTCGCCGCCCAGGAGGCCGTGGCAGCCGCCCATGGAGCCGCTGTTCATTAGCCCCGGGGTCCCCAATAGAGGCAGGGTGGTCTCTGCCAGGGCGGCCTATGTCCAGATTGAAAAAATATAATTTAGTACCGTTTTGCACAAAAAAAAAATTGGTCACTTTGATTAGGTCAGAGGTTAAAAAGGGTCACGATGAATAAATAATGCAGATGCCCTTGAAAAGTCCAAATAATAAAAACTCTCGGACACTTTCACCTGGCATTAAAGTTAGATGCGGTGATTTAATTTTTAATTTTTTTTTTTGCCACGAGAAACACAATGGAGTCAAATCAGTTTTGACAGACTGGATAAATATTCATGCGCACACTCGGATCTTTAGAACTCAAAGGGGGAAACGAAGTGGACCGAGTGGAGTCCTGGTTCGGTTTTTACCTGTAGGCTGGCGTTTAGTGCCGATCCGTATCCGAGACTTGAGGGCAGGTTCTTGACAAGTGACGGGCTTCTAAAAAGATGGCGGACAAATTGCAGTCAGTCGGCAGAGAAACAAAAGTATTGGGACATTCCTGAATCGTGCCTACCCTGTAATCTTCTGCGAGCGGCGTTTTTGGTACTCCACCTCGTCCACCGTCCACACGGCGCCTTTTACGTTTTCCACGCGCACAAAGCACTTGTGCAAGCTCAGATTATGGCGCACGGCGTTCTGCGGGGTCACACAGCCAATTTTTTTTTTACATTTTCACTATTCCAGCCATTACTGTAAATGCCACCGATGATTTTATTCATCACAAAGCACGGCGCGTCAAAATAATTACAAGCGTAATTAAAACATGCTCAAACAATAAGCAAGGCTTTTAATATGCCTGCCTGTAATATTTAGCGTCTCCCTTGCCTTGGTGCTCTTTCACCATGAAGAAGAAAAAAAAAACTCATAAGCAGATCTCGCATCTGACCTGAAAATCCCTGGATTTGATTGATCTTAATGCCCATGGCTCTGAATATGATCATTTTAATATTAATGAGCAAATGAGCAGTTTTATTATGCATGCTATATAGTTAGAACTAATAAGCTTCTGGATGAGAGGAGAAGAAGAGCGGGATGTGTGTGTGTGTGAGAGAAAAGCAGATATTAAACTACCTTTCATTCCTTCCTTTTTTTTCCCCTAAACAAATTCTCTCCGTCACGCTGGCAAAAAAAGGCGTGTAAACGGACGACCTCGGTTCCAAGGCGGGAAACGCTCGCCCCCCCCCCTCCCTGTCGCTCATTTGCATCCCAAATCTAAATTAATTCACTTTCGGCGCCTCGGCCTGCATGCTGATACGGGATGGACTTTTTTTTTTCCTCTCAATAAAGTTGCAGCGAGTCATTTACAAACTAAATAAAGAGTTCCTCCTCCATGACAGGCCGTACGAGGTTTGACCTCCACTCTGCCCCCCCCCTCCCCTCACTCTCCCGCTTAACGGCCATCTTTCTTCTTAATTAATCAATGATATGCAGAGGCGAGGCGGCTTCGAGAAGGAGGTGGGAGGGGGTGGAGTGGGTGTCTGGCTCAACAAAAGGTGCTGATGATGGAGTGGCTGCCGTATAATTAGCGCGTCGGAGCCCTCTCCACGCCGAGCCATTAATTGCGCTCGATGGAGAGGAGGGGGGAAAATAAATAAATAAAAGATCTGAGAGATGTTGTCGTCGGGATGGAAGAGGAGGAAGTGTGTCGGGGTTTTTTTTCCGTACCTTCCAAGTGGCGGCGTTGCGTCTGAAGTAGGCGAACGTGCGCGTGAACCAGCTGTAGATTTCATTAAGCGTTAACTGCATGTCGGACGAGTCCATGATAGCCTGGAATGAGATGACATCAAATAATGCTTTTGCTAACGACATCCCGAGCGAGAGTGAAGGGGGGGCGTGATTCATGCCGCAATTAATTTAAATCTAATCAAGCAAAGTTAATTTATTTCCCCACTCACCTGTCTTATAAGGGTTGCATAAGTAAACGGCGGCCTGACGTCGGCGTTCTTATAAAACTCGTAGTTTGGGGCAATCTCTGGAAAAATAAATACTGTGTCACCACCTGAAATAATTGGTAAATTTTTATTCCTCCAGGTATTACATCAGCATTCATCAAATTAAAAAGGGTGGGAGGGGGGCAGAAAAGGGGAGGGGGGGCACATCAAATCAGCATTTTCCATGTCTAACAAAATGCATTTTTAATTAATGTCTCTCGCGAGAGATCTTAAACACTAATAAATCCATAAAATGAGATCGGCGCCGTTCGTTAGCCGCGCGTTGCATAATTGATGCCACTTAAACACAGCCCGTAAATACAAACATCAAAGACGGAATATTTCCAATGCAAAAAAAAAAAATCACAAATGCAATAAATATTCTATTTACTAGGCCGTTATTTGAACTTAATTAACACTAGTGTAATATTTATGCACAGTCTATTTCCATATCAAGTGATTCGACGCCGCTGTGTAGTTGGACCTACCCGACGAAAGCGGCATGGAGTATTTTTCCGAGTGGCGTCGGCGCATGGCTCCCATGCTGGGTACGTTGGCCCCGCCTAGAACCGAAGGGACCTGGGGCATGGCCGCCATTGGGGTGATGGGGGCCGTGGGCGTGGTGGGCGTTTGCGATAAGTTAGGCGGCGACGCCGACGGCAGGTTCTTGGACATGGTGACGCTGGAGACCAAGTTGAGCTGGAAGGTAGAAAATGTCACTCATTCAGTGCCATTGACGGTTATAGACGTCAAAGATATTAACTGGCTTATAAAAGATTTTTTTGCCAAGTAAATTCGAACATGTCGAGTCATTCCATGTCTTTCGAAGATCCGCCGCGCTCCCCCCCCCACCCTTGACGCAGCTGTGTTTCCTCTAACGAGACTCGCGGAGACTCGCCGGGCCATCTCGGCTAATTACGAGCGCCAAATTGTATCACGCGATTTCTAATTAGAGCACGCTGTTCGAGATTAGCCAACGATCAGCCTCCGTGTTATCGGGCGCCATCTCGTTTTATCTCTCTGTTGATCGCTTCTTTACGACAGATGGAAAAATCCGCCTGCACGTTTCATGTTTATTCAAAACCACGCCAGGAAAGACCGAGGGGGAGGGGGCGAGTAAAACGGGAGACGCCATGCCGTCCCCAAAAGTATCTTCATATGTCAGTCATTGGTGAGTATGAGGCCACTTGCCCCGTCTTCGCTAATTGTCCATCTTTTGGCTCCAAATCTCATGCGAGAACCTTCAGCCAAGTGGAAAAACGCCGGCGTGACCTTTCGGTGCTAATTTCAGCCGGCGAATGGTAATGACATCGTTACATATTCAAAGCAAATTGCCTTAATTGTGAGGTGACAAGTGGGGACGTATCGGGAGTTTGGCGTTGACTTTAAAAAAATGGCAGGCAGGGAGGGGAGGGGCCGAGGGAGCGAGAGGGTATCGCTCGGGCCCATTTGTGTTGATAAATAGGAGAAAATGTCAAGTTGGAAATATTCCGGATAGCTGTCAGGACTTGCAGATAATTAAGTAGCCACTTGGCTCTAATGAGCATAGAAAAGTTGGAGAGGTTAAAGATTTTTATTGATTCAAAACTAAGTCCACTAAATGAGTTGAATTTTTTTTTTATTATTTTAAGAATTTATTTTTACTGAGGGAAGCCTAAAACGAGGACCTCCATGATTCCGACCCCACCTCCTTTTCTTCAACACCATCAAATGCAATTAGCTGCTCTTTCATGCTTCTTTTATGTAACGCAATACTTCATTAACATCATTCATTCATATTCAACACCGATTAGAAGCAGTTTTTGGAGAAAAGACAGACTCATATAAAGGGGGCGTTTGATTCTTGACGGAATTATCCCAACCATTATGCTATCTCCATTCAAGCAGATTTCTTTCAACGTGGAGGCCTGACAATATTTGTCAAATAAATCTATCATTTTAGAAACTGATCAGAATTCAGCGTCAAGCCTCAGCTATCATTTTCCCGCTGTTTGTTGCTAAAATAACAGAGCCAAGACGGGCTCAATCATCCAGCCAACAGGTTGTTTTGGCCCATTATAGCTATCACGGAGAAATAACCCCCGGACGAGGTTCGGCCATCTAATACACTTCCAAACTTATTGTCCAGAAGCCGGTGATACAAATCCCATTACATCTTCATCTAAAAAAAAAAAAAAACTCATCGTGTTTACCGAGCAATATGCACTCACTGGTTTGGGAGATGACTTGGGTTCGGAGGGCCGCATGTGCAAGTGGGTCATCATGGCCTGAAGACGCTCGCGTTCTTTCGAAAGCTGTTAAAAGACACGAGATGAAAGATGGAATTAAATACAAAAAGTGAAGAAACGCACGGGGATGGTGTCAAGAGGTCAGGCGAGAAAATCAAAAATAGCGTTTGGTTTTCTTTGTCAATAGATTTAGGTCACGAGTAACGAGGCGGGCTTAAAATTCCGAGAGGTGACGGTGTGAGATGGACCGGGTCCGGTTAGCGGCCCCCGAGCCTCGGTGAACTATCATCAATCTAAACGGACCCCGGGAGTGACAGGGACCAGACCTCGAGGAAAGCTTCATAAAAATACAAGTCCTCATTAGCAGTGATGGATGTTGAGGAACCCGAACGACGCTTCCATTTTGTAAACACCGTCAATTATTCCGTATTTGAACGTACCGGCTTGTTTTGGGGGGGAAAAAAAAGCCAAAGACGAGCAGATGTCAGCGGCGCCGAGCAATAATGTCGCTCAATCAGCGCTCTCATTATCTCGCCAGCATGACTTCTTAATAAGGTCACGCTCCACCTACTGAAAATAGTTCCCTCCTTTTGAGCGTTCTTCAGGTGCAAAGTGCAGTTAATTAACACGGCAGACTGGGAGAGACGCGCTCGCTATTAATTGGAAAGAAAAAAGCAAAGCGGAAGGGGGAAAATAAAGCGCACGCTTAATTCAATTAAAAGAGCCATAATGGTTTTCGCTGCCAGGCCCGAGGATCTCATTGTTTGGTGGCTTTGTTTAACTCGGCAGGTCCCGCTTTTGCGGCGGACCTCGCCGTGGCCTCGTTTGACAAATGGTGACGGCGTAATTAGTGACGACTTTCTGGAAAGAACTTACTTGGATTTCCAGCTGCTGTACCACCTGCATCTGGACCCGACACTGGGCTGTGCTCCGATCGTCCAGGGCGTGCTCGTTGTTTAGGTGCCTGGCGGTGAACAGAAAAATAATCAAAATTAATATAATAAAATACTAATATATTAGAAATACTTTATTTTTATTATAATAAAAAATTCTAGCAAGTGATGACATTTTAGTATTGACACAAAGTCTTGGCGGGCCACATAAAATGATTTGGGCCATATCTGGCCCCCGAGCCTCAGGTTTGACACCTATCTAGAGGAACCCGTCAGGGCGGTATTGTTCGGCGCCGAAACGAGGTCGTTAGAAGCGACGTGAAGGCGTGCGGCGCCATGTTTAACATGACAATAGGCCGGTTGAGATGGCGAACTTGAGCCGGAGAAAAAAGGCGCCGACTCAGCGCGTGGCATTTTGTCTCCCGGCAAAACAATAGCGTCCATTTAACGGCGGCAACATTTTGATGCACAAAAGCATCTCCACCGACTGCCATTAAAGCCATCTGCTGTGTTCGCCTCATTAAGAAGAAAGAGATTGCCGGGCCGCCAGAGTTTTTGTCTCCGCGGGATTTTGTCCACAAAAGCGGGATTGAGACTGAAAAACATATTGGAATGTGATATTTTTTTTCTTTTAATTCTCACAATAAAACTTCTAACATGGATTATTTTTTGTTTCATGGCTACAAAACAGTTTTGAAATCAGACTAGTTAAAAAAAATGGTAATAAAAATTGTAAGCAATATCTGTATTTTTTTTTAAAAGTGAAGACAATTTGTAATTTTAGTAATGACACTTTTGTTTTTGCGGGCCACATAAAATGATGTAGCGGGCCCCCGGGCCTCATGTTTGACACCCATGTAGTAAACCCGAGTGAGCCATTTTATTTTCGTCACGTGCCGTAATGATGGATTCACTTTCCGTATTATTTCGAGTCCAAACTGAGTTTGTCATGAACTTGCTTGCGCAAAGCGATCCATCCTGTTCACAAATGTTTCATTAGCAAGCAAGAATCAAGGAAGCATTTGGGAGATGAGCGAGCGAGGAAGGGAGGGAGGGGTGGGGGAAAAAAGCGGCGTGTTTCTGCAGCCCGTCGCCTAATTGCTGTTTCGGGATGTGCATGCAGAAGACGAGGCCTTCCATTCATCATTTAATCACGTCCCTCGCAGGATGAGGAAACTAATGTTGCAAATACCCTTTTCATTTCACTGGCCATAATGCTATCTTATGCACTTGATGTATAGCGCGTGTCATGAATTACAGCTGCTTCAAAAGCACAGCGCACAATTCTCGCCGTCCCCAAAGATACCTCATTACAAAAAAAAAAAAAAGTCGCCAGCAAGGGGTGGGGTGGGGGTTGATCTCCATTAAATTTTGTTTTTTTCAGCTGGTGCGTATATTTCGCCAGTGATTCAAAACGCACCTTCTGCTACTGGCCAGTTAGTGAGGCGATTACAGGGAAGATTACTACATTTATGAAATATTCAAATGGCAGCATGTCCTACTGTGCATTAATAATTCCACAAGACGGAGAGAATAATGATGGGTTGGGGGGGGGGGGGGGGGGGGACAGGCAGGGCAGACAGAAACAATCATTAAAGGATGCACCTTATTTACTGAGCCGGGGCCTCAGTAAGTACTGCGCAAAAAAAATCCTCATAGAACTGACACCCATTTTAAATGCATTAAAAATAATACGAGATTTATTTATTTATTTATTTTATAATTTAGAATAATTTTAATATTTTTTCATCATATATATATTGTATATATTATAAACACCTCAAAGCCCCCCCCCCCCTCCACACACACAGAATGAATATGTATGTGGGCCATCAGCGTCCACTCAGGGCCCGGTAATAAATCTACACGATGAAACCGTTGGGCTAATTGTAGTTGTGTATTATCATGGGCCGTGAATTTCGCACTTAGACGACACACTTTGCTGTACGCAGAAGCGAAACCCGGAATATGTCCGCATTCGGCCTACCGACGCTGTCCGTGGTGCTGATGCATAAGTAATGCCCTCCGTTTTAAAGGTCTTGTCACAGTGCGGCAGACATGTGGAAGGGTAGAGGGGAAGCTCAACTATCAAGGGGCTGCGGGGGCGTATGTATATGTGTGTGTGTTATATCCAGACACTTGGCCGCAGTCTTGTGGGTTTAATTAGCGGCGGGTTAGAGACACCAGGTTAGCCGTTTCAACGTCGGCGCCAGTAATAAGGCGGCCGAGCCGGATCGGCGGCGGCGAAACTAGCACGCGGCTAACAACGCGAGGAACCCTTTACTTACAGCTCCCTTTTTTGCAGGTGAGAGCATTTTCAAAGAAGACAGAGTCGCTTTTAAAACGCCAATAGCGACAAGTCCCCCCCCCGCCCGCCCGCCCGCCGCCGCAACACAACAAAAGATGACTAAACGCGTCGCAGGCGCCAACAGCTAGCGATTACCCTCATGGAGCTCCTCCCCCCTCCTCACACCCGTAACCCACACCCATCTCGCGACATGGAAACTGTCACGCAAATCTGACACCCGCTTTATGTAACCCTGTTTAAACGTCGCCGGCGTGTCGTCGACTGGCATCTCCGGCAACATGAAAGGCCTCGGCGTGACACCGACAATCACCGCTCGGAGGCACGCCGCCGTTCCAGCAGCCATCTTTGTTCCGCTGACGAGCCCGCCTCCTTTGTTGGCGTCTGTTTTTTTTTTTTCATGTGGCGGCTGGGTTAGGGTAGAAGAGCCAGCCTCTGACTCGCTGCGGAGACGTTGTTCTGTTTTGTCGGAGGCGATGTTGTGGAAAGCATCGGTATCGAAAAAAAAAAACTGTCAGCCAACCTTTCAACTTCCTGCCTCGCTTTCCCTCTCGCATCACTTTGCGAGCTTATTCCAGTGTCTGACCTGTGGATTTTTTTTTTTTTTTTTTTGGCAGTGTCTCTTAAATAACCCACTAAGCTACCTCCACGATATCCTCAGAGCATACAGAGCGTCTTTAAGTAAGCGGACTGAGGTGATGCAAAGATATCGTGGGGGATAATCCCACACAAGCTTGCCTCCTCATGCGTGCTCGGTCCCCAAGATGGAAGGCAAACTCGTCTACCTGCACCGGACCACAAAAACAGGCTCAAGTGATACATGATGCCTATGGATGTGAGCAAAATGGATATTTCCTGGAAGATGCCGGATTTTGGATTTTTTTTCACTAATGCTAGGGTTTATTTTGTTTTGACTTTGTTTTGTTTTTTTGAATTTGATTAGTTTGTTTTTAGAGAAAGTTTGTTTTCAAAAAATACTTCTGTTTTAATTCCGGTATGAGTTTTATTTTATTATTTTTTTAGGACAAAATGATAAGATGCTGGATTTGGGATTTTTTTTTTTCACTCAAGCTAGGGTTTATTTTGTTTTGACTTTGGTTTTTTTATTTAGTTAGTTAGTTTTTAGAGAAAGTTTGTTTTCAAAAAACACTTCAGTTTTAATTCCGGTATTAGTTTTATTTTATTATTTTTGGGGACAAAATGATGTGAATAAAATGTTCTAAAAACTAATCACAATTGAGCGAATTTAAAAAAAGTCTAAATGAAATTAAAAAAAAAACTACTACAAGGAAAAAACTAAATCAACATTTTTTGTATCAACAGACTTTCAATTACTTTTTTTATTGTTTTGTTAATTTTCTTTTGTTTTTTCCAACTTGAGCTTTTGTTAACTTTATTCGCACGGGGAATAAGCAAACACTCGGGTTGCTGCTGTCATTTACTTTTCACCTCTGATTCATTCCCATGCTTTGGTGTCAATTAAGGTCCACAATATGAGTTGATAGTGCGTGAAAATGCGGCTTAATATACTGTCTGGCTGTTTCGCCCAATAACCACCGAGCTTATTACGCTTAATTCATAAACCCGATGAGTTTTTGGCTCGCAACCGGGAAAAAAAAAACAAATGGCAACTCCGGACTCCATCCGCGTTTATGGAAAACACACACCAGATCGTTATTTCACAGTTAATTACAAATCTAATTAGAATATTCAAATGAAAGGCTTTTCTTCTCCGAGCGGGTGAGTGGCGGCGTGATAACCTGTAATCGTTGGCGCCGCAAACACCTTCCCTCTTTTGATGTCCCCTCGCTGACATCCCGGCAACAAAGCCGGCCAATTACAAATGAGCTAATTAACTAAATTGTTGATGGAGCATGAAGAGTTCATTGGCTCGGCTGCCGCGCACCGTGACAACAACTGAATGGCGGCCCTTTGTTGTGGAGGCGAGTGTGCGGCCGTGCGAGTTGCCATTAGCCTTTTGACGACTTCCTCCACAAGCCTATCAGGCGCTTCCACGCCGCCGAGGAGATTTGTTATGGATCACGACTGGCTGAGTCCGGGGGGGGGCCGCTCGAGCCGAACCCGGGCTGTCGGCAAGGTCAAAGTAGCGACGGTGAATTTCCAGCTGGTCATTTTACTGCAGATTTGGATTTTTCATTTTTGACATTTTAACTCATTCACTGCCAACCCAGTTAAAATCATCGTCAATGGTACCGAATGATGGATCCATTTCATGAATCGTCGTCCGAATCTTACTTCAAAAACTGTCCGAAGTCCTCGCAGATGCTTTCGCAGCCGGGCCACTTGCACACCCCGTGACCATACAAAGGATGGGAGCCGCCATTTTCTTCATGTTGTGAACTGCAGAGAATAAAAAAATCCATGAAAATGAAGAAAATTTGTTTTATCCAGATTTCGATTCTAAATGTATTCTATCGACGGTGACAGTTTAACCTTTGCGCTCACGTCGGCTTTTTTTTCAGCGGGGCTTACCCCGCATCGATCGGCGGCGTGTTGGTAAGCAGCGCTCCTGACAATACTCCTCGTTCGATCATTACCACCCGGCCCTCGGGACACGGGCAGATAAAGTCTTCTTTTTTTTTTTTTCCACGTATCCTTCTGGTGTCACGATAGCATCTACTGTAAACCAATTACACAGCACTTCCACCTCGGAGCGGCGCCTTATTATAATATCGCCCAAGTAAAGCCTTTGAATAATGCATAGCTGTGAAGAGTCCGTGTTTTGGTGCATTCATAAAACACGCCATCACAAGGATAAACATCCTGGAAACGCCACTCAAGGCATCATGTATTCTGTTTACATGACAAGCAAGCAAGGAAGGTAATTTTCCAAAGCGGCACAAAGCACTAAATACTTAATGTTATCTCGTCTTGGCGTGCCTTTGCCTGCCGTGTCGTTTGATATCGGCGGCGGCGGCGAGGCGGGTTCCTCGGGGAGTACAAAGCTTTTGTTTTGTGATCAACTATGAAACAAATAAACATCTTGTTTTCCGTGTAGTTAACAAGATGTTGTTTCATCTTTTTTTTTTTCACCTTTCCCGTTCCCGCTCCCGTCTGTGGTTGAGTACGGGAGACTGTCCGTTAGCGATGGAATGATGCGAGAGAGGCGGTGACGATTTGGGGCCGTTGGAGGTAGTTGATGACGAGTTGCTGTTGTTGTTGTTGGTGTGGTGGTGGTTGTTGTTGGTGGAGAGGTCCAAGCCGCCCGTTCCGCCCGTGTTGTTCATGCCATGTTTGATACCGTTGTCCTCCAAGGCGTGACCTCCTCCGCCGCCGCCTCCGCCGCCGCCACCGCTTCCGGTCACGTCCTTCCACAACTGCTGGAGCTCCGCCGGGCTCAGACCTGCTGGAGGATGACGTTTTTATTTAGAGATTGTATGGAAAGAAGAAGAAGGTAAATACGGAAATGATCATGTGGTAAGTTAGCGGCTAGCCGAGGAGCATAGCAATGAGGCCAATGTAAACATGACGAGATAACGCGGGAAAGCCACGGGTGCATAGCGATGGGAAAAATAAAGCCAGACAGAGGCAATATTTACACGTTGTGGTTTTTACCTGGCGGGGGCAGAGCCTGGCCCGGCAGGGCGGCCTGGCCGGGGGCGGGACCGGGCAGCGAGAGCAGGCCCTGCCGCTGCATGTTGAGCAGATGTTGCTGCTGCTGGAGCTGCTGCATCTGCAGGAGCTGCTGCTGGAAGACGAGCTGCTGGGCGGCTAGCTGCTGCTGCTGCTGCTGTTGCTATTGTGGAGGAGAGGGCGACAAATTAAGGACTTGAGAAAACGTGGCGAGGGAACGGGACATCAACAAATACCGGATTTTAAATAAATTTTTGATATCCTAAACCATGAACTCATTTGAAATGGAATTTTTTTATTATTATTATTGTATGATTTATTTATGTATATATTATTAAAGTTCCAATTCTTTAATTTAATTTAATTTAATTTACATACCTAAATCATAAGCCTATTTGAAATGACGGCAATTTTTTTATTATTATTGTAAAATCTTACTTTTTCAGCATATAACGAAATGCCATGTGACATTTCATCGAGTTTATTTTTTATTTGGTGTCCTCAAAGACACCTTGAGAGTGACACTGACTTTCCCTTTTTAATATATTTCAGCGTAAAGTTCAATCTAATCCACTCCGATCCATAAATAATCGGACAGAGATATCTTTCGGCTTTAAAATTGAAGGTAGTGAGCGAAAGTAACGGGACGATTGGCTCCTCAGCTCTTCCACGGCCAGGTGGGCATTTACGGCGAGCATACAATCGAATCAAATCCATGAGCCAAAAAAGATGAGTATTGTTCGAATGTGTTTGTATCGTGATAGAAACGAGCTCGGCGAGTTAGCCAAGCGCTCACTGGAACACAAGCTGCTGCATAATGGAGTGATGCAGGGAGGTGATGCCCGACTCCTCTGGAGAAATAACCGAGCAATTTCTATTCCATATTCCACGGCGGCAAAAAATAAAACAATTTACAAATCCAAACAGAAACAAAGCCGCCGGGAGGTCGCGCGTGGTTTCCTGTCGGGGCGATGTAATGGCCTACTTGAGGAGACAAAGAAATGTCTGCTTTCTGATCAATTGGACTTGAGGCTGTCTTCTCTTCTATGATAGCCAGCTGATGAGACGCTCCCGACTATTTATGTTGACCGGCTGTCCGTCAACGTGATTTACGAGTGGCGCACGGTGCAACTTTGCCAAACAATCCACTAATGAGTCGCCTTTGGGTTTCTTTTGTTGTTGTTGCTCGAAAACACTTCGTTAGCCGAGCAAGTCGCGGCATCCTTTGCATTAAGTAGCTTGGATTGATGAGGACGGGGAAAAAAATAAAATTACCTCTTTAGCTTGTTTGCCAGGATGTTGCTGCTGCAGAAGCTGGAGATGAAGCTGCTCCTGTTGTTTTTTATAAAACTCCTGCAGATGTTGCTGCAAGTAAACAAAACACACGTGTTAATCTGCATATAAAAATAAAAATGCCTTTATTGAATTCATTTCGAATATCTTCCATAGAATGCGACGAGCTTTTTCTTCAAATATACAACTCGGAGTTATGCATTGATTATGCAAAAACCGCCAAGCATTATCAGTAATGTTTTGACAGCTTTTAGAATTTGCATCTGTAAAAAAAATATTTTTTTTGGGGGGCTACCACAATTGGGAAAAATCAAATTCTCCCAATTAATAACTGAAGCACCTTGAAGTCGCCCGTACTTCCCCAATCGTGATAAGTGACAATCTTAATTAAACCGTTCTCCTCGTCTTAATCAAAGCCACAAATTACAAATGCACTTCAACTCTGACACCGGCGTGCTCCTAAATGTTACATCATCCGTCACCTACACGATCACTCAGCACCACGTGGCGGGCCTGCCGTCCCAGATGAGGGAATTGAACCGGCGACACGTGGGAGATGTTTAATTAGAGGCGACGTGGAATTTCACATTGGGTAAAAGCGTGTCAAGGACGTACCACGGCTAGCACGCTAATTTTCGTTAGCCTGGTTTCGTTACCTGCTGCAGCATGACCGCCTGCTGCTGCTGGAGGAGAGCTTGGAGCTGCTGGGGGGAGAGAACCTGCTGCTGGAGGATCTGCTGCATCTGTTGTGGTGTGATCACCTGGGGACTCATCATGGCCACAGAGACTGGAACCTGGAAGAAGATTGAAACAGGTTGAAATCTTTCCCCAGGTTGGGTCAAGGTGCTATTTCCGGACTGGAGGTGGTAAGCAAGCAAGAAGAGACGCTGAAGGACTTATTTTTACTTCCTCCTCATTCCCGTTGGGAAAAGTAAGCCATTTAAATAGACATGGACCTTAATTAGCAGGTCCCCTACTTTAGCTTTTCCTATCAGTAAAGCTAATGTGAAACAGCCAGGAAGTGGATTAAAAAAAAAAAATGTCCTTGTTTATTGATTTCCCTCGACTTCAGCACAAATGAACTCTCCGAGTCGGTTTCCGGCAGGTTGTCAACAAAACAAGAATGTGTGTCGCGTGGGCGGCCATGACGGTTGGCGTGTCAAGGGGCCAATAAGACATCCCCGTCCTCATCGCCGGCTAATCAAGCCACCTTGATTACTTTGCACGCATGTCTCTCCTCCCTCCTTTCCTTCCTGTCAGGCCTTGACACGTCCTTGTTTAGCTCCTCTCCCCTTCCCGGACCAGGTTCCACCCCCCCCCGCCCCCTCCTCTTTGATTAGCTGAGACATTTGCATGGTCACTACACATTTTTCATTTTAGAAGTCATTATGCATTAGTGGCTCCTGATCGCCCGCCTTGACTAATCCTGATGAACTGAAAATCACAGCTGAAGGTCAACCGGCAGCCGGCCCCTGCTGCACATTCATATTCATATTCAAACAAATCCTGCCTCCATTGTTCATTAGGGTCTTAGCGAGAAGCGACTCCGGTGCGAGAGGACGCCGAGGAGGGAGGACGTGGCTCCGCCCACAACAAGCAAAGGAGGCTGAACAAAAAAAAGTTGCAAATTAAACAGCTCGTGTGTAATTATGCAAATACCGTGCTTACACCTTGGACGTTATTAACCCTTCAAGGTACGTTTGTGGAGGTAAGTAATTACCCCCGCAGTCACGACTGCTTTCGCCCGCCGTGACGATGGAAACAACATTAAAGATGCACTCATTAAGAGCATTAATTGGACGCCGAGATGTTTTCGGTGCACAAAAAGCGGACCGGGCTTAGGATTTAACATATGCGCATGCATACATCAAGTGAAATTGCATTTAAAATTCCAGCCGGTACTTCAAAGTGCTTTTGTGTTGTCTAAGTGGAGAAATAAAGGCATTCATGGTCAAATACCTATAAGATGAATAATGCAGTGAATTTATAAAAAATAAATTAACAAGGGAAGCGGAATGACAATACAAAAGTAAAAACAAGACACCTGCGAGTTGCGTATAGATTTTTTTTTGAGAAAAAATGAAAGCGGTCCATTGTGAGGTGCGCCTGGATGCTAATTTGCGTCGTTTAACGGCGGCCATTTTTTTCCGCTTGACGTATAAGAGGCTAGCAGATGAAAGCGGATAAGTAATTGCTCTCCTGGTTGGCATTCTTCACTGACAAGCCATAAATTTAATTTTACACACACGTTCATTTACATTTTCAAGTATATGACATGATAATTGCGGGAATATAACACCTCCATTGGGCGAGATGCCGCCACGCCGCTTGATTGACGTGAGCGGCCAATTGAAAGGAACAGGGCGCTGAATTGCTTCGGCGAGAAATGATTTTGCCACGCGGGGGTGAAATTAATGAGCATTTACTCAGCGATGATGGCAACGGCACAAACATCGGAAGAAGAGGGGACAGGAGATCCGATTGGAAAATGCCTGATAATCGGCAAAGATGCATCGCTGACAATTTTCAAATGGAGCTTCAAGTGTCTTCGAGGAGCAGAAATGACAGTGGCTGAATTGAGGAGGATGCACCATTAGTTAAAAAAAATCGATTTACCGATTAGTTGTCCTTGGGACGATTTAGTATCTGCTGGACCCTTTTGTTTTTTCTTTTTAAATATGTAGTATCTCTTTGGTCTTGTTCCCCTCCCCTCTCTAAAACCAACATCATACTTGGGAGTCTTAGCAGCACCTCCTCTTTGCATAAGTGCTCACCCCTCCCCTCTCTAAAACCAACATTTTTGCAGCACGAATTGAAAATTGGTCTCGAAAATTTTCACGAGAACTTGAATCACAGGAAATGAATCTTGCAGCCGTTCCTCCAATCGGCATTATGTGATGTAGATAAATGGAATTCTGACTTAAGCAATTAGCGGACAACTGGCCATGTGTGGCAGGAAGCGGTGATTAGATGTCAGCCATAAACATGGCGGGGGCGTCGGAGAGGTGCGGGGATGCTTATCAAGGACAAGAGCTCGGTCCCGCAGTGTCGGACAAGCTGAGTTGCGCCACGCTGAGAAACGGAAGGCTTGGTAATTACCGTGGCTCCTTGGCAGGGGAGAGCCGCTGCTAATTAAGCCAAGAGCTTGTACACATGGAAACCAGACAGAAAGACAATGAATACCCCACAATCAGCAAACCCGATTCCATCGTCCCCGAGGAGGAGGGGGGGCAAAACTCAAACCAACCCTCCTCCATCGTGGACTTGTGACCTCCCGGTTCCCTCGAGCTGACACTGCTCATTTACTATCCAATTACTGCCAAACGCAGCAACACAATTATTGATGGACGCCACTTTGGGCGTGAGGGGGTGCGCCGAGTCTCCCCCTGCCGCAACCAGCGAGCGACTCTGAAGTTCAAGTGCCTTCTTGGAGTGCTAAACCATGGCAGGCCTCAAGGCGTATTGGCTTTAAAGTAGAGATCAATACTGTAGATTGTCAGGACTCGGGCTAAGTAGATTACGCAATGTTTTCCCAAATCAATTTCCATAACATGGGAAGCTTCATTTATCACAACGTAAAGACGTATCATGTAAAAGCTTCTAATAAAAAAAAAGAGCCAGAGGAGATTGGCTTAGCGTAGTTTCCGCTACATTGATTTATCTCGACATGCAGATCGACATTGATTAGGCTTTTTTGAAGGTTGTTTGTCAAGCTATCAGCACAAATAGTTTTATCGCTAAAAGTGGCGCTCGCAATAGATGGCGCCCTGCGGGGGTTTTGAGAGAAAACTGCTGAAGTAGAGAAGATGCTGAATTAGAGTGAGGGGGGCGGACTAGGGAGGGGAGGGGGGGGTCGACAGTGGCACTTGCTTCTGATCTTGCAGGTAAGACGGCCTTCCACTGGATCAGCCTCTTCATCAGTGACACACAGTAAATTACAAGTGCTTCAAGCAGCTCACTGAATTACAGTTCATCACTCGGAAAGGCTTCCAACAACTCCCCCCCCCCACTCCCCCCCTCCACACACAGCCGTCACCAGCGGCGTATCAGATCTGGCGGTTAGGATCCAATTAACACCCTGGCCAGAATCATCTGATTGCATGTGTAAGTGCTGGTATAACTCGTTTATTGCGGCCATGTATCTTCTGTCACAAGGTAAATTTGTTGCCGCTACATCAAAGGTCTGAGATACTTTTTTTTTTCACCCCCCCTCTCCCTTTTCCTCCCTCTCGCCAAACTCAGCGACACAGCGCCTCGGGGTTGCATTTCAACTCCTTTTGCATCACAATGATGAACCTGCTCTGTCCTCGCAATTTACCAAACTTGTCCTGTAGCTACAAAAAGAAAAAAGGGAGGGGGGAGGAAAAAAAAAATGTTTTCTAGTTATAAAAGCAGTTGTGTTTGACTTGAAATGTGCTGACGCTTCCCGCTCGCTGGCTTAGAGTCAACACAAGTTTTGCTCATGAATACATGATATTTTCCCCACTTTTCCGCACGGCCTTGAGCTGTGATCACTATTTTCAGACGGAACCCGGGGGCTATTCATACATGTAAATGTAACAACTTTTTGGGGGGGTGGGCGGGGTCACGCTGATGTCAGCTAACCTGCTCTCATCAACACATTTTTTTTTTTAAATCACACGTGCAGGTTCTCGAGGTGTCAAACTCATTTTTGTCGGGGGACGCATAGTAATCATAGTTATGATTGTCAACGTCTTCTATATATGGTATAGGCTGCAAAAAACTGACATGACACAACGTCAATGTTAAATTTGTCTTCGCTGGACCACATAACATGATGTGGCGGGCCGTATCTGGCCCCCGGGCCTCGAGTTTGACACCAGTTGCTTTTACTGGTCTACAAATTGGGCTACTTCCACCTCCCTATAAAGTTTAGCCAAGCAACTTCTTCTCCAACGGTCTTGGCTGGGCTTCCATCCGCGTGAGGATGCATTATGTACACGCCAACGAAACTGTCACCACGCGCCGGGCCTGCGTAATCCTCCCTGCCTCTCGTTGTTTCTTTATTTGCGTTTCAAATGTCAGAGTCAAAAAAAAAAAAACCTTTCCCGGGGACGAGTGGAAGAAGAAGAGCAGGGCCTTGAAAGCAGCATGGCAACGGCAGGCGAGGGATTTACGGGGGAGAAATAGGTGTTTATTGAGCGTTCCCGTGGGCTTACTGAGTAATAATAGACCTGTCACATTACGCAAATGTGCACAAGGCGAGGTTGGCGTGTTTGTATGTGTGTTTGTTTCTTTGTGCGCTTCCGACGGCAGAGCGCCGTCATCAACTCCTGCCAGCGAGCGGATAGAATTAGTCAGGCGAGAGCGACTTTAGCCGCTAATACGGGTAATTAAAACCGCAAGCCGAGGCACTTAGATGCTTGTGTACTAAATAATTTACATGCCGTGATCTATGGATCATTTCCCTCACTTAAATACTAAAGATTGGCCAACAAGAAGAAGGAAGACGGCAGAGGATTTATCAGTAAAGCGGCGTGTCATGCTAATATTAATCCATTTCCGACTTTCTGCTGTGTTAATCATACACGGGGATCAACGCGCGTGCTGAAAAACACGTTGCCATTGGAAAAGAAGAAGCTAATAAAATATTGCACTGTCGAACACGCGGTCGTATAATCCCGTATATGGGAACAAATGGGGGTTGAGCATTTTGGAAATATTCTTTATTTTCCCCTTTATAGTGCAATTATGATGGTCGATTAATTTTTATGAAATAAAATCTGTATTGAAAAATAATATAATAAATAATATATTATTTTGCTATTATTTATATTTGTTACTTGCAGCCGTACAAGATCCAGTTGTAAAAAATAAAATAAATAAAAAAAGGTGAAAACAACAATCGTGCTGCTGTTTCACTTCGGCAATAAAAGTATTACCGATATAAAATGTCACCAGGATTGCATCCCAATTCCAATGGCTCTTGCCACAATGTTCTTAATGGAGACTTTTTGGAGGCGGGAGATGGCAATGTTAATAAAGGCAGGATCAACAGTTGGATTAGTGACGGCCGAAGACAAACCCGCGATTCATATTGATTCTTATCGCCAACACCAGGCAAGGATGTAGTAAGCAAATGTAAATATTCAATATTTACCTTCTCGGGTTGTTATTAGAGGCTCGGACAGGGCCCGGCTGTTATCATGCACCCACAACACTCCCTTTCAATATTGTCTCTTCACTACATGTGTCTATTTGTAGACTTGTATCCACCAATCCTAACAATAAATTCAAGTGCAACAAAAAGACATCTGTTTCCAAATCATAACGAGATTAGCACTCCCGATATGCATAACTGAGACGTATCTTCTCGTAATTAAGAACGCGGGGGTGTGACACCAAAGGTGTTGCCATTGGTAGACTGTGAAAACATCGTTGAATGATGCTAACGCTAATTAGCCCCTCAATGAGGTCACGTCTAGACTATATTCAAACTCTCTTGAAATTGGGTCGTTAAGGTAGACTATTGTGAGAAATGATATCAAAAGTAGTCCAGTGAAGTTCCTTGAGCGCAATGAGGACTGCGCTAACGCTAGCTAAGGTACCGGTAGGTGTCGATGCGACGTGTTAATGTGTACATAAGTGTGACAGGAGCGGAAGCAAGTGTGACCTTTTCCAAATCACTGACAACGGGAATACACGGCTCGGAGTCAAGAAGGTAAATTAGTCTTGACAAGTGAAAATGACGCCCGGGTAAAATTAGCAGGCTGCAAATTGCTAGCATGGCTAGCAAGGCGTCTTTTCTTGAGCGTCACCTTTGACCACAATTAGTCAGTTCAAAGTCAACAAAGCGCTATTTTTTTTCAGTGTAACACCGGTATCAACAACTCGAGGGGTACCCCGATACCTGATTTTGGTTTTACACTTCAAATCTGCTCCGATTGTGAGTTTTTCAACGAGCTTACTGCAGAACGTCACTCGTCGGGTTTTTGGATTCTGTGACAGATCCGAGGGATTGCGTGGGCCAAATCAAACACACTTGTGGAAGGGAGGGAGGGAATCTTTTGGGAAAGGGAGTAGAGGGGGGCATGTATTATGGATAGACTTAAGGAGATTAGACAGGGAGCTGCTTTACCTGCAGTGGACGATGCTTGTCCTGGCTCTTTGGAGATTTCAGGCCACAGCCTGGCTGCTGCAAGAGTAATTGCCTCGCTGCTTGTAGGGCCTGCAAAAAAAAAATAGACAAAAAAACATCACGGAAAGAAATATATATTTTTTTTCCTCTGATCAAGAGGATACGGGGGCGGCGGTTTAAATAAACAAGGAGGCATCAGTCGAATTGACCCGTCTAGTGCGCTCTCGACTGAAATGCCCACTTCTCTCTCGGCGTGTTACCGCCTCATTTGCATATTCATAATAGCAACTTGAAATAGAGGTAGCGCCACGTGAAGTGTCCCCGGGAGCTGTAATTAAAGTTGACAAAAATCAACATTGGATTGGGAATGAATTAAGGAGCAGGCCTGGTTCTATTCCATGAGCGTTAAAGCAACGTTCATTTTCCTTGGCTCTATTAGCGAGTGTGTATAAACATTAACGTGATTATTTTGATACTTAATGGGCCTTAAAGTTTTTGTTAGAGGATGCCATTAATATTTGAATTATTATTCCTAATCCGCACCGCTTAGTAGAATGGAGGAATACGAACGTTCTGAGGACATACAAGAATCAACGTTACAGCTTGAGAGGACACGAAGGAAAAGTTCTTGGGAAATATACAGTAGCTAGCTGCGTGCCGGTATCCATGACGACGGCTGCATATGACGCGGCTTCGCCAGCAGTTGGGAACGGTGTTTGAACAAGAACATTGAGATCCAGAGCAAATACAACCAGGAGGAGAAAAAAACAAAAAAGTTGCCATGCTTATGGCCCCTCGAGGGAATGTAGACACCATGATCAATTCTGGAAGGACAGAGTTGGGTGTCTGCACAAGAGGAGCCAGACTCAAGTAAACAAACACTTTAGTCGGGAACTGGGTCCTAAATGCATTGATCAGTCTCCTTGCCAGGAGTAATGTGGAGCCTCCTAAAAATGGTCTACAAAATAAATACCAGAAAAAAATAGGCAAGGAGAGAAAAGTTATTATTATTATTAAATGACATTATAGAACATGTATCAAAAATGATTAAATTAAGGTAAATATATGAAAGCCTTATATCGAAGGTACTGTCATTTTGTGTCACTCCACAGAAAAAAAAAACACAACAGGACAAAATGCATAAAAAGAAGTCATCAAAAAGTTTGCTGAAAAGCAGCAGAAGTGGACAAAAACATACCAGCTGTCTATTTAAACCAGGTTGCTATGCACAAAAAAATTGACATGGGCCTTTTATTAATGCACACATTGTATAAACAGCACAATGCGACACATTCTTGAGAATGACAACGTGAGCTTGGCAGACAGAGAGGGGGGGGGGGGGGTAGTGAGGAGGCTGCTGCTATATAAATAACAAAGCACTCAGAGGCATATTTGATGTTGATATCTATCACTGAGGTTGGAAAAATAAATAAGAGGAGGGGAAAATAACAGGGCGACCGAGAGCGTGACACGAGGATCCTAATGAAAATAAGATTCGGCCCAAATGGAACTGCTGTAATTGGTTTCAGATAGTGAGGTCGAGAGAAAGGCGATACAGGCGAGTATTATGCGAGGGGAAAAAAAAAAACGGGACGGAGAAACAAGAATGTTTACACAGACATTCCAGGGCTACATTAATAGGCATGCACAGATCACCGGAGAAGCAAAACACCGGCAGTGAGGAAAGCAGGCGGGTGGGGGTGTTTTAAAAAAAAGAAAAATAATACATCATTCTGTTTAGAGTCCATAGAGAGCAAGGTAATAAGGAGCGCCGATCACAATGCACCTTTGTAAAGGAGCATGCAAAGACCTTAAACAAGCATGAAAGACATTAGCAGAGCAGGCAGGACCGAGTCTAGAAAGCATTACAAATCTGAAGATTGCTTTGCTTATTGTGTGTGGAGGATCAGCGAGGCGAGCCGTGCGTGGAGGTGTTTGCGCGTGTGTACACAAGGAATAAGCCATCCGCTAAGAATGTCACTCTTTCAAATCCACCTGGAGACCCGGCCGCGTTATGCAGCCGTGACATCCGAATTGGATATGTCTGAAGAGCTGTGACATTGTGTTTGGACAGCGCAGATCACTTCCTGCCCTGACGCCACGGTGGGACTTGGCGTTATGAGCGGGGATGCGGAGATATTGGAGCGGCCACGCAGGTGGGCTCGGTGAAACAGATGTTTCGTGACTCGTGTTTGGCGGAGGGTTAGGGTTAGGGTTAGGGCCGACGGCGTTGACAAGGATGGCTGCATGCACGCATATTTTGAAACGTCATTTCTGAGGCCAATATTAAAAACAATTGCTTTATTTGCAAAATGTTCCCGGATTGGACCCGGCAGGTTTGGGCCCCCGCCCCGTATATTCGACACCAGCCCCATTTCCAATCATTAATCCACAGTGAACATTTGAAAGATGCTCGACTGGAAAATAAACATATCATCTGCGTGCGGGTAAGAGGTCGTTCCCGACTCCCTCAACTTACCCCCCCCCCCTTACCCTCTCCCCCCTTATATCCACATCTCACCTTATTCATTTCTTCCACTCATCTCCTCTGCCACTCTGAGGCTGCTGCTTGTTTATTGATTCTCTAGATTAAGAATTCCTTGGGTGGAGGATTGTAACACACAAGCATCAAATTATTTTGGGCTGTGCTTATTTGCCTTTGCCTTGCATCTATTTGGCCTGCGTCTGTAGACAATTATGCCTAGCCAGACCCCAGACTCAGGTGCTAATAATGAAGGACAAATAGAATCATATGTGTAAACTTCCCCCACTGATGAAAATTTATATTAACTTTCTGCCACAGTAAACAGAGCCGCATAGCTACACACTCCCGGGAGGATTGACAAGATGAATTTGCTCGCTCCAAACACCGGGAAGAAAGCGAAGTACCGTATAGGCGGAGGAGGGAGGGGAGGGGGGGAGCATCGGCGTGCGACTCGTAGTTCATTTTTCATCGCAAAACAAGAGTCTACTTTGTCCGTCTGTCGTAGTTAAAACTATATAAAACAGTGGATTTTTTAAAATAATTATTTTAATTAATAATAAATTTATAATTGATTTTATTTAATGTTTTTATATAATTATAAAATGGGGTTTTTTGTCCGCTGCAAATGGCTTTAGCAAAATTCTTTACTTTCACCTGGGCTCTATCACTACAGATAAGGTGACAGCAAGCCCTTTCAGCGGCGCTCTTTATCTAGCGCCACTCTTAAGGAAAGTCCTTTTCGGAGGCCCCGACAGCTGAGAGCTTCCACAATTGTGCTATCACAAAGAGACAGGCAGGAAGTAAAATGGAGAGCGAGGCGGAATAGAATAGAGCTGCTTGTGTTGAATCGCGTGAGTGATGGACAGTGTGGAAGGTCAAGTGTTGCTCTCTTTTGTACTTTTTTTTTCGGAAGGCGTACAAGTTGAGATGTTGTGGTCAGAAGAACTCCAAAAAAGTTCAAAAAAATACCCAGTAAACCTAAAACTCAAAATTAACTCAGCGTTGGAGCACTCGCAATCTTTGGAAGACTCAAAAGTTGTTTTACCAAGGACAACTTACGGGTCAATAGAACGAGTCTGTCTGGTTCTGGAGAGCTCGGGTTAAGTGGTGGGTGTAAAGTGTCACCTGATTGGCGGGGTCGATTAAAATTGTCTGACCTCAAACTGAATGCGAGCTCGCTGCATAGCAAAAACAAGCTAGTAGCGCTCAAGCTAGCCAAATAGCGCTTGTGTTTTCATTTTCCAAGAAAGCACTAAGCTCATATTCATTCCTCCCGCTAGCTAATCTCATTTCTAATCTTTTTTTTCCCCTCAATCTATTTCTTTCCATCCTACCTGGCTGGCGGATATTCCAATTACAACGCCGTGCGTTTGACCTTTAAGTGAGAACGTAGAAGCTAACGTTATCTACCTTCCACTCTGACGCCCAACGTCTATCCATCATCGGAGAAAGGGAGTCGTCGTGGCTACAGAGTGTGACTTTTTTTTGTCTCGGTGATGAAAATGTAACAATGTATAGGTGTGGGAATACATCCAAGCGGAGAAGAAATGCTTTCATGCACCGCCAGAGCGACTGAGTCCTAAACAGTCTTTTTTCCCAAAAAGCTAGGCGAGAACGAGCAAGAGTGAGCACAGTCCCACTTCTCTTGTTCCATCCCCATCGGGCCGCCCTTTTCCAAAGGGCTAATCTGCATCTTTCATTGAATCAAGAATGGAAATTTGCAAGAAATGCTTCTTTTTCAATTTCATGCTGAAGTAGCTCAAGTTAGTGGATGTAATTTCGCCTAACAAGAAAACGTATCACTCGGTCGCACACTGTGCAAGGAACAGGCTTCCTTTCAGATTTTTTTTTTTTTTTTTTTATCCTCCCCATTTCTCCAGCTTTGATGAATGTGCCAAAAGCATGATCGCTCCATCATAGCACCCCATGCAAAGACAGAACAATTATATTAAGAAGTAAAACCACTGGGGGAAAGTTGTATGAAAAACGTACTCGGTTTGAAATCGGAAAAAACTCCAACCTGACTTCTTGTGAGCTCAAATTCTAATCTGAGAATAGAAACAAGTTGGCTAAGTTTTCCTCTAAATCAAATTAATTTGAACGGGTGGTAAGCAACAGCGCTAAAACAATAGCATCGAAGCTAATGTATATTTATCATGTAAAGCTCTGATAACAAAGCACACGCAGAGACAATCAAAGCTCGGCCAGATACGACAGACTTGGTATCAGCTTAGTCAAGCTTGAAGTACGGCCCCGAGTCCCCACAAAGCGCCTTTCTGCATATGCTCACTTTTATCGAGGCGGAACAAGCAAGTTTTCCCTCCGTTGATAAATAAGCAATGGTTAAGACCGATTTGATTCTACTTCATTGAAGCTGGCAAAAGAAACAACAGCGAGCCATTTTGGTAAATAGAGCTGCCGTATGAATAATTCCAAAAAAATGGCCGCTGTTATTCCAATGAGGAGAGCCGGCGCTAAGTAACACGTCAGTCAGTCTCCTTGTATTCCCCGTGGCGTGACGCTTATTTACTGCATTTGGATGAGAGCCTGTACTCCATATGTACGCACACACGCCGCTTGGAAGCAATGCATAACAAAAAAGAGCAGCCCGGTGGTCGTATTACAAGTGCAGACATCTTGGGAGAAAGCTAGAAAGCTCTATTCAGGGGATGAAAGTAAGCAGAAAGTAAAAATAAAAAAAATAAAACCTTGATACCTGGAATCTGATACCTGGGCGAATTAGATAAAGAGGACTGCAATGTCATGAACGATGCTCCTATTCCCTTGCATGTCGCCTTCTTAGCCAGATTTGAAGTCATAGCAGGGGAAGAGAGGTGGGAGGCGGAAAGAGGGGGGGGGGGGTATACACAACAAACCGTCGGTTTCGGAGACTGATTTGTTACTATTCATGGCTAAAGCGGAGAGGAACTGTAATACTAGACATGCTTGTTAAATTCACAACACTCCAAAGCTGCCTTCTAGCAAATCCTGTCTTTTGCTTGTCAGCTTAAGACACTCGGCTATATGCATATGTTGGATTTTTTTTTTTTTTTTTTTAAGCTCTGTTAAATGGATAGTGGTGCCGTGGCCTATCAAATGACTGTAAGCCATTTAGGGGGAGGGAGGGGTGAGGAAGGGGAATCATTTCGGGGGAAAAAAAAGCATGCATTATATGACGTTTTTGCCATTTTACGTACAAATATCGATGAACACTCCATCCTGGCTGTATTACCGGAATGGCAACAAACAATGACAGAATGCCTGTTTTGAAGATGGGCCATTCACCATGCAGGGCAAATAAATTATCGTGGAGACTATTGAGCTTCGATTATTGGACTTATAGATCGGCCGGCCGTTTATTTCCCAGCGCTAAAGCGAAGCAGTTAGGGAGGCGTAAAAGGAAATGAGTTGTGAAGTGACCATTGATCCCGCCAGGTTGGTCAGCAGTGTGACCGCTGGATGGCTGCTTTTTATTTACACTCAGGTGGTTAACCCTGGCCAAGTTCATTTGTCAAGGACTGTGTTGACGTCCCCAGTAGTGTTGTAAACAAAGAAGTGGTTTTGTAAGAAAAAAAAAATAATGTCCTGTCTTCTGCATACCAAACCATCTGTGCAGTGGGCGCAGACTAATGACTGGAAGTCTAATGTATCCTACTGGGATTCAATTACTGCATTTGCTATTGTCTTTGGAACTGCAGGTAGGTTCGCTCGGGTTACCTCGGGGTTTAAAAAAAATATATATTTGCTTCCAGATGTTTCAATTCTAACCAAATACACACTCGCTACAATAAAAGATAAATCCACGCATACCTCGATACGGTTGGAGGACGGTTCATTTGAAAGTGGAACGATTCGATTCGATTCAGTGGGATTACGATGATACGGGATGGCGATGATGTTTCTTCTCATTTTACAAGACGAAGAAACTTGGTTACTGTAAATCTGGAAGAGATGATCCCTAACTCGATATATTCTCAAGTGCAGCGATTTGATTCGGTTTGATTCGATTTGCTTTGATTCGATTTGCTTTTCACACACCTGCCCAAGTTTACGTACAAGTGGGGACCTTGGGCAAAATAAAACAAAACTTTTCTCCTGTTCTCCGAAGTCACGGTCTTGCAACCTCAACGAACATCTACGTCGGTCCCGAGCGATATTTACGACAAACTCGTATCCGCCGCACCTTTTGCAGCAGCCCCTGACTGCTTGAGCAGAAAAATCCCATAAGTGTTTATTTCCAGCAGATTTCACTCCATCTCTCTTGCTTTTAATGCCCTCTTCTCCATTCCTCCCTTGTCTCCCTTTCAAGCCTCAATGCCTGACATTTCGCCACGCTCTCCAGAGACTCCCGTACCAAATGGAGTTACTGGGAGAGCGCCACTGTAAATTTCAGGAGGCCACGTGTAATGTGCCTTAAACAGAGATGGACAGGCCGGGGTTGGGAGAATAAAAAATAGACGGCGGGCATCGTTGGAGATAGTCGAATAATGCCGTGTTTCGTCTAGGGAAGGCCGCGCAAACAGTCGCCTTGCTGTCATTCACATTCACAATATATCTTTAGTGTCATCGCAAAGGTGGGGGGAGGAGGGGGGGGGGAGTACAGGCGTATATGTCAGCGGCCTGTATGTACTCTCCTGTGGGGACTGTCTAGCGATAGCTCGCCTGGAAAGAAAAATGGCTTCCATTGTAAATACGTCGGACACAGAAAGTGTCCGGGGTAATAATTTTACAAAGACGTATGTGGCTTGGCTTTTCAGTGCTTTTTGAAGACGCCTGCTTATGAAATGGAACATATTTCAGGTGGAGGTCTTTCTCCTGTCCCGAGAGCTGATTGATGTACCAAAGCCGGGGCCAACGGTGTCTTATTTACACAGTGGAGTGAGGCAATCTCAGGCCTTAAAGATAAACCTAATGAGCTTCTTTGTGTAAGGGTGCAAATGAGACGCCAGGTCCCCCCTACTCCCCCCTTTTTGCGTTCCCTTTCGCATCCAAAGGGGACAGTCTGGGTGATTAGGCCTTTAAATTATGCTCAAGGGCAAAGCACAGATTTGCATCTTATGTGTGTGTTCTGGTAAAAAAAAAAAAGAGAATGAGAAAGGAAGGCAGGTGAAGGGCAGAAAGGGAAAGATGCTTGAGGCTTATTTGTGAGAGGTGACAAGACTGGAACAATGCTTGCCAGCAGTTTTGTCTACCCCCAGATTTACCCTACAAAAAAAAAAAGTTATATGAAGCTGGAGTAATTATGTTACATTTTAAATCTGCCCCCAAAACTTGACAAATTAGCCGTCACCTGCTGTCAAAATTCCTCCTCCTGACCATTTCCCGCTAGCTAAACAATTTGGACGGCAGGTTAATTGCTGTCACCGCCGACTTGGACCTCGCGGTCGTTAAAAATCGGAAAGTAGCACTTATTGTCAAATAGATGAATGGTAAACAAGTAGCAGCTGAGTTCTACCAGCTGTTAAGTAGGACGCTGACTCAAATGACTGACCACAATATAGGCCAAGACCCAGATTGAGGCGGGGCGGTATTCCCCGATTTGCTATCGGCTCATCAATCCTGATTACCAAAGTAATCAACTAACAGCCTCTTCATCTTGATCTCCAAATTCCAAGATCAATGCTCGCATATTCATAAAGGGGCCCCCCGTTGCATTATGACAACGTTCAATGAATCGATCGGGTGGATTACATTATTGCAATTTTTTTTTTTTTCGAGTGGCAATTAGCGGCGAGCAACATTCATCATTGGCGTCCGTGCGTTTCCGCGGCTGGCAAATTGCAATCAGACAAAGTAGGAATCTAATCGCTGATCTGAAATCAAATTAGATCTATTTAGTGGTGAACCCCCCCGGCAAATCCGATAGTGGACACCCTGCTTATTATTCATACATATTTTTCAATATATATATATATTGAAAAAAAAATTGATTATTATTTATATATTCCCCAGATTGCACAAATTTATGGTGTGCAAAATCATTCAAGTGATAAATATTCCAAGTTGGTGATCTGTGTCCTACAAGGCGTTTGGTCCAATCTGAAGCGTGAAGACCTTAAGATGCTGCTTTTCTAATTATAGCTGCAGGTGGTATTTGGGAAGCTGCTAGGTAATGGCGCAACCCAGAGGGACAGGGAAGGGGAGAATTCATCAGTGCTTATTATTAATCATCCCTCCAGCAGCGTGATGAGAGACTGCAGCTTCCTATACCCAGCGGACCACTCAATGTCATGGTAAATCTGGGAGGGAAAATTACAGCCTTCCTTTAAAACAGACTCATGGATATGGGATTTTTTTTTTTTTTTCCATCCTGACAAACACTTGAACGCTTGCGTGCATGCTGTCATTCACTCACGTGTGAACTCCTTCCAAGGAAACAAGAACGCAAGCCTCCGTCTTTTTGTCTGAAGCGCTGGACCTCGTTGTGTGTGTGAGGATTTTAAAAAGCCTCCAGAGACCTGTTAGCTGGACTGCTCATTTTAATGTGTCTGTTGGAAGAAGAAGGCCTCGCCTCCTTTTTTTTTTTTTTTTTTTCTGTCACACATCCACATTTAAAACGAAAACTTTGCTCGACCTCAACCAGGTGTGTGTACCGACGGCGTGGTGAGAAATGACGGGCAATGGCCGCTGGGGTGTTGTGGCAGGCGTGGAGGATGGGAGCGAGAAAGGGGGAAGCCTGCTGGACATGCTTCATTTTGCTAGACTGACCCCCAGCAGCCTGCAAACATACACCACCATGGGGCTTCAGCTGCTTCCAACAACATATTTACCCACAACTGCTATGAAAATGACCAGCAAAGCAAAAGAGGACACACCAGCATGAAACCGACGGCGTTGCCCCACAACTTCATCACCCGCTGCTCTTTTTGGCAAACTGTCAAAGCCATCATTCACCATGAAGAGACACAAGAGGCACTTGACTCTTTTACTCCGCCGGCGCCTGACTTTCAAAAATACCCCCACCGCACCAAACACAAACTCGTTCGTGCACTCGCAAAAAAATGGAGGACAATGAAGCAAAACTAAAAAAAAAAATGTTTAAAAATATATATCTAATTTTTATTTTAATTGTTTATATTTATATATTTTGTTTTATTTTATTATATATAAATATATATATAATAAAAATAAATATCTATATATATACATATATAGACTTAGTTTATGCCTACATGAACAGTTTAAAGGCGTCACTGCTACTCTGTCGAGGCACGAGGCCCTCTAGTGGTCACTCAGCAGCCATGACACACGCGCAAGACTGTGGCGCTCCGACACACACTCCCACACACTCCCTATCCCCATACGCATTCCCCAAAAATAGTATTTTGAAATCAAATCGGACTCATAAATTTGAGAATCCCATCAAAAACGAGCATATTAAAGAAGTCCAAAAGGAGACGCGTAGGTGATGGAGAGGAGGGGGGGTATAAAGGAGAGCGAGGAAGCAAGCGGGAGGGGGGAGGAGGAGGTAACGCGGGGCGCGAAACAACTTACCTGCTGTTGTTGCAGATGCAGCAGCTCGACTGTGCTTACTTCGCTGCTGCTGGTGTCACCAGCGCTTGATCTCCCATCTCTACTGCCAGCCTCTAATTGGCTGCTGCTTAGGGTGCTCATTCCATTTTGACTCATTGAACTGTTGCTTATTGTCTGTGTGGCCGACTCCTGCATCATCACGATTTAAAACCTAGAAGTGATTAAGAGGCACCGGTTAGGGCTCTTTTACATTTCGAACCCATCCAACCCCCTCTTTTTTTTTTTTTTTTTGCATCCTATATATATTTTTTTTAATGCAGCCATTATTCTCAGAACCCCCTCTGCAAATTAAAGCATTTAAAGAAGAGGGAGGGGAGGGGGGAGGGGGTGCAGGAGACGCAATTATGCATTCATTGTGTAAATGAAGCAGTACAAAGATGCACGTCCTGGTTCTATTTGACAAGGGAGCGAGGGGGGGGAGTAACTAAATGCGGTTTATATGCACTCAAATCCAGACATAAATTAAAGATTCAAGAAGTTGCATGACCAACGCCACATGAAATAAAAAAAGAATCATTTGTGGAAATAAAGGCATGCGCGGGATAATTACGCCACGATTAAAACATACATCGCCTTTACGACAGGCATATTTTCCATCTTGACCCGAAAGGATTTTTTTTTTTTGTGGCATGTGAAGGAGTGAAGTGGGCTAATGACGCAAAAGCTCATCATGTCCAATAACAATTTAGGAAGGAAGAAGAGGAGGCGGAGCCAAACCACAACTACTTTAGCCCGAATCTTTCCTTCATTAAACCTCTAATAACAGAAAATAAAATGTTCGCAATTAGAGTCGCCCTTAAGAGGCTTTTGCACATTTAAAAAATAATAATAATACAATTAAGTTGAGCTTTTCAAGGGATTCCATCTATCTAAAATGCAGGAAGGAGCAAAAGAAAGGAAATGAATTTATCAGGACGATCATTAATGATTGTGCTAAAAACAGCATAAATTATGCATATTAGCTCCTCTCCCTCTCTAGTAATAAATGTTTTATCATCCCCCCCCCCACTCGCTACCTTCGCAGAGGACATCACTCAACACTCTCACTGTCAAAAAATATTTGCACAAATGTGCACACCCTAAACATGTCACCATTGGAATAGAACCTATTTCAATTCACTTTCAAATGAAAGGAAACAAAAAGCCATTGCTTGTGTCATGATCTTCTCTGGCCTAGTAAATTCGCTTTTAATGGCGCTGTGCAAATGTCCTTTGGTGTGTGTGTGTGTTTGACGAGAGGCTGATAGAGGACAGGTCTTAAAGGATGTCCACAGCCAGGATAAACAGGATCCGGGCGGAAAAGAACAAACAGGACTGAGCTGTTACACAGAGCAGGGCGACAGCTGCCTGGGACACAAGCAAACAGGGAAGAGGCCCGCTTGTGAACAAACAGGCCCCTGTTTAACACGGATGGAGGGGAGAAAGACGCCATGGGAGGGGCGGAGGAGGAGGGGGGGGGTACAATGTGACATCCAATCCGGAGATGAATCTCACACTAAGAAAGTCAAGGCTGCAGCCGAGATCAGCCGGCTAATAAGTATTCAAATTAGGCATAAATTTTACATGGCCGATGTTTAAAATATTCAGAGAAAGACTGTCTGATTGCCTTTACTACCATTTTATGAACATTCTAATGGAGCCTGCGTCTCGTTTTTTTTTTTGTCCTTCTCGGACTGCAGGAAAACAGACAAAGAAAAAAAAAGTCAAAACAAACAACTACCACCCCCACACCTTTTAAAAAAATAAAAAATCAGCGTAATGATAATGCAGATGTATGCAAAGTGTATTCGCGGAGATCAGATGCCGCTTTAACCTTAATGACAGCGGCGAGATAAATTAATTAGCCGTCTAAAAGGCGGCATTCAAAACTGCCAATTAAAGTGTCAATTAGAAACACAGCCGAGCTGCCATGACGAGCGGGTTGGCTACACACACACACTGGAGGGTGAGGGAAAGTTTACACAGCACCCACAGGTCATCCTGCACACTTGACCAAAAAAAAACGGTTATCCCGTCTAAAATTTGGCTAAATAGTGACAACTTCTCCATGTCAATTTTTTTTCCTAGCATTCCATACCTCACTACTATACCGCCCTGAGCAAACATTGACTGCTGATCTCCTCCGTAAGGAATCTGTAGAGAAGCACCTGAGGGACGATGCCGGTAGAAGTGCCACAATCCGGGCGAAGCAATTCAGCTCCTCCATCTTTGTTTGCGAGCTCTAAAAGCCCTTAATGTAGCCTCATTACCTGGCCTGTCTGCCGCTCTATCATGTGCGGTAAACACACTCCATGACACCGAGCCATCCATCTCGCAGGCACGCACAGCTGTCTTCTGTCCACCGCTGACACACACACACACATGCACAACAAGGCCGACACTTTCAAAATTCATCATATCGGGAAGCTTCAAAAAATACTCTCCCAGATTGATTCACATTCCAGGTGTTTTTTTTTTCTTCCCTCCCTCCCTCCCCATTCGCTGCAAAAAAAAAAATTAAGAAATATAATAGAAATTACATTTCACACTCTGGTGGCTCCTCATCAAGCGGAGATACGGTTACCATTTCAAATCATCACGTATTGTGTGCTTGAGTGAAATTAATTCATCATTGCCATAAGTTACTACGCATAGCAAATAAAGTAGGCAAGGGCAAAAGGCGTCTATATTCAATAATTTAGATTGCCTAATAAATCAAAATGCCACATCGGTGCGGACGGGGAAATAAAGTCGTGACGATGGATTAAATCTACAAATCAAAAAAAAAAAGAGCACAAAAAAAGTTGTAAATTGATGTCTTGGACAAATCCTACATAATGATCCAACCTAGGCTTGTATTTTTTTTTTAACAAGCGGACACCAGCAGCGGGAAAAAAAAAAAGCTCCAGATGAAGTCAGGCACACCAGGCAGGCAGCCGTGCCTTAAAAGCTTCCTTTTTGGCACTACGGGGCCACCATAAAAGAGCATTAATGACTCCCTCTTATAAACCTGTGTATGCTAATGGCTTCTGCTCTCAGATAGAGGAATTTCAAAAGTGCTTTAGATTGAGAATAAAAAAAAAAGAAGAGGTGTGAGGGGTGGAGAAGGAGGCGTGAGGAAAATCATATTTACAAAATCAGAAATGAGGCCAAATGAAAAGAGATGAATATGAATAATGGACTTTTCCCGGGATTAACATTATTCAAAGCAACAGAATCAAATGTGCTTATCTGCTGTCCAATGAGCCCCCGAAAAAAAACGCCGTTTCAATTCTTCATTTGAGCTGGCAATAAATTGTCGCTCGGTGATAGCAGACATTCACTCAAGAGTGTCCCCAACTTAATTCTCGTCTATTTACAATAAGGAGATGAGACGGAAGAAGATAAAAGGAAGACTTTGCCACTGTGTCCATGAATGGACCGCCCGTGTATGAATATGAGTGTGTGTGTGTGTTTGTGGGAAGAAAAGACGAGCAGAGGGAATTGTGTAAAGAACACAATGTCTCCATACAATTCAATGTATAAGGGAGATGTATTAAAAAAAAAAATGCTTTTTCATACTTGCTATCCAATTACAGGTCAGCGAAAAAAAAATCTTAAAGGGACCGCGAAGGAATTGATTAAAATATGCTTTCATTTTTTTTTTTTTCCAAGAGGTCGTCAAGTATGGACAGCCCCTGCCTGCCTGCGCCGTAGTGGGGGCGAGCGAGACAAGTGACGAAAGCCCATCAGTCAGCTCTCATTTGCATATTTGCCAATTGCATTAATTAACTCGGCCCACCTAATCAGGGCTAATTGACCTATAAAAAAAGGAGGGGAGGGGGGAGCACTCATTGTCTGGTCCAATCATCTTTACCACGAGTCGAGGAGGTGCGGCGGGGAGAGCCGAGCGCTTCTGTTTAAAAAGTCCCGATTCCACCGGAGCTGCTTTTTAAACAGGACGGACTTTTACGCAGCCGGCTGGAGACATATCTCATTGTGACGTTTGCAGTTATTTCTGCTTGATTAGGGCCATTATGCCCCCCCCCCCCTCCGCCTCTGATTGATGTCGTCATTCCCCCTCAGCAGTCCTGCATCGATAGATCTTAATGAATTGGTAAATAAGGGTGAAGATTGCGCATGACAACGCCGAAACACTCCTCATTCATAGCAGATAAGATTTATGTAAGCAATTAGGGACGTAAAAAGGGGCTGGCTAGGAGGGGGGAGGGGGAGAGGGTTGATTTTATCCAAGGAAAAAAAAAGTCCCATCCAAATAGGACATGGGCATTCCTCGACTTAACACCGGCTTAGTCACACTTCTTTCATGCTCGGCTGGGGACTTTGGAAGCGCTCAGAGGGAGATGCGAGAAATTAATTTTTTAGCAAAATAATAATAATAAAATATACACAAGCAGACAGAAAATCTATTGACAAGTTGATTTAAAAAAATATATTGTAACCAGCAGGGCTTTTTTTTAAAAAGCTGTCAATAACCAGGAGTGAGCAAGAGTGAGCAGAGGTGGAAAAATGGAAGCGGGAGTGATATGGGAGCCTTCCCCCCCCCATCCACCCCGCCCCTTTCAACAAGCATATGCAAATGAGGCCCATGCTGCTTAACTGCATCATTTATGTGGATAATAGCGGCATCATCATTACGGCAACTCAAATTAAATTACATCACAATTAGCATAACAAAGTGATTGGCTCAACTTTCAAAACAAATACGGCGGCTCGCCATAATGAACGCCGTTAATTGGCCGCCGATGCTAAATAAAACACCGAGGTAAACACGTGCTCCAGTTAAATCATCGCCAAACGTAGATTTTGGAACAAATGAACGCAAGCCGGCCGGGCTGGCCCGGGCGGCGGGAAAAGTGAATATCGCCGGGGGGATTTGTGACTCCGAATGTGTAGCATTTAATTTTATTGCGGCGGAGAAGCTATTACAGGCGAGACTCTGGAGAACAATGTAAATTATCTGCCTTCAAAATAGACTTTGGCCAATTCTCCATGTGAACTAATCACATAGCTCATTATGCATTAGGGTATTAAATTATGAAGAGGAGCCGCCTTTCGCATTCCTGCACAATGAAATGTTAATCTGGTGCCCACCGTCGCCCAATCGCACGCCTCGCTCACTCGCTCGGCCTCATCAATATTTTAGTCAACAAATTATCCGACACTTGTCTTTGATAACAATAATTAGCGCCTCGCCCCGTGATCAGTCTTGTGACCTCTTCAGACTAAACATCTGCTCCTCAAGAGTTTGCTTATTTTCTTTGTCCACATCTGATTAATATTGCACTACCATCATGTGTGTGTGTGTGTGTGTGCCCTTTAATTGTCTTGTGGCGTCTTGTTGGATTAAAAGTAGCACATCTGGAAGTGAACCCCTCCCCTCACGGACCCCAACTCCCGCCCCCCCCCTCAATTAGCACAATTATAAAATCAACACATGCAGCAATTGGTCAGAACTAATTAAGCAGCAAAGTTACACAGCCAGCAGCAAGTTGATGGATGACAGCAGATTGATGGATGGATGGATGACTTTTTTTTTTTGGGTACCTTCAAAGTGAGGAGAGCAGAGGTCTCGCCTCGGCCGCCACCGCCGCCGCCGAGGGCTCAAAAGCGAGTCGAACGGTGTCACCGCGTGCGGAGAGGCAACACTATCTGTGTCATCACTCCAGCCGTGTTTATGGGGGGGAGATGGCATCATAAACAAGCCAGCTCCAACCCCCCCACCAACTCCCCCCCCCCTTCCCCAACCACAAACCAGCTCCCGCCCCAACTCCTCTCTCTCTCTCTTGCCACCTCACCAGCAATATGCCATTCATGTAAATCACCATTAGAAAAAAGAAAAAAAAATCAGAACAGACCTCTCTTCTCCTGGCAATCATTTCCTGTTGTCACCACGGCAATTACCAACAGACCCCTCAACACATGATAGAGGGGGGGGGAGTGTGTGACTGGAAAATTTAAATTTATATACCTCGCCACACTTGGAAATAATTAGCCCATCATTTATTTTTATTATTATTAATCTGATCAAATATATTTATGTAGTATAATAAAGAACTTTTCTTTTGGACTAGGGACCAAATAGTGTGAAAGGGGGTCGGTCGGCGGCTCTTCCCCCTTTCGCCAGCCGACTCGCTCTCGCTCTAATCGCACACTCTCTCACCGCGGCTCCGACAACCATTGTGCGTGCACACACGCATCTGCGAGCGGACCGGCGTGCAGCTCGCCGCTCCAAAACCCCGACCGGGAGACGAGGACAACCCGCAAAAATTTATTTCTAACACAGGTACGTGTGATCTTTCTTTTCTTCTGGAATGTCAAGAAAAAGGGGGATGAGCAATTACGCAAGCCGCGCTCCGATCCTGGCGACCACAAAGCGTCGCTTGCTGTGACACTTTGTGCATGAGAGAAGATAGAGAGGCTGTGACCTTACCTTTTAAGACAAGAGTGCCGGAGAAATCCACTCCCCCCGATAGGGAAACATTTGTCGATGCAAAATGGAATGCGGGGGTGGGAAAAAAAAACCCACAAGGGGGAAAAAAAAAAAAGTAGTGATAATAAAAATAAAAAGTAGTGGAAACTAGCTGAGATGTTCTATGAGGAGCATCATCCGTGAGGTATTTACAGTGGAGAGCGGAGAACCTCACGTCGGAGAGACACTTGCCGTTTGAGTGCCGTCTAATTAAAACAAGTCAGGCAGCCCCACTGGATTGTTTTGACGCCCGAGGACCAATAGTACACAAAAACCAGCGGCTTGATCGTGCAGGGGGGGCGTAGCGAGGATGGGGGCGGGGGGTGACGGGAGTTGGCAGAGGAATTGTTTGGGACAAGAAGGGGGGGCGAGGAAGGCGTCCTCTGCTCATTGACGGCTCTTTTACTTTTTTTTCCTCACAATGAACCCTGACACTGATACGTTATCACTTCCAAATAGCAAAAAACAAAAGCCTCGGCTGTCAAGGAAAACATTATTTCTCCAAAAAGCATGATGATGAAATCCAGATACTTAAAAAAAAAAAATGATAAGATGGAACATTTCTGGTTGTAACAACTTTTTTCTCTTTTGCTATCTTCTTCTGCATGGTGCAGATGTTTTTCTTGCTGAGGGAATCTACTGGAGGAAAAAGCCTGCCCGGCCGGGTCTCCCCCAAGAGAGCCCAGCACAAAGCCCCCCCAGTCTGCTCGCAGCAGATGCAGAACGACCGTCCATCTGCCACCATCTCGCTGAGAGATTTCATTTTCACACTCAAGCCGCGCATAATCCAATCCGATTCAAAAATGACAACGGAACTGTTTTATTGTTTTCAAAACAAGCCCCCCCCGGGTGGATTTATTTAGGGGCTACGGGGTAAAGACCACTTGAACTCGTAACGCATTAGCTCGGCTGGAGCATATTTCACCCGATTGATATCATTATTATGAATCTCAATTTCTCCGTGTCGACTTCAGGCTCCTTCGGGCTACTTTGAATTTGCTCAGAGTGCAAAAAAATAAAGACAAACAAGAGGTCTGAGAAATGTCCACTTGGGGAATGCAGAGTCGTACAGATCTGTGACAATTGTGCCTCCACCCCGCAGTTATTTATTCCCTTTGTCTCTTCTTGCAGTGCTTTTCTGCTGCCAAGGTCAACAGAGACAAACAGGCCCACCAGCGTCTTGATGTGGTGGCAGCCGAGTAGGGAGAGGAGAAAGACAGTTTAAAAAAAAAGGGGGGGGGGTGCAGACATGTGTAAGTGGGTGCAGTTGGAGGTAGGGGGGTCTTGGCAGCAGCTGGCTACAAAGCCCGCCAAGAGCAACAGCAGTGCGATGACGCCTCCTGTTTTCTGTGGTTCCCAATGGGTGCAAATAGAGTGCAGTACTAGGTTGGGACCAGCAGGGGTGCTGTTGGTTCACAACTTAGGTTGAGCGCTTTTGAAAAATAATCTAATTGCAATTTTTTTCCCCCCTCTCAGTATTGCGATTAAATATGCGATTAGTTTTTCAGGGTCTTTTTCAATTTTTTTAATTAATTATTTTCATTTATACATTTATATATATATATATTATTTTTTAATTATTTTACTAATTATATTGTTTAAGTATTTTTTTGAGATGCCCAAAAATCAAACCATATCAGATTTTTTTTAATAGCTTTGCACTTACATTAAAATAAAGACAAATAAATAATGAATAAATAAGACAGAATGGGGTCTCCACCCTCACATTTTAAAAAAAGTGTGTTGAAGTGGTCCGTTTGAATACGCTCAACAGCTTTTGGGCAACTCGCCCAAAATTATAGCAAGACGTTTTCAACGACACAAACATAAAAAAAACATTCATCAACCACGTTCATTCATTACCACATGAATGTTCCACCAAGCACAATTCAGGGACCACTTAGTCCCGAGCCAAATAATGCATAATGAGGGGGCGGGGCTATTTAAATCCCGGCCAGTGTTGATCACATGATATGTTGCTTATGGCCAGAGAGCACAGACCATTAAAGAACGATGATTATATAAGTGCTCGTCAGGCTGCAGCGTTTTAATTTACTGTACTTAAAGCAGCCACGTATCCATGGCAACTCGCTTTGCCCTATTCAGAAATCCCCTAATGAAATGCCTATTAAGTGGCTGATAATGACAGCATCCAAATATATTTGCATATGTATTTCACAGGGGAGGACCCCCCCCCTAACCTGCCCCTCCCCTTCCTGAAAGAGGGCAATGAAGTGAAGAAAGCAGATTTTGACTGTTTTGTTTAAATTATTATTGAATGACCACACTATTCTTTTTGGAGATTAAAAAATGTGGCGATGCTGCTTTTTCCTCCGAGAGCCTTCGCACGTAACTTCCATTTGCGGACTTTGGCCCGGAGCCCAACAGGACATCCCTGAGAGACTGTTTTTCGTGACTGACTATCAACAGAAGGAATTCAAATATACATTACAGCTAACAAATTTCAAAATAAAAATCGAAACGAGTCAAACAGTTCAAGCTGACCGCTCTTTTGAAACGACACTCGAGGTTAAATTAGATGTACGTAAAGCATCGCTCGGAACGCGCATTTGAATTTCAGAACTCAAAATCAAAGACGGCGCTGAGCTGGGGAAAAATTTACATAAGCAAGTGAAGCTCACAGCAGTTTACCTGCTCGGCGGCACACTGGAATTAGATGAAAGACTTGGCAGACAACATCCCGCCCTTTCCCCACCGCCATAGATATTATCATAAACGAAGAGATGACTTCCGACGTTGTTTTGAAACCGTCCCGTCGAGGAATCAGAGATGTTCGTGATGTCTTACGCTCCGGTGGAGGTCAAAGGAGAACAACACCTGCGGATTCCGACCAAAAACTGCTCTCACAAGACTCTCATGTCAAACTCATTTTTAAATATTTGAAAAAGATAAATAGTAATGAGACTATTTCTTTGCGGGCCACATAAAATGATGCGCCCGGCCGTACCTGGCCCCCAAGCCTTATGTTTGACACCAATGTACCCTCAACCTCCTCATGACATCATCATGCCATATATCTCCAACACTTTGATAGATAAAATGGACAATTTGGATTGACTGTGAAATATTCCGCCACGACTTATCGGATAGCAGATTCCGAACACACAAACTACTGTCGAGCATGTGCGGTTGCTGATCATGCTGTCAGCATAGAATCAATGAATTTGAATGTAGATAACTAATTCCATATGCCAGACATTAAACTCATCTTAATAAATCAACAGGCACTAAATAACTTGCTGTGGCAGTCTTTGCAAAGGGGGAGGGCTGGGGGACAGCGTGGCAATCCATTCATGGTGACAGAAAAAAAAATTCATTCATAAAAAAAAAAAAAAAAGAAAAAATCCAGAAGATTAAACTGATTATTCGGCTGTTTTTAACGCTAGCGTTTGGACGGCCGCAACTAATCCAAAGCTAATTTTTATGAGATTGACATCTGGATGTCATTGATGGCGTGGAAGCAAGCCCACTGGAGGCCACGATAACCCTCCAAGTCCCTCCCCTTCAACTTTTGTAGGACTTCCGCTGAAATGACACACATCAAAATGTTTTCATCGTGCTGTCACCCAGACACGAGGAGAAGATATAAGCGTTGCAGACAGAGTGATGGCGATAAATAAGACGGCGCAGCTGCACGGCTCAGGGACAAAGAAGCAAACTTTTTTTTTTTTTTTTTTGGGAAAAGGCCTTCATTCTTGACACCAGCGTGGGAGTTTATGGGCACCTCTCAAGTGACCAGCTACATCTGGCCCGTCTAAGTGGGCTGTCTAATAAATGGCACACTTTCCCAATGATCGGCCGTTTCAAAGCGCTAGCCACATGTGTCCGTTTACACCGTAGAATAGTTATTTTCCGGAAAAAAAAGGAAGTTAAAGTTTTTTTTTTCCCTGCTAGGAATTTGTTCATATTATTGCTGATGATTGACTTCCGAATTTTAAAACAATTTTCATCCTACGTTTATTATATAATTAAATTGTTATAATTATATGTACTAAATTAAATTGAAAATTCTAATTAATTGAAAATTCACTTCACCCAAGTAGCTTGTTTGTAACTCAAATGTTGGCCCACAACAAAAATAAAAATCGACCAGCCATTTCCGGCAATACCACAAAAATACTTTTTTCATTTGACTTTTCGGGGTGTCATTCCGCTATATGAAGTTCAAGCAACATTTCCAAAGTTGCTTGCATCCGTTCAACAGCTCCCCAACCCCCACGCCGCTCGCTCCTAACTCGAAATGTATTTTCCAAATGAAAATAAACGGACTCCGACCGGTTCCAGGCAGTCTTACTCGGGAATATGAGATCAAATAAAGGCTTCCGTGGAGGCTGAAAAGGAGAAATGAAATGGCTTCTGAAGAGACATGTAGCCAGTAATAAAATTACTCCTTTATATCTTCCTAAACAGCATGGAGTGGGCCAGTATGGGAGGGGCTACACTTTGGTCAAAGACAAGTACGCAAGTGGCAATTTCTCCTTCAGGCCTCGATACAATTGTCGGCGGCAATTTTCCTCCAGCAACTATTTCGGCAACAAGTTAAGCGAAAGTTTCATTTTGACCACACATCGCTGAAAAGGAACGGCGAAAAAACGATTTAGAAGCTTTTTCAACGAAATGAAAGCCGGCGCAGTTGACCACCGTGTCACACAAATAGACGACCATCTTGGGATGGAAAAAATGGCAGCGGTTTGAAAATTGCTTTGACGTCGCGGCTATTCCATTAGCGAGGTATTTACAAGAAAAATCCTCTTTTGCTTAAATTCAAGTATTTGATTTGAATGCCTAAATAGATGGTCACAGCAGTACTCACGTGGACTATACTGTATTAAAGAGAATTTTCAATTGGAGAGAATACATTATAATTCATTTTACAGTGGCTATTAAACCTTGGGGGGGGAAAAGAAAAAAAAGCTTTGCAACAAAGATTGAGCCACTTATCAGAGCGACTCACTGCCATTAAAAGCTGTCCATGTTCAATGCGCTGAGTGGCAAAAAAGCAATCGCTGATGACTTTGAAAATAGGACTAAATGTACAATTTAGCAAAAAAAAAAAACGTTTAAGGCGAGCGGGGATTTCAGCGTATCAAAAAGGTTGCGACTGTTCAAAAGCCAGTGCCGAAAGGAAGGCTGTAAATCGGGGGAATTAAAAAAAAAAAAAAATTAACATATCAATCGAGAGGTTCGGGCTTAAGTGTACCAAAATATCTTCAAGGTATTTTAATTGAAAAATAAATAGAAAACTTTCTCATATGCTCCTTTTAGACATCTTATGCGAGCTTTTTTATCAAATTTATTTATTATTATTATAATTATTTATTATTATTATATTTATTATTATTCCAAATCCTCTGAACTTTTTACATAAACAGAGTTGCTTCACGACAAACTCCCCCAACTTTAATAAATACACATAACCCAATGCAGCTTGGCTCATTGGAAACAACTCGAAGTTACGAGTTATATGGCAACGTCATTAACTTTCCCTCCACGCTGGTTTCTGACCTCTCATCAAAGTGCGTCGGCATGTATACGGGAAGACAGATGGATGTTTCCGGCGACTTAAAAGTACCCTGCAAATATCTTGCATAGCCCAACTATTTTCCTTTTTGGGTCATTTTGTGAATAACTTTTGAATTTGTTGTTATTGTTGACTGAATTACCAGAATGTCGGAGGGGAGGGGGGGGGGGGGGGTTGAGTGTCGACACAAGGGTTCTTTGTTTCGGACAAAGCTGAAGTTTCCTTTTTGGATATTAAATATCCAACAAATAGAGTTACAGTAGTCTAGTGTCTGGGTTTCATGTGGTGGTTGGGGAGGGGGCGGGGCTTAGCTATGTGTTGCAACTGCTGTGGAGCTCACGGGAGGCGCTCCCAACAAAAGGCTGGGGAATCAATCAATCCGTACAGAAAATACCTCTTGTGCCAGATGTGTCGAGTTGAAAGAAAAAAAAAAAATCTTTAAGGAGACTTTGCCGTGCTTTCCAAAACAGTATGCGGAAAAGGACTTATTGACAGTGTGGAGAAACGAAAATGTGATATCAGCAGGTGATTGTATTTTTCATTTTACTCGAGTAATTATCAATGCGAGGCTCGCTAAAGGGAGCTGAACTTTTCACACCTTCCAAAGCCACAAAATTGGATGATTTTGTGGTTGCGCAGCTGCCGCGCCACGCTAATGCAAGGCGGTGTCATATGAAAAATATTCCTCTCCCCCCCCAAAACCACAGGGCCGGTCATTAATGAAACACAGGCGGCGCAGTGAGGTCATACAGAGTCTAGATTTCAGCAGCCACACTTAAAAAACGCTCATCCAGAATAAAGGAACATGAACACAAATCAGATTCTTGCTCCAAGGACGGGAGGGGAGGGGAGGGGTGGGGGGTGGGGGGAATAAATAAATAGAGAAAAGGCACTGGGCCCTCTCACATTTTCCCCCAGCCAGCGCTCTGCAAACAAGCGTCAACTGCAGCTCACAATGAGAGCAGACTAAACAATCTGCTGCGGGCCAAGGAAAATGCTAAGCAACTCGGCACACAGGATGTCTCAGCCTAATTGCCAAACGATCCAATCGCACAATGGAATCCGTCCATTTGGCGACATCTTCAAACTTGGAGCCCGTCGACGCTCTCACCTTTAAAACTGTCAGCTTTTTTGTGGGGACCGGGGCGAGATGAAAAAGACAAAACGGAGAGGCTTTTTTTTTTTTTTGTGGAGCTTACGGGAAAACTGGAAGGGGTGGGGAAGGGGGCAGCTTGTAAACGGCCCGACTACGATCCAAAACAGCTCCCCTGAAGAGTGGCGTACACTCGGGCTGGGCGATTATGGAAAATAAAATACAATTAGTTTTGGATTGATATTGAAATAATAATGAATAAAAAGCAGATTTCAAAAAATGAGGTTATTTGAAGAAATATGACTCCAGCATGCTAATTTCTTGTTAGCATGTCAATGAGATTTTTCATTAATTAGCATTAGCAATGCTAACTAGGCATGTCTTATCTGTCCTTCTTTTTGTTGTGTGATTAGTTGTTTATAAGATGGAGAAGCTAGCCAAAAAAAACCCGATTAATTTCCGATTAATTGCCCAGCCCTAGCGGACATTGGAAATTTGAGATTGGGGGCCGAGAACAAAGACCAGACGGGACCCCCTGTGCAATGTGGCCTTGTGTTTTGCGGCCACGCTCGCCTGCGACTTCAAACGGGCAAAATAGCAGCACATTGACGAAACACAACACAACTACTGAGGGATTAAAGAAGGCAGGCCGGGGAGTCGTGAGGAGGGAGGGGGGGGGGGCGGAATCGGGCGAACACGCACAAGGTAGCAGGACTCGAGAGCAGATGGTAAAATTAACATTTCAACAGTTCCTTCCTTTCATGTATGTCTCGGCAGAACTTTTTTTTTTTTTTGGTAAGATACAGCGGTGCAGAAGGCATCTGGAAAAAAGGGGAAGAGGGATATCGGTTTATTGCTCCTCGTGGTCCAACTCCATAAAAAATTAAGTAGGTCTGTTTTGCAGGATGCCCCTCTCTGGAGTTATCATTCGCATCATTATATGCCAAAAAAACACCTGCTAATAAAAAATAAAAAAATTGATGGAGTTTCTTGAGGTTTCTAACAAATCCTCCAAATGGTCGCTTGATGAAGACTGCAATGTCCACCAGAGCGCCATCCGTTAATTTGGACACAGTCCTGGCTAAATTACATGTGTTCCACCTCTGTGACATTTTAAATGCAATTAAAAGGCGGTTATGGAAGCGTGCGCGCCGACTGGCCTGTGATGAAGGCAAATCGGCGGCGTGATTAACATGCAAACGAGCTCACGCTGGCACTGGAGATTGGGGTTTGAAAACCTCAATTACTTTTGTGTGATTATCTATTTACCAGTACACAGATTTCCATTTCTCATCTCCAGCCGAGGTTCTCCGCGCCAGAGCCTCAATTATGAGCGCCGCACCTTTTATTTATGATGCGCTTAATGCTGTAATACAAGCGCGGGTATTTGTCGCCGTGATGCATTGCGTCTTTACTGGCACGGCCGGCCGACCAACATTTCCTCGTTTGTTTCGTGACGACTTATTAACGCATCCATCCGAGCCTAATTTACACTCACTTTAATCCTTTAGCCTCTCACGCGCTCTCTCCATTAGACAAGAGGAGTGAGTGCCATGGATGGAGGAAAACACATTCTTAATAAAAATAATATACATTATTATTTTTATATATATACATATTTTATTTTTTTATATTTTATTTTTTACATTTTTTTTATATAAGTGAAATTTCCCAGGATTCCGCAAATATCTCACGAGATTTATGTGGAATTTCGCCAGAAAAGTTGACCTGCTTCTTTTGTGCATGCTAATCAGCAACCATTTGATAAACCAAAAAATTAGTTTCACAAATTTACCGCAGATAAAAACAATTGGACATGATGCTCAAGAAACTAAGAAACAAAGCAAAGCATTCTGACGTGAACTCTCCATCGCCAGGGCCTACCTAGCGAGCGAACGAGACGGCGGTGATGGCGAGGCTGACGAGCGAGATAGAATAAAAGACAGGAGCTGGGGAGAGAGCTCAGATAATGGCAGATAATGGACAATTAACTCTGGCTAGTAGCGCCGGCTGCGGTGAATAGCGGCTTGGTGGTGCTGCAAGTCCCCAATCACCACTCAACCATATTCACATTGGGGAATAGGGGGCAATATCAAGCTGCGGGCCTCCGAGGTGTACACGCTGCATTAGCAATCTCCACAATGCCTTCAAACAAAGCTCCGGAGCAACAAAGTGCTAACGCTAGCACTCTTGCCGCTGGCTGGCAAGTGGGTGGTGTCCTAACCTTGCCTATTGTTTCACGTCCTTTCACCATCCGAATCAACCCGAGCGCCATAAATCTGTTAAAAAAAAAATGGAATACCGACAATCTTGAGATTGATAAACTCGATATGGAAATGAGCGTCACAATGGAGGGGCGAGTCCAAAGTGTCGCTAGTGGCCACCCAGGGCCGTATCCACCTTCAAATCGATTGATCTGTGAAACACGGCGGCCCAGGGGAGCCGATTCACTTAAGATCATACGTCTAATGATGAGATGAATCACGATAACGCCGCTCGCTAATTAAACGTGGTACAAAGCGTTTAACTGACTGTTTGTCAGGTGGGTTCACCGGGGGTCGCCGCGTTTGTTTTTCCATTTCTCGCTCGCCTACCAAAAACAAGAGCGCATGACACAATGGTGAAAACACACTAATGATTGTGAACAGCTATGGCACCAATCCCGAATGCTGTCAAGACTTTGAAGGGAAAACAATTCAGTACGGGAGGCGGAGTAAAAAGCAGGAAGACAAACATCTTGACTTCTATGCTATTTTTTTTTTTTTTTTAAATCTCTTTGGCACACATTTGTTGATATTATGAAATGGTATGAAGTATAAATACATGAAAAAGGGGCGGCCGTTCTGTCTCTGCGAGAATGCGTCTGATCCACGTAAAGTGTGTTGAACATACACTCGAGAGCCAATTTAGCGTCAACATCCAAAACACTAATCCCTACTTAGCGTTAATAACTTCCCAACTGTGACATGCCGCTGTGTTGTGGTACCTGCCGTAAGACAAGTACCGGAATTTCCCCTGAAGGATTTTTTTTTAAAGATCCGAAATCCGCAAGGAGTCTACGTTCTTTCATTCAATGTCTGCAATTAGACTACGGCGTGATTAGTTAGCTTGCTAGCATTAGCCGTTCAATTATCAGAAAAACGTATAAATCTCTCAGTACAGGAATTTCCCCTGAAGGATTTTTTTAAAAGATCCGAAATCCGCAAAGAGTTCTTTCATTCAATGTCTGCAATTAGACTACAGCGTGATCCATTAGCTTGCAGCTTGCTAGCTTCAATCATCTGTCCATTTCTGCTATTCTGTTTTAAGACAGACATGAGATGCAAATTAGGCTTGACACTAAAATATTCCAGAATTATGGTTTCTTATGTGGTCCTTTTGAATGAAATAATGGTAAACACCATCAAATAAAAAAAAAAAGATACGATTCAAGCGAGCCGTTCATTGAAGAGACTTGGAACAAAGTATCACAAAAGGTCCAACGTCTACCACAATGAATATGTGCGAGATTATAAACCATGTCATCATTTCCATAATGTAAAACACCCGCTGACTATTCACTAAATAAATGGAGGAAAAACTATCATCGTCGCAAAAATATTGAACAAAAGGCAGAGGGGAGTTTTGAATGACCCCTTTTGACAATAAAAAAAAAAAAAGCCCGTCCGAACACATTGGGAAGCAGCCGAGTGGGAACGAAGCACTTGAGTATTTATTAGCGGGTACAAAGCAAAACGTATTACCATGTCACCTGGACCGCTTAACCGTACGGGTCGAAGCGGAGCTTTATATAATGCCGGGTGAAAATATCACCGAGGGTTTCTTAGGATCTCAACGCCGAGTCACACTAAAAAGGATCATTCCCGGAATTGTACCGATACGCTGAATAAGTCTTTGGGAACAAAAAAAAATTGGTCAGGAATAAAAGCTTGGAAGCAATTTAGCAAAAAGGCGAGTTGAAAGGGAACAAATTTAACGCCATTGACTGAATGTACAAATGCGATTCCTCGGAGCTTTTATTTACTCCATCTACAATATAATGCTTCAGTGAGCATTAGCAAGTTAGCGCCACGGGTTTCAATCAACCGTTGAGAAACGTTCAGCCAGGTGGAGAGGACGAGACGAACCAACGTCGCTTTAAACGGAGGCGGTAACAAAGAGGTCAGGGTGCAAACAGATGGAGAGAATATTTCAAAATAATACAAATAGAAGCTGCTTTAGGGGGAAAACAAGGGCCAGATGGTGCTATTTTTTTGAATTTGTACCGTATTTTCCGGACTATAAGGCGCACCTGCAATGAATGGCCCATTAACGCATCATGTCAGATTTTTAATCCAAATCAAATCACTCTTTTTTTATTTCTACTTCAGATGCGACAAATTACTTTATAATCACAAAATAATGATCCATAGTCTTTCTGATTCATGATTCATAGTCTTCAGCGGGCAACTTATGATTGATTTCACAATGCTTCGGGTCAGTTTAAATTTAGGAATTTGGTCCATATATAAGGCGCACCGGACTATAAGGCACACTGTTGAGAAAATTTTAGGTGCGCCTTATAGTCTGGAAAATACAGTATTTTATAGTTAATACACAACTGGGATTCAACTGTGAAAATGTTACTTGCTTGCTGTATCTGTGACTGTGTCAGGTTTGTAAGAAGTGCAAGGGAGTAGGGGGGGGGCATGGTGTCCCCCGAGTAGCGCAGAACGTGTTTTATTCGATAAATACAGGTGAGCAGCTCGACAGCGCAGTTGACTGACAAGCGAGAGCTCTCACTGACCTCCATGCTTTTGCGTTACATGACAGAAAGGAGCTCGTTCGGACTGCCAAAAAAACATTTCCAGCCGGGGAGGATTTGGGCCAGTTCGGAGTTGCCTTCACAGGTGAGCGGCGGGAGGGAACACCCATCGGGGGGGAGAAAGCCCGAGGGGAGGGGGCGGGGGGAATATATGCAGTGCTCCGACTGAATCTTTTCCACATGACGGGCCTTGGGCTGTTTTTGTCAACTGCACTCTTGAGTAGCAAGGAGTCAGGTAGTGTGACCACATGATTGCCCAAGAGGCACTACAGTGAGAGATGGAGAAATGGGAGGGAAGGGAGAAAGATGGGAGGGGGGGGGGGGAGGGGGGAGGCCCATGCAGCAAGCATGATGAGGTGTAATCACAAACCCCATTCAGAGTGCAGTGGAGTTTGTCAACATACACACATTCCACTGTCTGTGAGCTCCATGACCCGAATCCACACACATGGATGACCGTTCGGCTTCCAAGCAGTAGTTGAGCTTGCACAGCCAAATAATGTATCAACATTTTTATTTTTTTAAGTGACTCCAGATACCGCCGCACGGTGAAGCGACTCATCAGCAGGTAAAAATAGTGTACATTTAAGATGAGGTCACGCCGACGTCCCGGCGGAACACTGAACTGTGAAGGGCTTACATAAAGGCTGAAAAACGAGGCGGCGTGACACTTTAGTGATAACACAGCAGTTCAATCTGTCAGGACAATCAGCATTTAGACCTTGGGAGAAGAATGTGAAACTGCGTGCGACCGATTCATTGGACAGGATCGAAGCCACTCGTAATTCTTCCCACCTGAAATGGCGAGTTCAAACTAATGTCAGGCCGCTCTGATGTCATGCCTGTCTAAGGTTGAGTTTCATAATAATCTAGGGGCTGGGAGGCCGGCTTCCGCACCCCAAAAATGTCTCCAATTAAGTTGCGTGGAAAGAATAACACGTGAAAGATGAGACCCTGCGAAATTATTGGACATGACCAACCCACGTCAGACCTATACGGTAATAAACGAAAAAATTGTGGTAGGAAATCTGCAATCAATTGCTAATACTCACAACTTGATGGCTTACATATGGTTTGATGATACTATTTGGCAAAACATTTCAAAATAATGTGGGCCATTTAAAAAAAAAAACAGGATAGCCCTCAATCTTGAGATCAGCTTGGGATGGTTCATCAACTCCAATTTGCTCTGACTTTATTATGGAACTTTCCAGAAGTTCTTTTGCTAAAAAAGTGTGAACAGCCGACCGGAGAGAAGAGGCGGTCGGAGCCGAGGGAAGACGAGAGAGCGAAAGCTTTGATGAGTAAGAGTTTTTTGTTAAGCGAAGGAGCTTAGCTTTAAAATATTCCATGTGGCGGTGAATGGGGGATTGACCAGTGGTCCTGATCTGAGCCACACACTGGGGGCACTGGGGTTAATGGTGGATAAAGATAAAAAAAAAAAAAAAAAATGGGGTGGGGGGTTGGGGAGCTTGGCCTGATCTCCATCCTCCCCCTCCAGCGCCAATCCCAAATCAGCCAGACAATGGCGGCCGCCAACGGGGAGTGATTTCTCCCTCTACCCCGTCGATGGGTCTGAGTGGCCGGGGTAAAGATCCGCCGAGGTTGGCCCGCTGAGAGGTCCGCCACTTAGCGGTGGGGGAACCGTTTGAGGATTGGAAATGAAATGACAAGAGCTCTCTGATCTATGACAAGAAATCAATTTCAAACTGGAAATGTGAGCTGCTCACTCTGAACCGCACACTTGCTTTAAAGTAGCCAAGTTAGACTTAATTGCTGGAGATTTTCTTATTTCGCTCTAAGTACGGCAATTGGGGATTTTTTTATTTTTTTTCCGGAATGATTAAAAAGAAGTTTGCCGGCCCGCTGGCCGAAAAAGTGAGAGTTCAGCTTTGAAGATATAACCGAGTACTTGGCAAATTAAGAACTGGTTTCAAATCTGTTTAAGGCTGATGTGAATCTGGTCTGTCCAGATACGACTCTGACAAGTCCGGTAACCAAAATTAAAGTGAAAGTTCAGCTTTGAAGATACAACCGAATACTTGGCAAATTAAGAACTGGTTTCAAATCCGTTTAAGGCAGATGTGAATCTGGTCTGTCCAGATACGACTCCACTTTATATCCAGAAATCTTTATATCCTTTCCTACATTCTCTCAAATAAGCTAACATGTTCCCGGCTGTGTAAACTTGCAAAAAAAATATTGTTTTTCCAGCTATAACTCGCCCCTTTTGTGGTTTCAGCAGCTTGGACCGGGCCAAAGTCGTCACATGACTGATGTGCCTCATTATATCGTACACGCTAAAACACAACACACGTCGGTCGGCATGCCGTGACAATAAAATTCCACTTACCACTTTGGATTTCACAGTGCGTCTTTTTAGGTTGTTTCTATAGGCGCAGAGTCGGCATATTTCAGCCTAAAAAAAAAAAAACACAAGGGGGGGGGATAGATGTTTGGATTCAAAGCAAGACTGATTTACCGGAATATCACTTAAAGCTCGTATAATCCCGTTCCGCTACAAATCTCAATCCGGACGTCAGGAAAAATAAATAAAAAGACGGCAAAGCGCGCTGGCATTTGTCGGCGTATCGTAACTTGCGAGCCAGAGTAGATTGAAAAGCTTTGGGGTGTGAAACAGGCGCAACTGGAGGGGCAATTCTATCAAGGTGGACAAGATTTGTTACATTTCAGGAAGGGTAATAATAGGTTCCTCTTGACCTCGACGAGCCACTACAATCACTCTAGCGGTCCGACATCCGAGTGGACATTACAAAGTTCATTTTTGACAGGAAAGCCGACTTACTTGCAAGGGGAGAGAACTTGTCCCGTCACAAAGGTGGAGCGAGTCCCGCCGTGGCAGCAATCTGCGACAGCAAGTATATCGTTAGTTATTGAACTGCATCTTTAGCTGCCGGCGTGTGCGGGCTCGATCCGGGGTCTTGCGTAACTATTTTTCTTTTCTGAAGGCGATAAACAAAAAAAAGTGCACCTGGATTTTGCTGTGAAACAGGAGAATGCATGTGGGAGACACTCTCTGAAGTTAAAAGCTACAATGCCTGAAGGGACGTAATGTCAACACCAAATAAATCACCACGATAGACTGACAGACAATTGATCCCTCGTTCATTTTTATTCTGTTGAGTCTGGTGTCAAAGTCGAGGCCCGGGGGCCAGGTACGGCCGGACACATCAATTCATGTGGCCCGCGACGACAAATTGTGTTATTGCTAAAAACTACACATTGGAAAAAAATAGCTTTGAACTTTTACTAAATTTTTATTACCATTTGTCTATTTCAAATATTTGTACAGTTTTTACTAATCTCTGATTTCCAAACTAGTTATTCAACAGCTTGTTTTGTAGCCTAGACTATATATAGAAGATGTCGATGGGATCCAAAATCGTACAAATAAATAAATTTATATGATGGAAGCATGCCAGAGGTGGCACGAGGGGCAGAGGATAGCCCGGATGTTCCTCTCTGAGATTCTTCCTTAATCTCCCAGAATTCCAATGACCCCTACAGGCAACCGGCAACTGCTGAATCCTGAGGAATGTGCTCTGTGAACTGTACCCAACAAAAAAAAAAGAAAAAAAAGGGGGGAAAAAAAGAAAAAAAAAAAGCCTGGAGCTCAAAGAGCACAGCTGAAAACAAAACATGCCAACTGCTATAATTTCTCACTGTTTTGAGTTTGCGGAAAATACTGCACAGATTGCTCGTGCGTGCATGTGGGAAGAAAAATAAAAGGCATGAAGTTGAAAAATAAAAAAAAATCAAATCCCTTATGAATGTTTTGTGTCCCGCAGTAAAATTCTGACAAGTAATCAATTTGTAGACTTCGATGGTAAAAACTGGCACGTGCTACTAACTTGATTTGCCGTTAAGTCGACTTTCATGCGGCTACACCGCGTATCGTATTTTATTCCGTCCGAAAAAAGACCTCCAAAAACATATCTGGATCCCAAAAATATTACAACAAGTATTGCCAGATTACAGTACACAATAAGTTGATCTGAAAAGTAAATACAATATTGGGAGGAAATATTTCCGCAGGGACCAAACGGGCCTTATCAGCACTGGTGGAGCGATTCCGGGGGCCGCTCGAGGAGAGATGAGTCCTGGAACTGATTCTATTCATGGTCAGACGTGTAATTACCCTCAGCTCACAGTCTAGACGCGGGGCCGCTTTCATCGTATTTAAGACCCCCGTGTGCAACGTGCCCACGCCGGCTCACCGCGCGTTAAATCTGCGGCCAGATAAATTAGTAAAGAATGCAATAAAATGGACACAATGAGGGGGAACTTTATCCTCGGCCGCTTTTAAATGAGATTTCTTTGAAATGCAGATCAGCTGCTCCAGATTAGCCAATTTTAGCCGCTGTCAACATCATAACAAAATACAAATGCGATTGTTCGCCGGGGCGCCTTATCTCCTTGCTTCCATCTGCTGGTTGGTTATTTACTCCCCCCCTCCCCTCCCTGATTTACTATGCAGATCTAAATAAGTCGCATCAAAAGGAGGGCTTACTGCACAATGGCTTCTTAAGCTTCTACATCAAGGTATTTGAGGAACCGGTAGTCACATGAAAAGGCTGCCCATCAAAGGCCCATCTCTAATGAACTCTCCCCGTATCAGAGGGGGCTTGTGGGGCTTTAAGGCAAAAGGGGGGCGGGGGTACAAATCACTGGAGGGAAGGGCGGGGAATGGCGGCGGTCGGTTATCGAGCCAGATTAGTTCGGCCGACTCTTGTCACGTCGCTAATAACGAGCTAATGGCTACATGCTAGCTTTGAATCGTTCCGTACACCTGCACAATGGCTTCGACGAATCCTACCAAAGAGATTTTTCGTTGTTCCTAATATTGTGGCCATCTTCGAGTCGCTATCGGTGTTTCTCCGCAGGTTTGCGAGCGCCTTTAATTTCATGGTGCATTCAGTACACAAGCCGGATTACAAGGCGACAATCTCCAGACGTGATTGCGATTCGCTCCACCCAACCCAACCTCCTCCTCTTCATCATCATCATCATCATCATCATCGACACCATCCAGGGCCCCCGCCAACCAGCGAACAATTAGCCCCGGAGCAAAAGCAAGGGCCCCGGTGCCGGCACATGTGGTTAAGAGGCGAGCGCTGCAGGAGAGCGCCAGATGATGAAGGGATGAGGATGGGCGGAGCAGCAGGAGGACGAGGAGGAGGGAGCGAGTCGTGTGCCAGACACGTGTGCCATTTTCTTTTGGTTACTTCCTGCAACTCCAAGAGATGCTAATCACGTAAGAGTGTTCATAATTAGCCACATTTTAGGAAGCAAGCCAGATTGAACCACGAGGGCATCTCCTGGCTGAGTCACCCCCGACATCCCCTCCTTTTCCTTCCACTTCTCCTCACCCCCGCCTCGGGCGTCTGGCATGCCAACTGGGCTCGGTGCCAGTCGCGTTCGCAACCACGAGGGACCCGTGTCGTGGCTCCTTGTTTAATGAAATGACAAAACAACAGATTTGCATATGCAGAAACAGGTGTTGTAACAGGTTTGACTTGACGCCAAAGAAAAAAAAAGAAAAAGTTTTTGTTCAACAGCTGCTTGGAGGTATTTCGGCTCGGGTGGGCGCTCGAGACCATCTGCCCCGCTGTTCACCAGAAGTGACGATCGAAATAAAATCACGAAAATAAAAAACATTATTTTACAGCCACCGCTCCATTTGCCAAAAAAGCGTGTCCAAAAAGCCCAAAGCTGTGATCCCGCCGCTAGCCTGTAATTAGCCTCCCCACCGATACGCCGCCTTCAAAACCAGAACCGTGCGTCATCTTAAACTTTTAAACGCTCCTCGCGTGGATGAAGCCAGCAAAGCCGCTGTGGTGGAAACACGGCCATTGTTTAGAGTAGGATTAGGCCTCGTCGTCCAAGATCCCTTCAAATGGTGAAAGATCAAATCCCTCCACTACGGCGCCTGTTGGAGAGAGCCGACGCCAAAACGTTTGTGACAATGTCAAATGTCCCCCCCTCTCACTTCCCGTCGACAAAATTCTTGGCCAAAAGGGACTCCGAACATCTCTTTTGTCCTTTCACCAAAGACACCCATCCATCGTTGGGCAGCAGACAAATAGCCGCATCATCACCACCCCCCCCCTCCCATGTTTTTTTATTTGGCCCGGGTGAGACAGAAGGAACAAACCTGAGACAGTCGTGACCCTGCACGAGCGTTCTAGCTTGGTCTGGAGCGACGCCGGCAGAAGGCGGCACCATATGCCCTCAGCCCCGAGCTGGATGCTCTTTCTGCGGCCTAATGTGCCTGTCAAAAAGTGTTACTGTCACAAAGCAGCCCCCCCCGTGCACCCTCGACCACTCTCGTTTTATTTGCTCCTCTCGCAACATACTTTTCGGTCCCGAGTGGAAAGGTACCAGTAAACGCCGTTTGTTTACAAGCCATCCCAAATTGGATCGGCTCGGATAACCGACCGTTTGACAGTCGACCGTCTCGAATAACTGAGCTGCCATCAAAACAGATGAGGTAAAAAAAGGACTAGCGCGATAGCGTTAGCCTCGAGTGCAAGCGCTCGTCCGTCACATGTGGTTAGGAGCTCTGAGATGACCTTGCCTTTTGCCACGAGTGACCTCTTATCTTTAATTCGGAACAAACACCTCAAAACCAACACTAAGCCCCGCCCCCCCACCACCGGCAGCAGTCCTGATGAAAAAGCCACGCATCAGACCGTGACCGCGGCACGTAAACAAGTGATGGAAGATAACAGCTTTTTATATCGTTCTTATCAGGTCGACAAGAAAATGATGGTCTTGATCACCTGGATCCAAGAATTTCTCATTAATATCCAATATATATATAAGCTTTGCTCTGATTGGCTGGCTGGTCTCGTTCATTTAAATATGCAATATCGCTTTCCTCTGATTGGTCGTTGCTAACGTTTTGCGGCTGCCATTTTGTTTTTCTGGCAAAAGAACACCAAAATTACAAGTCCAAACATAACAAGAAAAAATATTTTATAGATGAGTCTTCCGCTCACATCCAAAAACATGTTCTTTCTCCAAGTCACATGTTTGCCAATAGCGACACTTGTGACACGTTCGCGTGCGTTCAAACAATCAGCGTGACAACATCAAAAAAACATTACGCACCAACGAGTCCAAGATCTAATCCTTCTCGTACCCTGACCCGAGTCTCGCTCCTCCCCTAACGACTTTGGCTTAGGTGACCCAGAGCAGAAGTTAAAAAAAAAAAAGTCTGAGCTGTCCCAAGACCCTTAGCAACTGGGCACACAAAACATCATTACAGTGATGTGGGCAATTACGGTGCAAAAGCGGAGCCTCTTAAGCGTCTAATACACTCTTTTATCTTGAGGAGTAAATCTTTCCGAGGCTGACAGCTTGGAGCGTATGATCCCGGTAAACAAATACTTTGCTGCGCTACAAAAGTGCCATTAAAGGCCAAAACTGTCAACACAAATTCCATTCTGACTTTGGATTGGGGGGCGGCGGATTCAACGTGATCACTTCTGGTTGCCTTAACATGCAGGGAGGTTGTCATGGAAACATTGCTGGGAAGTTAAAAGGGATCAAACCTGAAGATTTTTTTGCAGTTATAGCCAGGGTTGAATTTTTTTTTAATGTACATATGATGGATGTGAATGGATTCCAGAAGATATAAATAAAAATCCTAAAAAATGTTACAAATAAAGACCTCATTTTCTGGTATGGAGATTTTAATTCTTTTTGTAATTTAAGAAAAAAAAAAAGGTCACATTAGTGTTCAATCTGGCCTCCTTCCATTGTCCGTTTCAGCGTGTAAAGTTTCCAGGAATGACAAATAAATTGCAAGGCTCGTTTCACAAGCGGTGATTTCCACATTTAAAGATTAAAACGCACACCCGCGCGAGTGCACGCGGCCGCGTTCGCAAATCTTGATTTTGATGAATGATTGAAACTTATGACAGGTTACACACATTAATCCAGTGGAGGACATTCATTTTCCTATTAGCATAATGTAGAGCACGAGCGCTCCATGATGAATGCAGCAATCAAAAAATGGATGCCGGGCCGGGAGAGTGGCTTTAATAAGTGCTCCTAACAACGGTCAACAGACTGATGGCAAGTCTTTTTTTTTTTTCCCTCCATATATATGTGAAAAAAATATATATGTATAAATAATGAAGTGACCTTTCTTATGGCACATAATAATACACAAGGTCCGTTTTGAACCTGAAATGATTACAGGGCCACTCCAACAAAGAGGCTGATTGTGCACTGTGGAGCGACATATTTCACGAGGGCCGTTTATTGCCGCCTGCGCCTTTGAAGCGCCGGAGCTGCTGAGTGAGGCGGGAACGCGGCGCTGCACACCTGCATAACTCGAGAGGCAACACCTGTGCACCCTGCGGCTCCCCACGAGGAGGGTCGCCGCGGTTAATCTCCAGGCGGCCGGCTCGTCAAAGAGAAATGTTGAGTATTTGTTAGGGAGTATCGATACGCGGTATCGGCACGACGGGATCGTGCTTGTGCGTCTGTGTGTTGGATTTAAATGGATTCTATCAGTACACTCAATTATTGCTTAATTTGTGCAAGACAAGGTTGTAAATTTTCCCTTTCACTGTCCATCATTGGGAAAAAAAATCTTAGTGTCAGTTACTCATATTAATAGGATCTTTGCTATTATTTATGACAATCAGATTTAATCCACAATGTGAAAATAATGTCATTTGTTTGACTGAGAATGCTTACAATTGATTCCACATAAATGAGCACACCTCAAAAGATTTCTTATAAAACTTTGGAGTTCCCTGCCATAATCAGTATTTTCTACAAAAGCAGTTCAAATAAATATTTGCTTAAAAAGAGCCAAATGGAACTTGTCAACGTAAAAATGTCACTTTGCTGCAAAATAAAATTTGTACACACCACAATGGCAACTGTAATTTACAAGTGTGATTAAAACGGTGACAATGTGAGGAAAAATGCTTTAAATTGATGTAGCAAAAATATAAAATATAAATAATTAGGTTTAAATGATCCTGATTGGATTTCTTGGTCGAACTAAATAAAATAGTCTGTATTTAGTACACTACAATTCAATACACTTTACAAATTATCTCGAGTTAGTTTACGCCATTTAATGCACGCGGAGTATTTAAAACGATGACAAAGACACACGCAACAAAAATGTTGCAAATAAATACAACCGCGCGTCAAAAGTGCGAGTTCAGCATCCACGCAGCGAATTGCACAAAAAAAAGTACAGCAACTTACCTTTCAAAAGTCTCAGGTGATTTTTCACGGTGAAGTTGCTCAAACAAACAAAAAAAAGGACAAGTTGGTGAAGAGGAAGTCCTGTTTTTTTTTTGGGGTGTTTTTTTTGGGTGGTCAAGTCTTCACATGTGACAGTTGGGACTGCCCATGACGCAAAGTGACAACAAGCTGCAGAAGAGTAAATAACAAATATTCCTCCGCTGGGCACCAGTGTCTCCCACCAACGACGCTGTTTTTAGGCTTACGAGTGCAACCCAGAGGAGTAAGCCAGCAGTCCCGTTTGAATGACGCGCAATGCGGGAAGAGGAGAAAAAAAAAAAAAAAAAAAAGCCTGCTTGTGTGCGTGTGTGTTTTCTTCGTTTCCATTCAAACACACACACACACATCAAGATGTATCCACGCCACGCACTTTGGGACTAGAACACACATACACACTAAACCACCTCCTCATCATCATCATCATCGTCATCTTCATCCCTGAGCGCGGAGGGTGAGCCTTGTTATTTTTGGGTGTACTGCGACCCCGTGTGACGTCACGGGCCACCTGCTCCGCAAACAAATTAAGTTAATTCAAATAAACTTTTTTTTTTAAACCCAAATTGTGATTCGAAATAATGGTTCCCCACAACCTAAACCTAACCCTAACCCTAACGACCTAACCTTCACAAATTTTTCCACCACATCATTTTCACTCAGAAATAATTCTAATCAACCAGTGAAGTGTCAACATGTGATTTAACACAAATAAAAAAGAGCAACATGTTTTCTGCTAAATAATATCCAAGTTAACATTTAGAATTAGCTATGGCAATTAAATTACACGGAATATTGCTGTAAAATGAGTGCAATATCAAGGTGCAAAAAGATGTGGGAAGATTGTCTCACATGTTCACAAGGCTTGTGGAATAATTTAGAATAAACACAATTTCTGCAAAGAAATGACTAAAATAATCACTTTATCCCCAAAAAAAGGAAAATAATTCTTTAAATGCAAATACTAAAATAAATGTGTTTTTTTTATGCATAACTGGGTGTGATGAATTTAATTATTGCAATGTTAGGCCTTATTCAAAATCAATTATTTTAAAAGAACCACGATAAAAGCAAAAGCCAACCTTCATTCTGAAGAACAAGCGCGGTGGTGCTGAATATGTTTGAAAATGTACAAAAAAAACTTCCATTCTGCTTTTAATGGCGTAAATATGTCGTATGTTTTGGTATTTGTTTGCTTGTGTTAAAAATGATGCGAATATTTCAATTAAAACTATGCTGGCCTGAATTGCAATTAAACATGTGGGTGTTTGCTGACACCAAGCGGTCATATGATGAATGACAGTCAGCAATGGCCCAAAAGAAAAAATAAATCTTTTTTCTCATTTTACCCATCTCAGTTGCAGACACAGCAAACATACTCTATTAATGGTCCACTCAAAATGTCATATCATACTAGATATTTTTCAAATTTCCATTTTTATTGATTTCCTATCAATCAGATCAATTCTTTCATATAAAAGTCATTGCTTTGTGGATTAATGGCAAGTTTTGTTTGATTTGACGACTTAAAGAATGACCAACCTTTGACTCACTGAAAAATTCTCTTTGCATGCGCCTTACTAAATCTTATCGTGATCAAATATCGCCCTCTACTGATCAAGCATTGGAATTACAATTATTATTATTATTTTAAAAATGAACACTATAGCCTCAAAAAAATACGACATTTCTGTACATCCACACTGACCATTTTTAGTGAACATGAGTTGCTATGTTCCTCCACACAGGAGAAAAGGAATGACGCCTAATAATAGCCAGAGCCTAAATAGGCCATTAAAAGTCATTAGAGGGAAATATTTGGCTGGGGGAACAAAGTGGCCTTTGTGGACAGAGGCCACCTGTGAGGGATTGTGCGACTCGCATTGAAGTCTACTGACAAGATTTACTGTAACCGTAAGGGGCTGGTGGTCGCACAGCATATCGAGGATTAGTTGAATTAAACTTCACATGGTTGAACGTATTCAGGGGGCTTAATCTGGCCAAACAAAGAATAGAATGAGATCTGCTTTTTGGTCCAGAAAATGAGGTGAAAGACTCACTGGAGAGAAGAATAGTAAGTAGATCACGAAACATTTATTTTATTTTATTTAGTTTTATTTAATTTTATTTGATTTAATTTTATTTGATTTAATTTTATTTGATTTAATTTTATTTATTATTTATTATTATTCTTAATTATTATTATTATTATTATATTTTTTTAGATCACAAAACATGTTTGGAGTTGGAGGTCTACCTCAAACCAATGCATTGTGGGAAATGTAGGATCTCGGGGATTACGGGGGGACTTGAGGACACATGTTGTGGTCTTACTAATAATAGGAGAGAGTTTCCTTTTTGTCAGGATTTTAGAGGAATGCTCGCATCATCCCTGCGGACGTGGTCTTTGTCATGTCCTGAGTGCTGTTACATAAGACGGGTTTGGATTTATTTATTCTTGTCGCTAGCAAACACATTGTGGCGGGATAAACGAGCGAAGGACCAATGCGCTTGAGCCGCATGTGTCCTATTAATAGTCTTGGCCCGGACTCAGCTGCAAGCCGACTCCATCTGTCCAGTCACGTAGCCTCTTCGCTCGCTCGCCCCTTCTCCGGTGTCACCCCCCCGGACAGGGCTGAGGGCACTGCGCTCGGCGTCACCCTCCGAGGCAGACGGACGGCAGGACAGGCCGACAGCTGGCTACCATGGAGGCTCTGTCCATTCAACCCCTGGAGGAGGACAGGTTGTCTTTAGGAAGACAGGAAGAAGAGGTCAGGATGGAGGCCTTCCCCCCTTGGGGCTCCACTGCTGATGAGGAAGAACCCGAGTGGGAAGCAACTTCCACAGTCCGGAGGAAGGTTTCCTTCGCCGACGCCTTCGGGCTCAAGCTGGTGTCCGTCAAGGAGTACGACGACGTCCACGCCGGTGAGGACACGGAAGGAAAGTCGCCGCCGCAAGAGGAGTTCTACCTCTCGTGTCTTTTTACGGCGCCCTCATCTGAGGAGGAACTGGTGCGGCGGTTGGAGGAGCAGATGGTGGAGCTGGAGAGGGTGGAGCTCCTCCCGGGAACTACAAATCTCCGAGGCTACGTGCGGGTCCTCAACCTCTGCTTCAGTAAGTCCGTCTACGCCCGCATCACCCTGGACGGCTGGAAGAGCCACTTTGACCTTCCGGCCGAATACGTACCCGGATCGAGTGATCGGAAAACAGATCGCTTCACCTTCCAGTACACGGTGGCTCTTCCGCTGGAGAAAGAAGGGACTCGGGTCGAGTTCTGCCTGTGCTACGAGACCTCGGCCGGCACTTTTTGGGCTAACAACCAGGAGATGAACTACGTCATGTTCTGCCACCTGAGGAGTCCTGCCAAGCAACAAGTGCAAGAGGAACTGAAGATGAAGAGGAGTTGCCTCAGAGCCAACAGGTAAGGGAGAGGTTTGCTTTTGGGGTTAAAGTCAGAGCTGGCAACTCGAGTGCAATTACGTAATTTTGCAGCGATGGATTATTTTGCCCGTATATGGTGCTGGTGTCTCTCTCTCTCGACTGCTGGATGGAGACAGACAGGCACTTCCTGTGTGTACATGCTCATCTGATTGCATAGTGGGATTATTCTTTTTTTCCTGCGAGTGACATCATCCCCTGCTGAAGAAAAAAAAAATAAACACGGGGGGCCTGACACGTGTGTGCTATTACAGGAGGGCGAGCACACAGGAAAAAGAATTTACGGACATGCTGACACTCGTCGCAGGTGTGTTTACATGTGTCACGATTATATTACGTTGGTCAAAGCCCCCCCCCCTCATAAACTCTGACCCTTGTCGACTCGCAGAGGCCGAGGACCCGCGTGATGCGGTGGAGATGAGAGCGGAGGGTCCGTCGTTATTCTTGCCCGCTGAACGCAAACCTTTGGTGAGGGTCATTCCTGGATTTATGCTGAGTTTGTCTTATTTAATTGTTTTGTGAAAGCCTGAAATAAATCAACTGGCAATTTAATTTAATTTAATTTAACTTTTTTAATTTTACAGTTTTTTTCCCAACTTTGAACTTTGTGACCTCTTTGACAGGTGGCGAGCCTAAAAAGCCGACAGCGAGCGGCGCGCTTGGCGCACGTGAAAGACATCTTGTCCCAGAGGTGGCGTGACCCCGCCAAGCCCCTTCAACCCTCGGGGGAATTTTTGCTTGAACGCCGAAGGAAACAAGTCCTCACCTATCACCAAATTCCTCTGATTACACTGGACTGGGACAATGAGAAGCAGAAGCAATGGGTGAGCTCCAACATGGACCGGAATATCTGGACCGGGAGAGCCAAAGTGGAAACAGCAAAAGCTGCGCTGTCCGTCAATGATATTTGGGCGACCTTTCTCAATGGGAAAAGTCCAAACCCGGATCACGAAAGCCCCGTGTGCGACGTGTGGCAGGCGTTTATTCACGGGCCTCGCAACTGCGGAGTTTCTGAGTCGGAATGGTTGCAGACCGCCGCTTTGGTTCCCCCCGCGAGCGAGAACGTACCTCGGAATGCAGAGCCGGCCACCTCGTCACATGCTCTCCCGGATCACGTTTCCTTAAACTCCGAGGACCGCCAGACACCCGGCGTTGTCGGCGGGGCTGAAAACATAACCCCGCTCGGGTCTCCCGTGCTTGTGTCTTGTGACTCTGTTGACATTTTAAGTAAGTGTCACAAGCATGAAGAAGCCTGGATAAAAGGAGGACGACAAGAAACCGAGCAGCTCGCAGCTGCTGTAGGAACAAGCCAGAGGGAGGTGACGACAACAGACACGACAGCAAAGACTCGGGATGGTGATGAGATCTCACGGCGAGGAAGCCAAGAATGGGAAGGACCACACAATGCGATAGATGACATGATGGCATCTTGGGATGCTTCGGATGGACTCGCAAAGGACTATAATCGTGCTGTCACGTTTACAGAAGAGCCCCAGAAAAATCAATCGTCCGAAAGCTACAGAATACAACCCGCCGATGCGAACCAAATAGGAGACGTTCAACCCGAGACTGAAGGAGCGACATCATGTAAGAACCTTGAGAACATCCATCGGAAAAAAAATGTTTTTTGCGCTCTCGAGGTGAAAAATGAGGAATCGGACGCACCGGGTGACCGTGTCGGCATCTCCAAAAATGGTGCAACCTTGGTCATAGAACCAACGACAACAAACGTCCATGACGATGTTTTGGATCCAGATGAACGTCACGCAACGAAACGAGGCACTGAGAGAGTCCAAACCAAGCAAAGTCATGTGGACACTCGTGAATCAGAACCTGAGTGCAGACAAATTGGAGATGACTCGGTCAAGAGGGTCCATGGTCCTTCCCGAAGAAACACAAAGGTTGATCAGGATCCGGTGGGAAGTAACCCCACAGAAGAAAGCCAAAGTCCCTCCAGGGGGTCCGGCAGTTTCATGTGGTGGAGCGTCTTGTACATCCTGAGTCACATCAGCAGAATGCTCACCGGCAGCCTGCTGGTGGCCGGGTTCTTCGTCGTGGTCGTTCTCTACGAATTCCCGGCGTTCTTTGTGCTCTACATGTTTTCTATGGCCTGGTGGTTTTACAAGTGGAGGGGCCCTCAGGGGGCAACAAACAAAGTCAGTTAGGTCCGAATAATGGAGAAGATATGGTGTGCGAGTGTGAAACGACACTATAGTCATGTTCCTAATTTTTTGCACTTTAGTGTACGAAGGAAGGATGAGGGAGTAAGTGTGATAACACTTGTAACGTTTGATTTTTATATTTGTATTTTGCCTTTCCTACTTTTTCCAAGTAGTGCCGTGGTTGTCTGGCTTTCTTGAATAAACTCAACGACTGGTCACAACATTTTCAGGAGACTCGAGACGCATTTTTAGCCGCAGCACTTTTTGGCAATCAAAACAAATCTCCAAGTTTGCCTAGCAACAACAAAAGACTCCCCCCCTACGCCATTCACAGGAATAAACTCTGTGAACCTCAACGGCTCTGAATGAGAAAGCCGCTTTTGCCTCTGCGGAGCCATCCATCGTTTTGTTTTTAAGTGCCTGTCGAGAATACTTGGAAGGAATTCAAATTCGCCCGGCAAACGGTCGCAGTGTAATTTATCGACGTCTCGTTATGACATCACGCAGTCAAAACGGGTTCAGGTTTCAACGAGTGCGTCACCGTGGGCGGTAAAGCAGTTCAGAATAAGTCACTTGATCCAATCCGGGGTATGGCGACCTTTTGTAAAACCGGGCAGCGATCCACGATGGCAGCCTCAAAGCAGATGGCCTCTCGCCAGGGTTGGCATGGCAGAAAGCCGGCTTCGCTTTTTCGCATATCACACAGAATGATCTGGTAGAAGTGGGCGTGGCATAACCGCACATGGATTTATAATTGAGTGGAATCACATGTGGAGTTAAAATAGAGGAACTGTATATCATGGATCATGTGAGTGATATTTTCAGAAGTGCATCTGATAGTCACTGGCTACAAAATCCAGACTGGAATTCATTTTTGGGGTTAACAAAATATTCTTAACACACCTGCAACTTTGTCAAGGTGGAGTAAATTATGAACAGTTCCAGTTAGCCATAAAAATAAATATTGCAATGTCACCATCATCCTCTAGATGTCACTGCAGCCTCACTTATCACCCTCTGCTAAATGGATTCATACAAAAAAAAAATAACCTCAAGCAAATATTGGACACCATCTGCATAATCCTGGACTTGAAATGCCATTTGAAATAATAAGCGGTTGCATGACGCAGAAACCGACACAGACAAAACAATCGAGCCCACTCTCTCTCTCCGTGGCAACAGAATAGATAAATAAATAAAAAATCAGCGTGCAATGAAGTGCACTGCCGGGGACAAGAGGGTGAATGAGGACATGGAGCATGAGTGGATGAGAGCTCTAGCGGAGGCTGGGCCTAGCTACGAGGCCCGGGGGGACCGGAGGAACTCGGTTGACAAATCGCGGACCTGACAAGCCTCCAAACACCATCATCCATACATCCATCTATCCTGCACCTTGCCATCAACATGACCTCTTGCTAGTACCCGACTCCCTATACCGCTGGAGTTCCTACGTCAAGCTTCCAGCTGCTGGTGCTCCTGACACTTGACATTTTGGATGGTGGGACGTAGGTGGGACACCGACACTTCCCAAGCAACACTAATTGCAGCCTGTTTGGGGATTTGACAGTGTGATGCCATATGGCTGTAAATGGCACTGCTGCTACATCATTGGCTAGTGGCCAATTCATGAGACTCCAATCTAGATGTATAAGGTTATTGCAAGCAGGAAAAGAACAAGGGAGGATTGCGTAACAATTACGACGGCACTTCGGGGGCTGGGAATCTTTTTGTAAGATTCATTTTCTGCTGATTTTTCAAGCGGGAATTTTTTCGGGGGGGGAGTCGGCTGCCAATGTCACGTTAGAGGCGCCATATGTGTGATGCTTCAATTCACATGAGAAGTGGAGCAAGGCTGCGAGGGGGTGGAGACTTATGCACTCTATGTACGGAGGCGTACCGCCTTCCGGCGTCAAATGTATTACAGTGTGGTTTGGATTTTGTCCAGCGGGTGTCGTCGGTTGTGGCACCCTTGACATTAAAATTACACAAAGCAAGCATTTTTTTTTTTTCATTTAATTAATTGCCATTTTTATACTCAGCCAATCCAATTTGGAAATCCCAGTTAGTTTTGCCGCCAAAAAAAGGTCACACGTGGAGCAGATTTTTTTTATTTTAATGTATTCCGTCCAAGCTCGTGTTGCCTTGATGATCTGCCGGCTTTTTAAATCCCTTTTTGGAGGCGTCAAAACAAATCAAAATGCGTGTTTATCAGGCGGCCATCTCTCTCTAATGGAAAACACAGTCATCATTTTAATTAGGAGCTGGCCCACTTGCGTATTCATTGAGAACTTAATTCAAGTTTTTAAAGACTCCCTGCCTCTTTCCTCACTCCGTTTGCCCACCTTGATACGGATAATGGATGAGTGGTTATAAAAGGAGGAAAATGGGGGAATGAAAAGGACAAAAGCGCTTGGGGGAGCAGATGGATGTCTGCAAAAGGCAAAGTAAAGAAAAGAAGGAAGAGACAGATGAGATAGCAACACGACGTCCCTGTGTACGAGGGAGACCTGAATTCAATCGATTTTTACAGAGGTGGCCTTGGAAATCCAAGTCTCTGTCTTTGTATGACGATATATATATATATATATATATTATATATAGTATATATGTATAATACAAATATATAAAAAAACATTTTATAATTCATACAAAAATAAATATAAAAAAAATATAAAATGAATTAAATAAAATTTTAAATATAGTACATATGGATAATACAAATATAAAAAAAACATTTTATAATTTATACAAAAAATAAACATAAAAAAATTAAATAAATTAAAAAATATATACATATATATTTTTTTTTGACACATCGTATATAACTATAGTATCGCTCTCTCTCTCTTTCTCTGCACTAGCAAGGAAAGTGTGAGAGGAGACAGGCCTGTTATGGTTCACTGCTTACAAGCCTGGTGAAATGTGAAGACCAGTGTGTGATGTACTGTAATTGTGTGTGCATGCGTGACAGTAAGTAAAGTTGTGTATGTGTGTGTGAGGGAGAGATGGACAGAGTGAGTCTACAGTAAATCCAGTGGTTTGACTTTGAGTGACAGCTGAAGGGAAACAGCACGTCAGCCTGCTGTTGTCAGCTTACGGGAAAAAGTGCTTCTCTCCTATGAGTGAATCTTTTTTTAATCACATTACACTCCAGCTGAACCCCCAAACACCCTTCGACATGCTTCTTCTGGTTCATTAGGGAGATTAGAATGATTAAAAGGACTAAAGATAAAGAGGAGGTCTCATTAAAAAGCTACAAAAGCAGGCAGGTAAAAATTTGTGAGCGTGCTCGAAGGAATTCAGGAGCAAAAAGTTTGACACTTCCTTCAAACGCTGATGTCGATGACTGACATAATAATCGGTTGAAAATTGCCGTCAATCGTCAAACAGAAAAATAATGGATACATATTTATCATTTTTCTAAAATAAATGATTATTTATTTGCTGTCCATCCGCTTGAGTGCTGAATGACGATATCAAAGGATGGACGGCATCCAATTATTTAATCAAAAAATACTTGGTGTAACCTAGAAAATAAATCAATTAAATAAAAAAAATCAATAAATACTCTTGTTTTAATTAATTGATAAGAAAATAATTAATTAATAATTAAAGGGGGTTAAAGCTTTCAATATTTCTGTGTTCTACAAGTCACTGTCAAGGTTTTGTTGCAACTCCAAATCAGGTGGCGTGATTTGCCAACCAGCGCTGTCGGAGACAACAAATCGTAATAAGTGGGTGTCGGGGGAGGGGGGGGGGCTGCCTGTATACCTTGTTGGCAAGCAGAGCAGGGAAAGAGAAGGCGTCGAGGGAAAGGCGCCTACAGTGGGACTGCTGTGTTGCCATGGCGACTGTCTTTGCATCGCAACCATAGAGAAGAGATTTTATGTCCTCGTACCTCGGCTTCTTTCTTTCCATTTTCTACTTGATGTTTTTCTTCCCTGCTTTGACACCCCCCGCCCTCCTTCCTCCCCCCGACTTTGGTCTGCGCAAGACACACAAACACAGGGTGAGAAATAAATCAGGTTCAGCCATCCAGGCAGAATGCTGATGAAGGCACGGCAAGGTAGTGGATGATTATTCAACGCCTCGCGTGGCAATCATCAAAGACCCCCGGCTCCCTCTCATTTACCGTTTCCACCGGTAGATAATAAAAGTCTCCAAAGGTGCGTCAGTCAGTCCAGTTAGCCCGTAATCAAACGTGCCGGGGAGACGGACGGCGAATGAATAGATCCAACGAGGACTATCAGCGCTCGATCACTCGAGAATGTTTTGTGTGTGTGAACGGCACCGGGAGACCCATCACCCATCACCATTAACACCACTTGGCCAAGTAAAACCCTTCGCCATGGTAACGCATCATTCCCAGCACTTATAGCTAAACGCCTATTTCCATGGCAACACCATGTAACAGTGTCTTTTTTTTTTTTTTAATCGGCACTCCCAGCTGAAGATCGCCGTCAAGCTCAACAAAGAGTCTATTAAAAATAGCTTAGACATACTATTGGCTAGCTTAATGCTAATTAGCATCTATAATGTGTTGAAATAAGCAGGGCAGCAATATATAGAAGGACAATATAATCATGTATTCTTTATCCTCTGCAAAGAATTATTCGCGGTGTACTGAAAGGAGCTCGAAAGGCGATGTCGGAGTCCCTCAGGGGTCAATTCTTCGACCCTCGGTTATTTGAGTGGGTTCAAATCAGTGCAGGCGGAAAATTTGCCGGTGGAAATCGAGGACGAGCACGCATAAGTCTGCAGATGTAAACACGGGGAAGGGGAGGGGGGATAAGCTGAGACTCCCATTTACTTCTACCACAGAAAAAAAATTCCTATATTAATATCCCAAATCGGTTCCTCCCCCCTCTTTCTGTATGCCCTCATTTCAGAAAAGATGAGGGGGAGGGGGGGGATGGGGATTCCATTCGAGAGACGAAACATGCGAGGTTTCTTCCGCGCAGCAGATGATGAAATCCGAAGCAAGAACGCAGCCAATGAGACATTCCGGAGGTTTGCCCGGCTACCCCAAACCTTCCTTCCTTTTCAATTTCCGACATAAATGTCAAACGGTTAATAACAGGACCAATGTGGCTCTATTTGTTAACATTTGCCACACAGCAGGTCAAAAAAAAAAATGGAATGCTTAAATGAAAACAAATTGAGCCTTTCTGCCAGTGTTAAATCCAGCCGTCGCTGTCCTTGGTGCTGAATTGCCGCATCTAACAGCAACAACGTATCAATCAAAGCAAATGTTACCCGTTTGATAATCGTGACAAGCCCGAGGCAGTTCTTGGATGACAGAAATCTTTATTCAGCATTAGCATGTGCATTTTGTGGCGCTCAATGTTTTGAAACACAATAGCCTGTTGCGCTACATTACTCAAGGATTTGATAAAACATAAAAAAAATACCTTTTAACTGGCTAATGTGATTTCTTGGGCTTTTTTGACTTGACTCAATGCATTTCTTTTTTTTTTTTTTGCTTTCAGTCAGAGCCAAAATTGAGATTTCTACCTTGATGTTAGCGCAGGCAGGCGGCCCACTCGACCGCCACGCGAAGTGGTGCGCTCAGATCATTAATCAGGCTCGATGGCGCAGCGGGTAACGGGGCGAGCCGCGGGAGAGCGCTAATGCATGCAAATGTAAACTCGTTTTGGGGGCAGGTTGAGCCAAGGACACGACATGAAAAGCACGCCACGGTCCGGTACACCTAAAACGGGATTTGGCTCGACGTGAAAATGAAAAAAATCCAAGCCTGCGATATCATCCACTGGGGAGCGTTCCATTTTCTTGATCAGATGTCCTACTTAGAGCCCGGGATTGTCAAACAAGCTCCTTAAGCAGCAGCAAATGTGGGAGTCGGAGCTGATTTGGCGCCAAACGAGGGTTCGGCTTAAGCACGCCACCTCTTGTTATTGTGAGTCTCATTACGCTACCTCGCCGCTGATAACCTCGCATGACTCGCTGAGATTAATCCGAGTTTAGAGAAGATGAGGTTCGGGTTCAGGTTCGGGTCTGCAGATTATAAAATGTATTTAAAGTCCATACACATGTATCAAATCCCAATAAAGGCGCCGTTCACACTTGCTGCTTTTATCGATGGTGTCTGCTCTTTTATGATTTTTATAAATGCAAGCTTTGGTTTATCCGGTTATTATAGCCCAGCAATGTTTTACTGTGACAATAAACATCTTCGAGGAATACAAAAAAAGGGAAACAAAGCTATTAATAGCATTTATTAGCTTGCTGTCATGCCAGTATGGTAAATGTTGACCATACGGTATTAAAGTCATAAATATTGGGACAGCATATTTTTTTGGGGGGGCTTTTTGAAATGAAGCAAATTTCTTTCGGACCGGACTGTGTTGTAAAACACGATTAAATGGACCCATTTGTTCTATTTGCAGTCCTTTTCCGTCTGTGTCCATATCGGTTTATTGACAAGGCACTTAGGTACTGCAGTAGTAACCCAAACGGAAGGTTGCCAAAATTGGAAAATTCATTCCAGTCTAACACTATGGTGACAAGTGAGTTTTATTTTTAATGACTCCAGTGATATTTAGTGAGTTGGTGCAATATTGCTTAGTCGGCGAAATGGCTGGAATGATCAATAATGAAAAGCTAAACAAAAAAAATCACTCACTCACCCTTACAAACGGTCAACCTGGCAGAATAAATTGCTCACGAGCAAATGTTGCTTTTGTTTTTTTTTTTTTCCTCCTACACAGAGAAAGCAATGAGTGAAAGAACAGGCCATTTAGGGAAACCCCCCAGGGGGGATTGGGGGGGGTTTCAAGGTTGAGTCCTCCTTCATTGTGTGTGTGTGTGTCGTCCTCTGGGGTCTCGCTAACATTCAGGCAGGCTTATATCTCCCCTCACGCTGGGAATAAAAAAATAAAATAAAATAAAAACACGCTAGTGTGTGTGTGCTGACACTGCCCGAGCGCCGGCGGCTATTACAAGTCTCCAGGGTCAGCTAGGGAGGGGTTGATGAGGCGAGGGGGGTCAACAGCTGTTGGTGAAGAACATTCTGGGCATAGCTCAGCACGCTAGCCGGGAATACATATTGTAATATATCGGCGGGAAATCCAATGTGTCCATTTTCCCACTCAAGCTCATCCAGCGTTATTCTTCCCTTTCTATTCAATTTCCTCCTCAGTTTTTCCAATTAACATTCTCCGAAGTGCGGCGGTTATCAATTGAGCTTAAAACGATTTTCCGCCGAGTAATGGCAATCGTTTCCGAAAGAAGAAAACAAATAAAAGCGACACCTGTTATGATAAATAAGAGGTTCATGCAGAGGAGGCCACTCAAAAGCAGGCCTCATCGTCAAGGCAACGAAGCACAATTTTATCCTTATGCGGCATCTTGAGCCAGACCCAAAAATGTCCACACACCCCCAAGCGAGCGCATTAGCACGCACGCAAGCTTAACACAAAACACACACACAGGACCAGCGAGTCCGACCGACGGAGGGGAAGATTACGTAATCACTCAGTGAGATTTTTTTAAAGCCAGCCAGTGACCCAACCATTTTTTTTCCAGGAAAGAGCGCTACAGCTTTGTCAACAACGGTTAGCACCGAAGTTGACAAGCATTATTCGGATTTATATAATTGCAGTCAAGTCGGTGAATATTGAGACAGTTTTTGCTGACTCATCGGACATTCGTGCAGATGGACGATAACTTTGAAAGCAAGCGACGAATTTAAGGGTTCTCCATCGATGTGTTTTTATGCATGCTAGGAGAACAGGGGACTTGGCTCTTTCCCCGGCATTTTCCTCTCAAATGAATTGATTGGCTCGGTCGCCGGCTCATTGGTATGTACGATCGGTCGGCGACTTGGCTTCCGTTGTGATGGTTTTCCACAAATGCTGGAATATTTCGGAGGAGCTAACAACGTCCTCCTTGACCTGCCTTAAGGGTAGAAAGGACGGAGGCTAGCTGGAAAATCTCTCGGCGGCCTGACAGAGCACCTCCCGCTGCAATCTGTAATTACCGACGGTGCAATCAGCGGCCTCGTTAATTTACCCTGACTGGCAGCAGCTTGACGGCTCAATTGCGGGGAATGCGACTCCATAAGTAAATGGAAACGACATCTCGGAGCCGACTTGAGCCTCAGAGGCTGCACGTAAATTATATTATTATTTTGATTATATTTATTATAATAAATATATATACAGAATAAATATATAATAAAATATAATAAATATATATAATAAATATAAAATAATAATAATAAATATATATTTATTATCTGCTATCACAATTTGAATGACTCGTCTTACAAAATGAATAAGAATTGAAGCCGGGTTCTCTTATGGAAACGTTTTCCCCCGTAATTCTTTCCTGGTAGCCCTTTCGTACGCGATTGACAGGCGAAATAAAAAGGATGAATGGCACACTAATGGAAAAGCACTTTAAATTACAGCAGGTGCCACAAGTGCTTTTACCTCCGCCAATTGGGTTAACATCTCTTATCATATTTACAGTACACAACAATGCATATATCAAAACCACGGTGTGGATACAGTAGTCAACACACACACATTGGCAAACAATAAAAAAAGATGGTAAAAATGCAAATGATTTCTGGGTTTTTTTTGCTTTTGTGCGAGTATTTCCATAGAAGTGTGCGGATGATAAACCAACCAGATGATTGTGTTCATCATAGCAAGGCACAGGGGTGACATTTACACTATGAAATGAAATGTGATGAGCTATCAATCCCCCCCTTGCATATATTGCACACACGCACACACACATGGGCGTGAGTCACCATGATGCACTTTGCCGTCAGCGAAATTTGATGCAGGGTACACATCGAGGCGTATCTGAAGAAAACTTGATCACCTTGAGTAAACGCTCGTTTAGATCAATTCCACCGGCGGGCATCAATTTTGGAAAAGGCTCCATCGTGACAGCCCAAGTGAAATGGTGAAGCGTCACATTTTGGAGCACGATTCAGAGAGGTGCGATTATTTGACGATGTTGCTCATGTGGTTTCTCGTCAAATGGCAGGTAGACAACAGCTGCACGTTATTGCTCGACTCGGGGTTACAATTCCATAGATGACCTCATTAAATTTGGGAGGGATTTAATGACAACATAGCTGCCCTTGGAGTAAACGCACACAGATGGACGGTTATTACTTTGCTCCCGATCACACTGATGACTCACCATGTGGAATTGTCTCCAAATTTCAAATGAAAGAACGAGTTGATTAGCATTTAGAGAAAGAGCCAGGGTGATGCTCAGATGAGCACGTGTCATGGAACGTCTTTCGGACTGCAAGTCAAATTTTTGCAGAATAAAATTCCGATAACTGATTAATCTTAATTGTCTAATGTTAATGTTTGTCTTAAATTGTAATGTGCAAACATAAATTTCCAATAAAAAACTAAAATAGGGTTGAGCCATTTTGGTAATTACATTTGGAAATTTGTGACTCGTCAAAATGATTTAATGCTGGATTAAACAACTCAACATCATTTGATAGCATTCATATAATTGTTTCCAGTCCAGGATTATCTAAAAATAAGAATAAAATTAAAAAAACACTGAAATATTGCACATTAATTCTTTGTATCATCTTTTTCCGGTCCTGTTACGGAAAGCTACATTGCCATTGGTTGACTACACCCGGAAGTCCCACCTTTCCTGTTACGTGACGTAGGCACGCACTGCAGCTATCCCGGAAGCGCAACAACTCGAAAGCTCCAAACATGACGCCTAAACAGCAACTTTCACGCGTTGCGGCTTCGCTTACCTGCCTGACCTTCCTCCAGATGATCCCCCCCGCCGCGGCGTACGATGCCGGGGACGCGTTGGCTTTGCTTCTGGGAACTGTCGTCTCCATGGTGGGCTTCTGTGCCTGCCTGGGATGTTACGCGAGGAAGCGTAACAGATTGCTGTGAGGAGGAGAGTCACTCGTTCTGCGCTTCTCCAAATTGCAGCGTTTGCTTTATGCACATATGAAACTTTCCGCCCTCCTTTTTGGTTGTTTTGGGTGAAAAGCTTGGCTGAAATCGACTGATGTGCCTTGACCGGAAGCGTCGTGGAGAAGAAGTGGAAAAAACCGGAAGGACTTCATAACATGTTACACTGCTGTCAAAACAAACCAACACTGTCGTTGCTTCAAATAAATACTTGTATTCTACTTAAAATGTTGATTTGATTTGATGTTTTTATCTTTATTGCAAAGTGCTTGCAAATCAAAGAAAGCTCCTGTCAAAATAAATGCCTTTAAACCATTATGAAATTTTGCTTCTTATTAATTTTGAATTTAACACAAACATGTTTTATAATAAAGCAGAAAAAGGTAGAAACTATGCAACAATGTAGATAGAAAAGAGAAAAATCTTAATACAGCTTTTTCTTAACTGCATGACTAGAAATCCTTCAAAATAAAATGCTTACTTGGGATGGAGAGCCTATTGGAGCACATATTCATGACCAGGTGTGGTGCACCACTAAAAACTCATAAAATGAGAATGAAGGTGTCCATTAAAAATGCCATCACCCCACCGAGGGTCATATGTTTTATAGCCGAGCGACAAAGAAAAAGAACATTGTCCCACACGCTTGCGACATGACGGCTGCATGCTTGAGAAAACCAATTCTATGAATTTGTCATGCTGCCAAGGATGGGAGAACAACAGTGAGCAAAGTGCTTGTCAATTATGCATTTGCCGTACATGGGATGCCTTTTACCTCAAGTGAACTTGGCAGCCTGACACGACCCACTACTCTATACGTCCCCCATTTATTATTGCTAATGCTAATATTATCAGCCAAAATTTCCCCTTGTAATAAAACTTCTCAGGAGCTGTCCATGGTTTCATCAGCAAGTAGAACAAATTATAGAAGCATTGCATGCATTAATTTATAGTTTGACTCATTTAGGAGACTCTTGAGGTATCCCACGAGTCATCTTTAATATGTTAATGAGAAATGCATGATTATTATATATGTGATAAGTCATCATTGTAGATAAAATACTTTCATAGTACAGAACCTAACCCAAAACGAGAAAAATTAGCTTCTAAATGATGTAAGCTGCTGATTTTTTTTTTTTTTTTTTAATCAGTTTCCAGTATAATGTCATGTAAATGTGGATATTTAAGTGGAGGCTTGTGCTGAGGTTTTGGACGGGGAAGCAGAGGCCCGGTTGAGTGGATGAGAGCTGCAGCTACTGCTGCTGCAACAAGAGACAGAGACGCGTCTTGGATCACAAATAGGGATGCAGGGCGCATGCGCACTGCTCCCCGTTTACTGTATGATTTTCGCCGTGGTGGAAAAAAGGGGGGCAGGCAACAATCGGGATTTTTTTTTTTTTAAACCAGCGACAAAAGACGACGAAATAATCTCCAGGGGGATGTGAAAACGGACCCTTACCAACAGGTACGGTTTGGATCGATCACCCGTCATCACCTTTTTCCCCGTATTTTTCTATTTTTTTTTTTCTTCTTGTGTTTCCTGGAGGATTTTGACATGGTCTTGTCGACGCTGTTGTGTTTTCTCTAAAGCAGTGACGCGAAAAAAAACTGGGATTGCTTTGCTTCATGTGACAATCGAAGGAGGCTTTTTATTTTTTTTTTAAAGATATAAATAAACCGTAAGTACGCCGCTCGACAAACGCGACATGTAGAAATACGCAATTGTGAGACAACAGACGGGCTTTTGTTGACGCTGATTTTCGCGTGCGATTTTATGCAAATCGTGTCAAATATGAGCAGGTTCATAAAATTAATGACTGGTTAAGGTTTTAAAGGGGAGCAAAACACGAAGGCTTCATGCGACTATTTGCATCCCGCTTGTGTGTGCGCGCTGTGCAGGCTTGCTGGGTGTGATCGAGAGCACCTTATGATTTTTGTTTTTCCGAGAGGGGCTTTAAAATGCTTGCTCTTGCTTTAAAAAAAAAAAAAAATTGCTTCACTGCGCATTGGAAGGATGAATGCTTGTTTAAATGAAACGACACTTGACTCGAATGTGACAGAGACATTGCAGTAGCTGATAGGCGGATGATTTTTTTTCTTCTTCCTCTTCCCCTCGTTTGGCTTCCTTTAGGTGTGATGAGACAAAGGAACAAAGGATGCCTTAAAGGAGAGGTTGCCTACATGCCCGGAAAGCTCCTCAAAGCCCACCGCAGCCAAATGGATCTAACGCCTCCCCCCGCCGCCGCCGCCGCAGCCGCCGCCGCCACCACCGCCGCCGCCTCCAGATCATGATACTCGGCTGAAGCTATCCCCGCTTATCTTTATGATCCCTCCTCCATCTATGGCGAACTATAGCCATGCAGGGGACCACACCATCTTGCAGAATGTCTCTCCTCTCGCCACCTTCCTCAAACTGACCTCCCTGGGCTTTATCATCGGCGTCGGCGTGGTGGGGAACCTCCTGATCTCCATCCTGCTGGTCAAAGACAAGAGCCTGCACCGGGCGCCTTACTACTTCCTGCTGGACCTGTGCGCCTCCGACATCCTGCGCTCGGCCATCTGCTTCCCCTTCGTCTTCACCTCGGTCAAGAATGGCTCGGCCTGGAGCTACGGCACGCTGACGTGCAAGGTGATCGCCTTCCTGGGCGTGCTCTCCTGTTTCCACACGGCCTTCATGCTCTTCTGCGTGAGCGTCACCCGCTACCTGGCCATCGCCCACCACCGCTTCTACACCAAGAGGTTGACCTTCTGGACCTGCCTGGCCGTCATTTGCATGGTGTGGACGCTGTCGGTGGCCATGGCCTTCCCGCCCGTGCTGGACGTGGGCACCTACTCCTTCATCCAGGAGGAGGACCAGTGCACCTTCCAGCACCGCTCCTTCCGGGCCAACGACTCGTTGGGCTTCATGCTCCTCCTGGCGCTCATCCTGCTGGCCACGCAGCTGGTTTACCTCAAGCTTATCTTCTTCGTCCACGACCGGCGAAAAATGAAGCCCGTCCAGTTCGTGCCCGCAGTCAGCCAGAACTGGACCTTCCACGGGCCCGGCGCCAGCGGTCAGGCGGCCGCCAACTGGCTCGCCGGTTTCGGCCGGGGCCCGACTCCGCCCACTTTGCTGGGAATCCGGCAGAACGGCAACGCGGCGGGCCGCAGGCGTCTCCTGGTGTTGGACGAATTCAAAACGGAGAAGAGGATTAGTAGGATGTTCTACATCATGACCTTTTTCTTCCTGGGGCTCTGGGGGCCTTATCTGGTGGCCTGCTACTGGCGGGTGTTCGCCAGGGGTCCCGTGGTGCCGGCGGGCTACCTGACGGCCGCCGTGTGGATGAGCTTTGCCCAGGCCGGGGTCAACCCCTTCATCTGCATCTTCTCCAACCGGGAGCTGCGGCGCTGCTTCAGCACCACGCTCCTCTACTGCCGAAAATCCAGGTTACCGAGGGAACCCTACTGCGTTATATGAAGGTTTTTAACCCCGCCTCCCTTACCTTCACTTTCGCCCCCGTTTGATCCGGGCTTTTCCCCTCCTGTACAGCTCTCTCTCTCTCTTTCTCTTTGCTAGCTTTTCTTCTCTTCATCCCTCCTTTCCAGCAGCCAACCTCTGTTGGCGATTGCATCCCAAAATAAAAAGGAGGCCCGTGGAGTACAACAGGGCGCCGTGTTCCGCCCCTTGTTGTTTGGTGGAAGGCCATGCCCGCTGCAGAGAAGCAAAAACGCAGACAATGAAAACGCTTTGGATTTTTTTTTTTTTTTGTCTCTCTCTTTTTTTTTCCAAGATGCATTATTTTGTGAGGTGTGAACTACAAGAAAACGAGAAGCGGAAACAAACAAAAACAAAGAATACAACAAAGAAACGATACCTCTCAAGGAATCACTGGAAATGTTTTCTATTTTTCAGAGTTGCACTACGAAAAAAGATGTAAAGATTTTGGTTGCAAAGACAACAAGCCCCTTTTTTCTCCCCCCTCCCCCCTCCATACTAAACGATGAATGCTTTAATTTGCAACAGACTACACACACAAAAATCGCTGTAAGTAAGGCAAACGTGTTGGAATCACACCATCACCAGAGGATGAAATGGTTTTAATGTAAGTGGTAACTTCTTTTTATTTACCAACCGGGGCGGGATTGGGGGTGGGGTGGGCTTGATGTGTGATTTTTCGAGGCGGGAACTTAGAATGGATCTCTTGAAGTTTTATGTCCCTGATAGTGTCCGCCATTGTTATTTTTCTCATCACCTTTTACAGCGTGGAGAAGAAAATGCAGATTTTTCTTTGCTTTGGGGAACAAAGTTGTGCTAAAAAAAAAAAAGGACATTTGAAGATAAATGTGCTCATCATATCCATGTACCCTCAACACTACCGACCGATGCCACTCCGGGTGTTCTTGCCTTAATGGTTACAATGCTAATTGTCATCTTAGTTCATCTCCTATCAAGTCAGTCCTTGGATGCAAGGGGGTTATTTATTATTCTATTTTTTTTTAATCACATGAAGTGCATGTCCACTTTTTTTTTTTTTTTTTACAGTTGTCTGAGATCGATCACGGCACGCTCAGAGCACAGGCAATGAGTGTGTATGTGTGCGTGTGTATGTGTGTGAGCATCAAACACTTCAAGACCAGAGCCTTAGTATGATATCTTGCACAATTTGTAAAAAACAAAACTAAGAAACAAAAAACTGAGAAAAAGTCAAAAGACAAAAAAAGGGGGACATGTAAGGCACAGTCTTGTTTCTACTTTCCCGACATTTGCTCTCTACGGATTGTTTTCAATTATAATTCTTTCTCTCTCTCTCTCTCTCGTGGCCATTTTTTTTTTAACAAAAAAAAAAAAACAATGACTCTGTTCCTTTTTGTAAATTATTGATGGTGTGTAAGTATGTGAGTCTTTTATTTACTTTTTTGGAGTCCCGAATGTGAGTACAGTTTCAGTTAGGATTGCATTTCGCTGAAAGTTAACTGTGTAACCTGTTGCTTTTTTTTTCTTTCCAAAAATAATAATAATAATAATAATAAAAAAAAGAAAGTTTCCACTTTGCAACATTTGCTCGATTTAATTGACAAAAAAAACATGTTTCTGCAACTTGAATTGTTTCTTACTTCAGGTTAGCTGCTATGCTAGCATAGCAAGCTCTACAGAAAATGGATGGATGGATTCTATTGTGGAAAAAAAAAGGGAAAAGCATGAGACATAATAATTTTGAACATTTTTGCTTTGCATATTTTATTTTTTTGAGCCATTGGAACAACATTGACCAGCTGTTTTGCTACTTTTTTGTATATATGACCAAAGTTGATGCTAATTTGATTTTAAAAAAAAAAAATCCTTTTTTTTTTCCGGGGGTGGACGAGTAGAGAAAAAAATATAATGGCAAAAGGGCTTGTAAACACTTGAGGTAATTGCACGGCGGGCTGCAGGTTCCGCTGATGAGAAACTCCTATTAGGGATCCATTTTCATTATGAGCTTGGCAATTACTGTTTTCTTTAGGACATTGATCATTCCATAGCCCCCGTGCAGATGATGTGCAAGCCTTTTAGTAGCCTTTAAGTAAGCGCCAAGATGAGCCGGATTGCTTATGGTGGGCTTTTGAATATCCCCTTTCTTGGCAGGAAGGAAGTCGTTTTGAAGGAAGCTCGTTTAAAGTCCGACCGGGAGTGTTGTTGCTAATTAAAGCAATTAACATGCAGAGGTGTGATTTGAAGAACAAAGAATGTGCAATTTTGATTGACCTTTTCACTCGTGCGTGACCTCCTTCGAGCAAATAGCATAGTGGCTAGCTTCTAATGGCTTTCATAATTATAAGGATGGTTTTGCTTTGTGTGGAAAGACAGCCTGGAGTGGAATGATGCTAAAGAAAAGAACAGCTTTTTTTTTTTGGTACATGCATCATCCTGCTTGGTGTGTTTGGATTGCATAAGAGCGCCATTGAAGTACAAGATGCTTTTCAATATCCGCAGGGCATGGCTTTTTCATTTTGTGACATCCTGTACATATATTTAGTGCTTGCTGTGGGGGATAGCGAGCGACATGCTAACTAGAAGCTTTCCAATGCTGCGGCGGTTTCATGCAAATGTTTTGGTCCCGTTAGCCATTATTTGTATACCATAAAAGCTAATAATTTAAATAATTAAGTTGACATAACTTAAACCTATGAAACAGTGAAAATTAAAATAATTAAAAAATCTGTCAAGCAATCATGCAAATGTTTTGGTCCCATCAGCCCTTATTTGTACACCATAAAATCTAATAATTAAAATAATTAAGTTGACATCACTTAAACCTATGAAACAGTGAAAAATGTTTTAAAAAATCATTTAAAAAAATCTGTAGTTGTTTATAAATTACATTAATAACCCAAAAAGCTTGCTCGGTCCCATACTGGGTTATTTTTTACATGAATAGTCTTGACCATTAATTTAATCCAAGGTTCATAAATAAAAGCTCCAAAATGCAAATTTTTAATAGGCTCATCCTAGCGTGCAGAATGTGAACACATGTCCGACGCCTAAGTCTTTGTCCGCTAATATTCATCTCACAATAATGGGAAAAAATGCACAGCGACAGACGGTCCAATAAAAAAAGGTTGTAATGATCATTTGGGGATTTGATTGCATCTGGGGAAGAAAAAAGGAGAAGTGAGAAGAAAAAAAAAATTGCTGCATCACTTATTGTCAGACAAGCTATTACAGACGAGACTGCCATCGGAATACCAATGATGCAGACTCCCCATCTTTCTGCTAATAGACAAAAATTGCCGTGCTTTCTATGATTAAACCGGGTCTGGCTATTTCCTGGAAGACTTTGTTGACACAATGTAGCATAATATGTTACACTGGTCCAAAAACTAGAACATAAACAATTAGTATTGGCAGTCACGGGGGTTGCCGTGGTAACCGCAACAAATCTATGGACGTCCACCACATTATTGACTTTCCGAGAGAATGACATGACACTGACGGATGTGGCCGCAGAAATGCACACATAGGTTGTGGTAAATCCTCCTAGTGCCGGCTGGGGAGTAAACATGTCCTTGATGCCGCTAAGTCTCGGGATAAGTGATGGCCAAGGGGATAAATGCGATTGGCGGCCGGGCCGCTACTTAAGCGCATGTTTGCCCAAGTTGGAATATGTGAGGAGACAACTGGTGAGGCGTAATCTGCCCCCCCCCTACCCCATTGAGGATTACCCACGCTAGATTAAAACATCCCATGATACCTACAGAGGCACAATCAATGCCGTGGATGATTTTGTGTTGTTATTACTATTTTTGCGTGTCAAAATCTTTTGTCATCTCTAATCTGGGATTTAGCGAGAAGCACCAATCTTGTTGAGACGATGCAAACAAAATAAAAAGTCGGCCATCTTTGCACTGCTTCACTGACAACGAAAATGAGTTTGACACTTTTGGCCTCTTTTGTCTTGTGTGATGTCATGTGAGAATAATAGATTTGGAATCCCGCTGTCCGGGATCTGAATTTGATTGCAGATGTTCACTCCACATTTGGATGGAACCAATTATATATATATTTTTTATATATTTATATACATATATAATTTTTATGTATTTGTTTTGTATATTTATATGATGTATTATTTTCTATATATACATTTATAATTTTTTTGGGTATATTTATATTATTTTTGATATTTTTATTTTATTTTTGATGTCCTGCATGGTTCGTCACTAATCCTAGCCAGTACTTATCATGGAGCAAAAGGCATTTTTTGAAACAATCACATTGTCACTCTGCAATTAAGCATTTATGGCACTGCAAGTGCTTCCGGAGCTTTGCACGCATAGCCAATTATCCGCTTGGTATTCCAGCCACTCCGTGCCGCAGCCTCCCGGCCTCAAAAATTGTGCACGGAAGAGATGTTGTCATAAGTTGAATGGAGAGGAGTGGACTAATTGTGACAGTTTGCTTTTCTGTTTCTCCTGGAGAACGTTTTTGGGTTGAAGCAATCGTCTTTCACCTTTGTAGTCATTTGTAAGAGTGTTCCCGTGGTGGGAAGCTTCTCTGGCGCCGATGACAACGCTATTGATCACAGTCTCTCTCCTGGCTGCTGTTGTTTCTTCTCACATTTTTAAAGCCCAAATACTCATATGGAGCCATTGAATACAAACGGAGCGACGCTGATTTCCGTCTGCAAATTCCATCATTTGGAAAATGGTGTGTTTGGGAACAGTTCGTAAAATCCCAGAGAGGACGAGGTGCTTTTACGATGACCTCGCTTGCTCGGCTGCTGAAGGTCTATGGCGTGTCGCTGATACGATTACGGTTCTCATTGTTCCCGATCCGAGAGTCAAATAAATCCACTCGAGGAACATTTTATTTTGTTCCAAATAGGGGCAATGGCGCTGGAGTTGTTGCCTAGCAACAACCAGAAAGGCATTTTGATGAAGCCTGACATGTTTTTTGTCTTTTTGCAAAAATGTGCAATATTTTTATCTTCAAAGCCTGCACAAAACACCGTTGGGAAATGCACGACGGTATTTCGTTTGACACGTGGAAACACAATCGCGAGCAAACTTTCGACAACATCGAAAGTATGCCGACCTGAATAAGAAAATTCGATACAGTACGAATCTAGCTAATCTCTCTCATATGACTTTGGAAAAACATTTTCAGCCTATCAATACATCTTTTAATTAAAACGGCCTCGGCTAGTTGAATTCGTCAATTTGGGATTCTTTTGTTCCAAATCATTTGCAGGACCATAACTGGCCCAATTTCCAATATTCCATAATCTCGATTCAGGTCGTCCGTGTCAGTGATTGCGTTGAACCTTTCGCCCTCACGTATCGCAGAACCCAAGCAGGCCTTGCGAGGACACAAACAACCTTATTGACATTTCTGAGCTTTAACTCCGCCCCCATCTGTTGCCACCCTGACCGCAGACACGCAGGTTACAGTGTCCCTGTCTATTTTATCTCGCACGGCACCTTCAAGACCTGCAGCTCAGGCTCCGGCTTGGGTTGGAGATAAAGACCAAAATAGAGCACTCTCGCTGACAGCCAGGCAGCGCTCGATAAGACCGCAGCTCGAAACGGTAGCGAGGAAGGAAGACGGAGAAGTTATAAATATCGGGGTGCGGAAAATTGTTCCTCCCGTTGTTTCTCGCATCGATCTCTTCATTGACCCGTGTCGGTGATGACCCCGCCGACCGATTTGGTGGCGATAAGAAAACGCCGGCGTACCTCTGAATGTCAATGCCGGCGGTGGCATTATTCGAAAAGTGCATGTGAAAAGGTTTTTCCAGTCGCTGGCATGTGGAAGGCGATCGATAAGTGCGTGTCTTCGTAAATAAGATCATGTAGACAAGAGGCGGTCGTCAGCAGCCTCGGCGCCGTCTTGGCATTCTCCATTAGACGACGCCCGGCGGTAATTGAATTGGTCCGTACAAGCTCGGGGCTCGGCCTTCTCGTTTTCGCCTTTGACAGCATGCGTCAAACTCGCCCGGGGGACAACGAAAAAAACGTCGCGGTTAGGCGTTGGGTACCTTAGCGTAACCCGAATAAGGATTTAACACGCGGCGAAAATCCCGGCACGATACGATCCAAGCTAATTCGCTAATCGATGACTGGGACACGCTGTTGTAAAAAAAAACAAGAGCGAGATACACGAAAAGTAGCTTGTTAGGAAATGCGTCATGTTTTATTTACAAAAAAACTTCAACCTGCAGCCCACACGCAATGTTGGTTTTTAATTCTAGTACCTTTTAGCTAGCTACGTCCGACGCTAGCCGGAAAAAAATGGAATTGTGTTGTCGGGGAGAAAGCCTGATGAAGTATTCAGGCCCAGTCGGCCATCTCGTCATCCCGTAAAGCACGGCAGCGGCTCCAACCCCGATGTTTTTTTTTTTTTTTTTTGGAAGCACCTCTTGTTTCACTCTGAGAGCTTTTGAAAGATGTAGAAGGAACGTCGGCGGCTAACGAGAGCGCTCGAAAAGTCAAGCAAGAACAACAAATATGCAAAGCTAGATAGAAGATTGTTGTTCTTAATCTTGGAGAAGAACCGACAATTTCAAAAGCGGCTTCCATCATTCCTCGTTTTTGTTTATCATTTTTCTCCCATCATGGCCGCCATCCATTGCAGGTAACGGACTGAGTGCTTTATTGGATCTGGCTTTGGATGAGCCAGATCTGTAGGTGTGTTGAGTGGGCGCAGCTCAAATGGATTGGGAGAAGACGGCCCGGAATAACACACTCAGTCAGCGGCGCTTTTTGTCTTCTTCTTTCATGTTGGCTGTCAGTCAACAGCCCCGAAGCATAAAGATGATTTCAAAAGAAGACGGCTTGATAAATCCAATATGGTTCTTCGCGGCATTCCATCATCGCTGCAGTGTTACTCAATCTTCAAACTCAAAAACCCTAAGCCATCTTAAATCAATTTTGCGCTCCGGCTAAAAAAAATACGATCACATGAGCAAATATCGCAAACTCTCCTTTCATATGTTTTTTTTTGTCCCCCACCTACGAGTTCACACTTGCAAATAACAATCTGTTGTTTATCACAGATAAGCTTTTGTGTTTGGGTGAGCTACTTTCAGGCATTCATGGTATGCCATTTAAAAAAAAAAAAAACATCTCTGCAGTAGATACCTGGGAAGCACATGCGCCACAAATGTCTTATGCTGAATTATGGATGGACATAAAAATGCATGTAAACGGCCGCTTTGCTCTACGGGGGCCGCGACTTAGAGAAATATGCTTGTCATCGGGAACCTCCACATGTGACACTCCAAAATAATAAAATAATAATAAATAACTATAATAATATTAAAAAAAATAGATTTAAAATAAATTATTGATGGTGAGAAAACAAATTAAATCATGTTTCTTATATTTCCCAAATCCAGCTGTAACAATAATGTATAAAGCCCCGCCCATGAAAATTCAGGACTACAAATTTGCATATTGTCTCGCTGCCCCAGTTTCAGTGACTTCTGGGAGCTTCTAGGTTTGTTTGGGCCTGTCGCAAGGCCAGACACCTGCTCAAAAAATTAATTATGAATTGCTGGCGCGATACACAGCACAGGCCAAAGAGCTGCGGAATAAACAAGACGATATAAGACATAGGAAAAAGTAAAAAGGTTAGGAGTCCTTGTTCACTTGACTGGACTCAATGCAGAATGGAATCCTAATAGGCTTATATTATTACTTCGAATAGCCAAAGACATTTAAACGTCATGAAATATTCAGTGTTTATAGAAGCTTCACTATATATATATAAATGTAAATCTAAAATGGGACCTTGCCCTTTTAATATATGAGTCAAGTCGCTAAACACTGTCTGTGTAATTACATTTCATTTTGCTGAGATTTTTTTCCCCTGACTTTTAAAACCATGCACTGTGAAAAAACGAAATTAAATGTAATTTAATAAATAAATAAATATAATAATTAAATTAAATTAATTAAAAAAATACGACAGATGTAAATTCTAATTGTAATTCCTGGAGGGCATTTGCATACCCCCACAGGTTTGGCAATTCTGCTCCTAAAAAAAAAAAAAAAAAAAAAAAGAGCTGCTCCTCACAGCAGATCTGAAGTAAGTCCAGCAGAATGATGACTGATGATACATTGGCTCGATGCTTGGGGGGGGGGGGGGTCATGAACAATCACCATGTGACAACTGCCCCGCGAGAAAATTGGATTACACGAGAGGTTTCATCTCCAAGTCCTTTTTGTCAGTGAGTTTCCCCCTCCATCGTGTAAAATTTGCTCCAGCCGGCCGGCCGCACGGAACAAGAAGAGACTCGTCCTTGCGAATATCATCATTCACACCTGAAGGTCACCGCTTTGGCAGCGTCACCTCCGAGCACATCAGGAGGAGAGACACCAGCTCAAAATATCATTAGCATTTCATCATTAAGTCTATTATATGCATCCCAAATGTCAATTTGCATAACGTGTCACGGCCGGCCGAAGGGCGCCGGCCTGTCTCGCGTGTCTCCCTTGGTTTTTTGTTCCGAGACAGGAAAGGCTTGACAGGAGGTGTGAATTTTCCACCCATGATTAATTTAGCTCTTCCTGTGGCGGCGGCACGTCACGAACGTTCGCCGTCCCGATGATGCCGCCGCGGAAAACCAGACTGGCAGCGACGCCAAAACCCATTTGGCAGTTTCCGTACGCCGTCGCCCGTTTGGGCTGGAGAAATTCGATCAGCTTCACAGCATCTCACCTGAAGGTTTCTCCATCATGCCAGTCAGGCCGGATTGGAGTTGTGGACGAGCTAAGCGCCCTCGAGTGCATTTTGACTTTCAGTCAGACTTCCCATCCTTAGCGTGAAATTGTTTTCTTTCAAGAAAGCGATCCAAAATTACAGCTCCAAAAACCAGCTCCTCAACAAACGTGAATAAACTGGATTTACTTTCCAGGTATGAAAACTACAGTCCACAAAACCTCATTGAAGATCATCTGTCACTCAGAAATCAACTAACAAATAACTGCAGGGAGAATGTACTTAATGAAAAAAAAAATAGACGTAGGGATTTGACCATGCTTGGTAGATTCCAGCAGCTTGCATGCAAAGGCTAAAAACCTATGTTTAATTTCCACTCGCTCCGCACCGGTTAGCTTATGAATTATTTATGTCCTTCGGCGGCAAAGGCAGCAGTTCATTTTCAAAGCTCAGTATTTGGTGTCGAGTGGGAACGAGAGACAAAGTGAGATAAAAAATATTGCAATTTTAACGGGGTCACGGATGTTTATGTAGAAGCGACCCGGGTTCGGCGATATCCACAACAGTCGTGGACCTAAAACAGATCCCTGTGGCATTCCCGAGTTCCCATTGTCTTCCTTCTGGATCGGAAAACACAACAAAGCTGAAGATTTTAAAGTTATGCCTTTTCGTTCCTGGCTCCTCGTTTCATAAGCCTCGATGGTAACACCACCAGAGACTAAAAACACGTAAGCCACACGAGAAGCAAACAGGACCAGTCACATGAAGGCAATGAGTCCAAAAACACTAAAAATTTTATAGAAATTCCATAATCTGTGCTCTGTATTAAATATACATGCGAGGTAATGCATGTGTCACCATCTGGTTTGGAACGAGAAGCGCAGGAACAAGAACAGGAATAAAAAAAAAATGGATGAGCGAGCCTGCGCAGGTGCTACTTCAAATCCTCACCTCGTGGAGAATCACACAGAGGTCAAGGGTCACCCTACGTCATGATCGTTCTGATCCGACTCGGATTCATCACGGGAGTAAAGACAAGCGAGTGTGAGTCGTTCATTTGGTACAAACGCCTCGCGTGATAAAAGAGAGCAAATGTGTTACTGACCTATATTCTCCGCCTGCATATAGAAAGCAATCCAGCGAACCGGATCCCTCCTGTACCGGCCTACCCATCTGCTGCTCCCCCCCTCCCTCCCCCAAAGCTCGGTGGGAGGTAGCTCTGCTTCTCCGCTGTGACAGGTGCATCCAGACCCGGGAAAAGGTTGATTCATGGATAAATCGTCACAAAGCGATCCTTTTTATACTACCCGCTGGTACTGTGTCGCACAGGTGCAGGCGGGACACATAAATCACCGTCGTAATTATTAAACATTGGCTTCCGAACAATGCCAGAGCCAATTAGAGCACTGAAGTTCAAATGAGATGTAGGTCAAATATAAAAACGCATATGTCAGCTATCCAGAACAGTCGTGGACCTAAAACAGATCCCTGGGGGATTCCTAAATTAATCGGATTTGGCTTTTACCTGATTTCAACATGATGCAGATAGTACCGTATTTTCCGCAATATAAGGCGCACCTAAAAACCTCCAATTTTCTCAAAAGCCGTCTTATAATCAGGTGCGCCATATATCAGTGGCCGAGTGGTAGAGTGTCCGTCCTGACACTGGAAGGTTGTGGGTTCAAACCCTGGCCGGGTCATACCAAAGACTATAAAAATGGGACCCATTGCCTCCCTGCTTGGCACTCAGCATTAAGGGTTGGAATTGGGGGGTTAGATCACCAAATGATTCCCGGGCGCGGCACCGCTGCTGCCCACTGCTCCCTTCGGGGATGGGTTAAATGCAGAGACAAATTTCACCGCACCCAGTTGTGTGTGTGACAATCATTGGGACTTTAACTTTAACTTTATATGGACCAATATTGAGCCACTACAGCAGACGTGTCCAAAGTCCAGCCGGCGGGCCAAATGTATATATCTTATATATGGACAGTTTTAAAATGGGCCATTCATTGAAGGTGCGCCTTATAATCCGGTGCGCCTTATAGTGCGGAAAATACGGTATTGGGACCATGTACTAAAAAAACATCAAACGGCAAACTTGGATGATTCAACTCCCCTTTCCATGTTCCCTTTTCTTTGCCTTGATTTGCATTGCAGAGAAACTCTCCCGCCGCTATTCCCTAATGACACTGAAAGCAAATAAATGTTTACAACAACAGACTGATTGCTTACCGCTCACAAAGTGCACACATTACACCGACGCCGACGCAGCCACCCGTGCACGTAGCAACAACAACGTTGGAGTGAGTTCCAAAAGCCATCAGACAAATTTAGGGGATGAATTGCTTTTTATGCCGTTGTCAGCATCTTTTAACAATACTTGGCATAGTTCTACAGTATAATCCACGCATCCATTATGTTCAGGGCTGCCGTCTCAAATGTTCTCCGCCTAAACATGCTTATCCGAGTCAACACATTGCTTTTGTCTCCAAACAAATCTTACGTTGACAAAACATCTGCATTTGACTATTTATGCTAATTGTGTTGCATTGCACTATTTGGATACATTTACAAGTCATCCATCAATTTATCCGTCCTATTCTTCTCAACGGAACACTCGATATACACGGCTAACCCTGGCCGGGACTTTCTAATAGCTTCGACTTCATATTGATTGATGAGAGGCTGGCTAGCCTGACGCTAGTTGTAGCTGACTTGCAGCATTTGCCCTTCATGCTGCACACGGGTTGTTTACTGCCAACCTGGTGTGTTGTCATAAACTTATAAAAGTGACAGACATTTTGCAATTTTAGGATCGACATGAATCGAATTTGTCTTTGCGGACCACATAAAATGATATGGTGGGCCATATCCGGCCCCGGGCCTCGAGTTTGACACCTTATCAATACGATTCAAAGCTCGTGTAGCGTTTTCAAACTTTTCAATGTTTCTCCGCCGCATTTAATCACCACATATGCAAACTCGCCGGTCGTAAATTATGAGTGAGACTTGCCAGCGTCGGCCCTGCTCCTCGGCATCTAAATGATCTCATTTCAATATTATACCACAAGAAAGAGCATAGTTTAACAGTCTCGGACAGCTCTTCACTGGCAAGTGGGCCACTGCAGGAGAAGAAAAAGTGCATTTGGCCAATCTATCTGTGGGTGACTCATGACTAGAGTACATTACAGATGGAAATGTCATTATCAAACAGCGGCTTTGCGGCAACTGAGGGGAGGTGAGGAGAGGAGGAACCCAACCTGGATGTTAGGACAGAGGAAAAATGTCTGGAAGATGTGATTCGGGTGTTCTGACATTTATGAAAAACAGCCGAGTGGGGTTTTAGACGATTACCAAAATGCTTGAAAGTTTATTTGAAAAAGTGTAATATAATTGAGTGGAAAAATTTTCTTGTATTTTAATTTATTATTATTTATTATTATTATTATTATAAATTAAAGCAATGCTACCTTCTCATTCAATTTGTCTAATGCCTTCATCTTTAAGAGTAACAGTGGGCTAATAATGGAGCCTTGGGGTACTCCGCAGATTGGAAACTCTAAAATACAAATAGATACTTTCATAAAACGGTTATGTTTTATGGTTATGGAAGAACTTGAAGAAAGAAAGAGTGGAACTCACACTGTCATTTATCCTTTGGGGTTCTTTGTTTAATTTAAGGTGACTTTATTCGAAACCATTAAAGCCAAGGCAACATATTGTGTCCATTAAAATATATACTGTACAGTAGATACTCCTAAAAGCACAAACTCTTAATTGTTTTTTTTTTCCAAATGATGCCTTTTAGATTAAGTTAATTGCAAAACGTGTTTTATTACTTTCAACGGGGTCCCACATAAACAATTGGCTTCAACAATTCAACAAACAACATAATGAGCAAATATATACGCCAAATAGCTTCAATTCCTCTCAAGGATTGTTTCGAATCAGAGTGAAAATGTCTTCAAGCTAAATCGTGTGCATTTCCATCGGAGACAATCGCATTATTCGATCATCTTTTTGGCAGGGGAATGAAGCCTTTTTATTATTGTTATTATTTTAAGTACGTTTCCCAAACACTGACTGGAGATTTCGCGGATATTGCTCCTCTCCCAGCGTGTCGTTATCGCCGACCTGCTATGTGACACTGAGCAAATGGCTTGAATATTTGGCTTGAGTGGAAGGACTGCACAAAATGGAGAATAATTGCATTTTGCCTGAAGCAAAATAGGGAAAATTTAAATAGCTTCACTCTATTAGATTTCTCTTGGGGTGTGAAAAAAAATAAAAAATTGTGAGATGAAATTGTATCGTTTCATTAGTGTGTCTTGTTTTTATGGACAACAAAAACTTGTCAAGTCATATACTGCGGCATACAAATCCAAGCCTATAATATTTTTCTTGTAAAAAATATATTGAAGCAAATGTATTGTAAAAGACACCCTGTGCTCAATCGGGTGCTTCTCCCTTTAATGTCTGTGCTTTTTATCTGGGCTCTAATGATGCATGAAAGTGCTGACTGAAGTCTATCTTGACATTGCGATGAAGTTACAACGCAAACGAGGAGCGATTGGCACGTCGGAAAACCGGATGAAGAACTCAAACGGTGAATCATCAGAAGGTGCGCTCAAGTTGTGGCGGCCCGGGCCCAGTCACGGCGACATTGTAGTCACATTGGTTTTATTCGTCATTTGAATATTCTGGGTTCTTACTTCTTCACACCAACATGGATCCTGCCACACTTAGTCAGCCCTCAGCTTCTGATCATGAGTCACCGCCTTCTTGTTGCTCACACTTTGGTCCAGAAGATGAACACTGTTGAGGTTTGTGGAACTACAGCTGATGGGTATTGTATTAAAAACATTAAAAAAAAAAATGTTGGTCTCTTTTAAGCAGTATTGAGTGTAATTCCACTTTCAAACTCTAGATGGCAACACTATATTTTAGTTGTTGAAAAAGATTAAATGTCAAATTCTGCATCCTACAGAAAGCCACGGCTGCAGGTTGGATTATTAATTTTGAGTTTTTTTAGTTTGAAAAAATAAAAACATCACGATGACATAGTAAGAAGGGTTCGATGTCCTTCACAAAAATAGATAGCATGCTACGCTAATAAACAAACAGACACTCCACAAACATGGCCAACACTATCTACAAATATGGCTAACACCCCAAGCTAGGCTACAAGAGCAACAGACTCCGCAAAAACGTATCAGACTGCTGATAAAGACCGAGCCGGATAAAAAAAAAAAAAACTAATGAGGGCGGCTATTTCCGAAGCCAAAGCTAGTTTTTCATTTTGAGTGACTGTCAGGCTCATTTCCCTCTCACCCATTTTAATTCCGCACCTGAGAGCTCCCAATTAAAGAGCATCTCAGCACTTCCACGTGTCCTCTCTCTATTATCGATGTTGGACTCGGAGGTTTTTTTTTTTGGCTCGCCGACAGGCAAGCAGATGCTGATTTGTCAAACCCGAGGAAGCACAGCGAGGTTCCATATTTTCCCTCCATGTATAGCGAAACACAACAGAGCGAAGGGAAATCAAGTAGCTAAATCTTTATCCCTCATCCATCTGGCGATGGGAGGCTGAACGCAACCAGGCGGTGTCCGCACTTTGACAAAACGCTGACTAATCCGGGCCAATTACCAAATCAAATCGCTCGTTTGTGAAGCGGTGTGTTCAATGAAACGATTCCGGCGGCGGCGAGCTTGACCTCAGGACGAAGGCCCATTAGGCGGCGTCGCGCCGTTAGCTTTAAACGGGTGTACGGCATTTCACGCGGGGGGCGCAAACAAATTAATTGTTTGGACGGGAATTTTTCCTACTGTCAGCACTCTTGAAGTTTAAATTCAAGGTCATGGTAAAGCGAATCCAAGAGTCCACTTATTGCGCAATCACTCCAATTATGCTTGCCATATTTAACGCATGGGGAAAAACACCAAATGGATCTTCTCCAGTCTTCATTTCTTATCTTAGCATTCTTTCTCTCTATTGCTTCCAGCATCTTTTATTCTCCTCCGGAGAGACAAATAAAAGTCAAGAGTCTCATCGTGTGTGTATTTTTTTTCCCCCACCCGACTCAACCCAAAAGCTGTTTCTCTTTTGATTCTGACTTCATCATCTTCTCCTTGTAACATCCTCTGAGAAGATGAGACCAGTGATTGGACGGAGCTCTCCAGGCAGGCTGATGGCCGCCGTGTTGTCTGTGAAGAAGGCCATCGAGATGATGCGAGATTTTTTTTGCTGCCTCCAAATACCGCTTTCATGTATAATTAGTTCTATCTCATTTCCTCCCTGAACAAAAACTCTGCGTGGCCACGACAAGCGCTTAATGGCTTTCCGTCTTGCGACTTTACACGCCGTGACGGATCAAGTCACCCAAAACGGAATGTATTTGCTTTATTGTGTTTGAAGATTACATGTTGTAGTTCTCGAGATTGGGTTTGGACTCAAGGTATGTCTCACTTTAGAGCAGAGGTACCTTCTGCATAATTTAAGTGTCTCACTTTTTCCACCACATCCTCCATCCTTCCTTCTCCTCGGATATTCTCAGAGGAAAGACCAACGTATCATTTTTTTACAAGCTCTGATAAATAGCTAAGATGGAAGGTGTGTGTCAGCACCCACACATACGCACTACAAAATGATTTCATCACCACATAGGTTAATTATTCAGAGATGTCACATTCGGGGTCTAATTGGATAAATGTGATGACTCCTTCATTGTGTTAGTGATCTTGTTACTCGACCAGAGATGAATGGAGATGATGAATTAAGATGAACAGGAGCCTTAATGACATTTTTTTTCTCCTTTGAGCAAGAGTGCCTTATCTTTATTAGGAGAAATTTGGATTTTTCTCTTGTCATGTTGAGTAAGTCATGAAGAAGGTTAGGTTATTTTATACAGCAGTGTCTTCTATTATAATTATTTGTTTTTTTTATTGGACATATGACACTTCTACACAAAAGCTTCCCTATTTTCCCCATATTTGTGATTAAGTAAGGTTTTTTGTTTGTTTTCTTCTAAATATGTTGACATCAACGTTGGTCCAACTGGCTAAAACGAAAAGCGAAGCTTGGGATATTTGACCCTCGTGACTTGCTGTAGTTTAGAACCCGGAAGTACGGCTGCTATCATTCACTCCTCAAAGATGTAAGTTTCATTTAAGCGATTTTTAATAAAACTAATCACTTATGCTTAAGCGGTTTACTCCGCTCTGTGTCCGAACGCGTCTTATCCTTCTCTCTACTTAAAAAAAAACATATTTAGCTCACGGTGATCGGTAAATCAGCGCTAATGCTAACGTTAGTTAGCATACAGCTTCATTGCTAGACTGCCACATCGCCTGAAAACTGAGGAGCACCCATGTAAATGTCTAATACTTCCAAAACTACTGTTCTTTAATACTGTTATATGCCTGTCATGTTATTTTAGTTTCAGCAAAATCATGTCGCTGCACATACTCTGTGTTGTGAAAATTCAATTAAAATGCCAATGAGTAACGTGTATTTTTTGTATTTGTTCTCAGGGGGTGATTTCTGTTACACCAAAAGCCTTACTAGTATCTTCTGAAGCATCAGTAGCGTTTTAGGCTTTGTCAACCATGGCTCACGACGATGAAGAAGAGGAACTGACCGTGGAGGGGCCCAAAGAGGTGGACATGATCACATCAATACGTTGCCTCGGGTACCTGTCAAGCCTCAACCTCCTGGTGGCAGTGTGCGTCGGAATGTACTTACGCTGGGAGGTGACGAGCGAGCCGATGATCCTGGTCATCTTCATCCTCGGTCTTTTCGTCCTCGGCATCGCCAGTATTCTCCATTATTACTTTGGCATGGAGCAAGCCAGCTTGAGTCTCTTCCATCTGTGGTTTGGCTTCCTGCTGGGTCTCCTGTGCTTCCTTAATAGTCCCGCTTTGGATTCCAACGTCAAGGAAGTGGTTGCCAATTATCTCCTGTTGGCCAGCGTGATCATCAAGGTGGTGTGGGCCGCCACGGAGCGAATATGCCGCTCGATCCGCTACAAGCCCATTTTGTTGAAGTCCACCGAGTTCCTCGAGCTGCTGGGATTTGCCATCGCCAGCACCACCATGCTTCTCAGCAAGTCAGTGGCTATCGTGGGCCTCGTGGTGGCTCTGGGCGCGCTCATCGTGGACTTGAGGATGAAGTCCTTGCTGGCGTTGCCCAATTTGATCAGCTTCGCCCTGGTTACCTCGCTGGTGTTCTTCCAAGCCTTGGGCATCGCCGCCAACCCTTTTGCCTTAGGGTGCTACTTGGGCAGGCTGCTGTGCGAGCCCGTGTTGGACGTGTACTTCAGCGCGCTGGGCGCCACCGAGCGCTGGATGCCCGTGCTCACTTTGGGGAACATGTGGAGGCGGCTGTCCATCCTGCCGTTGAGCCTGCTGGAGCTGACCTTCATCGTCCTGTCCGCTTTTAAGGTACAGCTGTTTTATGTGATTGAATTCAGAGCCCAAAATAACCTCAGCTTCATTTCCATCTGTTAGTTGGCTTTGGACAAAAGTTTGGAAACACCTTCAAATTTAATTACCCCTTGATCATGCACAGCTGGGAAGTGAAAGGGTTAGAGGTCAAAGCACATTATAAAGCTGACAAAGAAAATACAAAGCTGTTATGTGGGCAAAACTTTGTAGACTCCAAAATAGTTCCATCAATTTGAAACTTTTGATTGTTACGTATATTTTATTTATGAATATGTCCACATCCAGTCCATCCAAAATGATAGTGACCAAAACCACAGATCTTAAATTAAATTCTAATCGCAATATTGATTCCTCTCACATAGCTGGGCCACTTGGAACTGTGGTACTTGGTGATCCCAGGCTTCTGCCTCTTCGGCCTCTTCTGGTCCGTCTGCCACGTCATCCTCCTCATCACAGTTTGGGGCTTCCACAGCAAGCTGAGCGAGTGCCAGAGAGCCTGGCGGGCGCAGCGCTCCAGCAGCCGCAGCTTGGAGCAGGTCATGGCCTCCAGGGGCATCCGACATTTTTGCCTCATTTCCGAGCGGCTGGTGTTCTTCAGCTTGCTGTCCACGGTCATTCTGGCTGCCGTATCCTGGCAGGTAGGAGAACAAATACATCAGTTTTGGGCATAACAATGAAAAATAATCTATAGAGGTCCAAGTCATGATCCCTGCGGGACTCCGCGTGTATTTAGTTATTGCTCTTTTAAAAGAAGAGTGGTGGGTAGGGATTTATTTTTTTGTGCCTGGCCACAAAATTCAATTTATTGCTAGTAAATAAATTATTTTCTGAACAGTTAAGTGAAAGTGAATAATTTACAGTTTTGGGACTCACCGGTAAAGACATTTTGCGTTTTTGCTACTTTTGATTTGATTAGTATTCTCGGAAACAGCAGCAGGAACGTGGCGAAACGAGACTGCGTTCCAGTGACTCATGAAATTGATTTTGCTGATAGCATTAGCAAAGTTTCTGTTTGTCCTTATCAGTTTGCTTCGCTTTTGGACGTTGAATGATGTGGCGACAGTCTTAACCGTCCCTTGTGTCTCTTCTCGCCCGATCCTGCAGTCGCTCGCTCTCGTGTTGCGTAACTCACTTGCGGGCTGCCACCGCCAATTAAGTGCCTGTGATTGCTTCTGCACAAAACGCAAGTGACAAAAGGAAGGAAGTGACTTTGCCGTGTTCTGTTCTGTCCTGTCCTGTCCTGTCCCCGCAGCCGGCCAATGGTCTCTTCCTCAGCGCGTTGCTAATTGTGCTACCTCTGGAGTCGATGGCCCACGGGTTGTTCCATGAGCTTGGAAGCTGTCTCGGGGGAACCTGCGTCGGCTACGCCTTGGTCATCCCCACCTCGTACTGCAGGTAGGATTTATTTTGTTTATTTTAATTTTATTTTTTTACATTTTATTTTATTTTTGTACTCTTTGTTTTACATTTTGCATTTTATTTTATATTTGTTTTACATTTTAATTTTTACATTTGATCTCCCATCCCAAATCCCCTCTCAGTTAACGCAAAACCAACTTGATAAATAGGCCAATAACGATGCATAAACATGCCGCTAATGTTCCGCCCCTAAAGGGATCGTTCCGGCGCTCTCCGTGCAGCATACTAAGTCGTGGAGCGGGTTAGCCATTAGGCTAACGCCACTCCCGACGCCTCCCCCCAGGTTGCTCTCAAGAGGCCCCGGCATCTTTTTTTAATAGGCCGGTTAGGTTTGATGATCTCCTCCCTCGCCGCGGCAGCTCGCCGTCATATATTAGTGATGTCAGCGATGCTCAATCGTGCATGGAACCCCTCCGCGTCCCAACTCCCGTCCGGTCGTCGCCGCCGTCGCCTCGAAGCAGACCCGCGGGGACGACTTGGGGCATGATGAGAACGCAGTAGCGCGTAATAGGCAGTTTGATGGCCGCCGATTGGTTGCCGTAGTGACGAGCCCCACGGGGAGATTACAGCCATCGGGGGTGAGGGGAGGGGGGGGGGCTTTTTTGACAAAAGGGAGAAGTTCACAGGGAGGATGAAAGATGCGGCGTGAATCTCAAAGTACGTGAGATGGGAAAAGATTAGATGAGCTTGGCGAGATGCGCCCGGAGGATGAAGCGTGTCATTTTTCTTATTAAAAGTTCCGCTTGTGTATGCGCCAGGCGTCGGCAGTCAATATGGGCGCGTCCTCGGCCCGGTCGACTGACACAAATTTCACCCGGCTGGAGGAATTAGAAATCAGAGTCGCTTAATTGACATAGCATCATCGGCGCTGTCCAAGGTGCTGATGTCACTTCGCTCCATCAAGCCAGCAGATTGAAGGGGATTGTATGGGGGTGTGATTTGAAGGCAGCCTTGACTTTGCGTGTGTGTGTGTCACCCCTTGGAGCCAACACACACACACACTTTTCTATAAAACGACTTTGCCTTCAACTTTTCAATCTCGGTCGTCGTCAAGCCGCTCGCCTTTTGCTTTCATTCCGGTGATGCAAAACGATCAACTCCCCTTTTCTCAATTTTCCCACGCTTCAGCGCCGACGGCCAGCCCACCCTGCTGCCCCCGGAGCAGGCCCAGGAGTTGAACCTGCGCTCCACGGGCATGCTGAACAACGTGCAGCGGCTCTTCTCGCACCACATGATCCAGACGTTCGGCTGCGACTACTCGGCCAGCGGCGTCAGCCTGGAGACGCTGCACGCCAAGTTGCGCAACTTCCTGGAGTTGCGCACGGCCGACGGCCCGCGTCACGACACCTACCTGATCTTTTACAGCGGGCACACGCGCAAAGAAAATGGAGCCTGGGCGCTAGCTGGTGAGTCATCACTTATATGTGTTAAAATTAAAATTCTGACTGGCATTAATATGTCAGTTTTTTTCTCAGAAAAAATCGGATGTGTCTTATAATTGACAGTTCAAAATAATATCATCAACTGATGATTTATTTATCTGGGTTGTTTTGGTAGGAGGAGAGAGTCTTTATCTTTCCCAGCTGTTGGAGTTGTGGAAGGAGAAGAACGCAGGCCACTGCTCACGTCTTATCCTGGTCCTGGACACGGAAAACTCCCTCCCCTGGATCAGAGAGGTACGTAGAGCAGACGGGGTCTACGTGGCCGTGCAAACAACCGAGCTGTCGGCCGCGAGGCCCGACCCGGAAGCGGGCGAGGCCCCCGTACTCGGGGACTTCACGTCCGAATGGGTGGAGTTCAACTGCAACCCAAACAGCGACACGCAGTGGTCCGAGAAGGGCCGCGGCGTGGCGGCCGTTTACGCCGTGTCCAAACGCTGGAGCGACTACACGCTGCACCTGCCCACGGGCAGCGACGTGGCCAAGCATTGGAAGACCCATTTTCCCAAAGCGACGTATCCCATGGTGCACCTTTCCAACTGGTGCTGCGGCCTGAACCTGTTTTGGTTCTGCGGCATGTGTCTGCGCTGCTTCCGGAGGTGCAAACTGGCGTGGTTCCCGCCTGCCATTTTGGACACTGGGCAGGGCCTTAAACTGGTGCACTCGTAGATGGGACTCTCGGATGGGGTGGGAACATGGTGAGGTCACGTCACTCTAAAAAATGTTGGGTAAAAAAAAAAAAAAAAAACTAAAATTAGATCTGATTAGGGATCATCCCAACTTTGGGGGTTTGTTGATGCTACACAAAGTTGGCTAAACTTAAATACTTTCCCAAACCCAAATGATTGGGATGTTTTGTTTATTTCAAATCAAAAAGTTGCTTTGGTGCCTTGTTTGATCAAATTAGGTTTTAGTTTCATTGTAAGACTAACAAAATATGAGATTTTTTTTTTTATTCATTTAAAAATATTGAGATAATTCTAATATTCCAGATTTTTTTTTTCTCGTTTTGCTTCCAGTGCCTTATTAATCCTCTTTTGCACTCTTTGGCCTTTTTGTTTGTACATAAATATATTTTATTTAATTAGGTCCAGCGTTATATGTGCTCACAAACTAAAGCTGCTGAGAATTTATAGTAATGGGGGGGTGCACAAAATGACGCACGCTTTGAAATATGTGATGTAACCACTTAGCTGTCACAATCCAAAAACGCCGACGCGGTCCTTTTGTTGTGGTCGTGGCGACTTAAAAAAAAAAGACGTTTTTCACCCGGCAACAGAAAGCGAGACGTGTCAGTAAAATCAAAATAATTATTGTAGTCAATTTTGGAATTTCTGTTGCCTTAAGAGGACCCGATAGAAAGTGTATATATCCGTGCGCCTCTCTGGACTGTCAGAACAAAATGTAATAAAGTCATTTTAACATTCATATTTATCGTAGTCCCCATGTGGCGTTTGTCTGGGAAAAAGGAATTGCGCAGGGAAGGGGAAAATGAGAAAAAAAAAAAGAGATTAGCTTCCGAATAATAAAAGGAAAAATTAAAGGGGTGACTGCTTTTTCATTTGATCGCTAACAAGCTGCAGCCTCAGCAAAAAACACCAATACATTTGTGGATACGCCAACAATCATTCACCACGATATTAGATTATCGGCCAGATTCATCCCCCAAACTGGATTAGGTAATAAAAAGACCCCCCCACTGCCCCCCCCTTGAGGATGTGCTGAGTCAGAGTCCACACACGTGCGCGGCTCCTGGGTTAGCACGCAGCTTCCAAAGTGACGCAACGCTCGAGCGCGGAAATAAATGTGCTTTTTACGGCCGTTCTTTTTTTATCTGACAAGCCAACATTTCTCTGAAGGCAAAGCGAGGACGGAGGGCAATTTTATGCCCTTTAACACGATTCTCGCTCGCTAGTTTTGCTCCAGTAATTTGGTGCATTACCGCGGGTCCATTCATTAAAATTGCAAAAGGGTGTATGAACTCGGTAAAGGAAGACTCGATAATTGCTTTTTAATGCCTATGAATGAGCGTGATGGCTTTTTTGTGTTTTACGCTTTTTTTCCTACCACTTTCACACATGAGCTCATCGAAATACACGGGAAAAAAAAAATGGACGTAAAGATAAATGCTGAATTTCCTTATATTATTTCCGCGTCCTCTCGGAGCAGAGGAAAGCGATTACGGCTTCGTCCCGATGTTCCGAGGGCATTACCGATCCCAGTAGGCTTCTACTATCACCCACAATGAAATGTCAAAGCTATTACCTTAAATCACAGAGGGATGGATGAGAGGGCGTGTTCACTGTTTGGTAAGCCTCCATGTCGAGAATTTAATCAGATATTGACAGAAATCGATATAACGCAAAGTTTTTTTATCCATAGTTTCCTTCGAAGGGCCATTATGACTGACGAAATAAATGTATGAACGTCTTATTATATAAGTTTGGAAATCAGACTAGTAAAAATTGTTCAAATTTTTAAAAATTAAAAAAAAAAAAGAGATATTTTGAAGTGAAGCCAATTTGCATTTTTAGTATTAACACATAAAATCAATTTGTTTTTGCGGACCAAATTTAATTACACTGCGGACCAAAATTGGCCCACGAGCCGCAGTTTTAAAAGGCCAAATTATATTATAATATTTTGTTGCACAAATCTTGTAGGCAGGTGCTCAGCCGAACCGATAAATCCCAATCATCTTAAAGCCGGATGTATTAAATTAGGCCGGAATTAGTTTGAAAATGGACAGATTATCTCGTTAATAGGCGCCGCGAATGTCGTTTTACAGGTGTCCGTGTAAATAGATTAGTCGTCTCTAATCAAAGATATTGTAAGTACACTTTGGATGAGGCAAAGAGCTTGGCTCGCCTGATGGCATTAAAAGTGTAAATGGAAAACTAACAAGACATGGCGCTCCGCGGGATCCCACTGCTTGGTAATTAGCAGGCGGAGTCGGCGAGATTCCCGTTGTGCATCTGGAAGCGGAGTCGGAGGGAAATATCGTTTGCCTCGTTCTATTCACGGTTTTATCGAGCCGAGCTACATTCTTCGTCTGTCGTCGCTTATGCTATGCGTGAATACGAGCTATCCGAGCTATCTGCCGGCTGTCAGATAGCGAAGGCCTGGTGTCTTCTCAACCGTGACACAACAAGGCACTCAGGCAGCGACTTTCCTATGTTTACTTCTTGGAAAACAAGCAAGCGGCGGTATTAAGAGAGCTTGACTTGACAGGGACCAAACGTATGCGGTGATTTATTCCGCGTGATTTCAGTCAGGGTAGATGTGTGGTTCATATTTTCTCCATGCGTGTGTGGAGAACCACGGGGGGTTCTATCAGGAGCTTGTTTGATTGCAGCCTTGAAGCTGCTTCCAACTGAGGATGAGGTGCGGCAAACAAGGCAGAGTTTAGAAGGATGAGACGGATTTATAAGCATGTGGAGATGGCTCAATTGTAATTATGTTTCAATCGGGCCATCTGTCGTGCCTAAATGTAGCTAGCTAGCTAGTTAGCATTCTAATATCTTTTTGTATGTACAAAGTAATATGAAGAGCGACAAAATAGCTAGCTAGCTAGCGTTCCACATCTCTTTGTATGTACAAAGTAATATGAAGAGTGACAAATATTGCGTTGCTCAAAAGTAGCTAGCTAGCTAGCATTCAATATCTCTTTGTATGTACGCTATTGCAAAGTAATATGAAGAGCGAGAAATATTGCATTGCCTTATGCAACGTCGTTTATTTTGAGGAAACAATAAAGGCCCCCCTGCCATCTGTCTTGCCCAAAAGTAGTTAGCTAGCTAGCTAGCATTCTAATATCTCTTTGTATGTACAAAGTACCATGAAGAGCGACAAAATCGCTAGTAGCTAGCTAGCAAGCATTCTAATATCTCTTTGTATGTACAAAGTACTATGAAGAGCGACAAAATCGCTAGTAGCTAGCTAGCTAGCGTTCCAACATCTCTTTGTATATACAAAGTAATATAAAGAGTGATAAATATTTTGTTGCCCAAAAGTAGCTAGCTAGCTAGCATTCCAATATCTCTTTGTACATACAGTATTGCAAAGTAATATGAAGAGCGACAAATATTGCGTTATGTAACGCCGTTTATTTTCAGGAGACAATAAAGGCCCCCCTGCCTCACATGACACAAATCGAGTTTATGTTTCTAATATTGTGGCAATACCCCGCCATTGGAGCACAACCGTGCAGTCGTGAAACACATTTCATGTCACCCCAGGTCGGGCTGACATCTTTTCATTATTTATTTGCTAATCAGCGGAAGATTAATGAAATTCCAATTTAGAAAGGGAGAGACACGGGTTTGACATCCCCCCCACCCCGCCTCCTCCTGCGGGCTACATTTCCGTTATTTACTCATGTTTACTTGGAGATGGGTGACATCGGGGACTGACTTTTATCACCCATGGGTGGAGGTGCAAGGAGTGGGAGTAGCGCTACTACTCGGCGCTTGCGGCTAGCCACCATGTGGAATAAAAGCTTTTTATTGATTGTCTCCGAGCGGAGTTGGACACAGCGGTGATTGCGTTCTCCGCGGAGTGCATCAACGGCAAAATGACTTCAAAACCGCATTTTCCTCCTTTTCTTGTTTATTCATCGCAGCAATGGCCTTCCAGACATACACAAACGTACCCTCGCTGCGTTAATTAAAATATCTCGCAGTCAGACATTCATTTGCCTGTTTTGGAAGGTGTCAATCGTTTCCCCCCGTGTGCTGAATTGAAAGTAAAAACGACCGTGTTGGCGCCGGAGCAGCCTCTGGGAGGAAAACACATGACCCGGAAAGTAGTGGCTAGCAAAGTGAAGCATTACCCCGTCGCAAATTCATTTTCATCACGGAATAACGCTTGTTCTCGGAAGCGCCGGGCTGAAATTGCTTTGGGGTCAACTGGACCGTAAGACAGCGTCGGGTGTTTCCGTGTAAGCCAAGCGCTGGTCAGTCATGCTACTTTCATATTAGCTAGGTGATTTATACGCGCGGACGTGCTAGGCGGTCCTCGTAATGGAGGTTTATGACAGCATGACCGAGTGGCTTCTCGCTCGACTCCATTTCCACATTTCCAACATTTTTTTTTGTGTCCCTGTTGCCATGAGACCAGCCCTACATTTTGAAGCCATAAATATCAGCGCTAATCTACAGTCAAGCCTCGAGTCGCCGCACGGTCAACCACGGCGGCTAACTTTGTAAACAACACTGATTGACCCGCGCCGCCTTACAATCAATCAAACTAATTTATGCGAAGAGCTCAGCTTTTTGTTTTTCCCTCCCTCTGTCGTGCTGTGTTTCTGCCTCCCTTCATTTTTTTTTTTTTTGTACAACTCGCTATCGACGTTGTGATGAGTGCTGCCCTGCTTGTCGTACATTTTGCTTTTAAAAAGTGCATCCCAGCAGAGGCTGGCGGAGATGTCCGGGAGCCGCCGAGGGAGTACATTGCCTATTTGTTGCATCACTGCTTTAGTGGATGCAAGCCCCGGAGGAAGCGTCCGACTCAGCACTTTTGCCAACGATTATCGGCTTTTTTTTTTTTTATGTCTGACAGACATGTCGACGACGAGACACAAAAGAACATGAGGGCGAGCGTAATAGTTTCTTCAGTCTTACATGTTCTTCTTTCTTTTCTTTCAGGGGCAATTTAGCATGACACCTTAGCACACGGGTGTCAAACTCGAGGCCCGGGGGCCAGATAGGGCCCGCCACATCATTATATGTAGCCCGCCAAGACGAATTGTGCATCAAATTGGTGTGTCAGTACTACAATTGCAAATTGTCTTCACTTTATTTTTAAATATTTGACCAGTTTTGACTCGTCGTATTTGAAAACGAGTTATTTGTCAGTTTGTTTTGTAGCTTTTACTGTATATAATATGAGGTGCTCATACATTTATTTGGGTTAGGGTTAAGGGTTAGGGTTAGGGTTAAGGGTTAGAGTTAGGGTTAAATGGCCCTCCAAAATAAGCTGTGACAATGCGGCCTGTGAAAAAAACGAGTTTGACACCCCTGCCTTAGCAGAAGAGGTATTTTGCATGTGCCGTAGTGTTGTTCACATAGATGCTAATTAGCATTAGCATCAAGCTAGTGGACTAAAAACTGTTTTTTTCAATTTAGTTTAATGTAAATAGTGTCAGTAAAGAACATAAGCCTATTTTTAAAAGATTTTTCCCCAAAGCTGTGAAGTAGACCAAAAGTATCTTTTTCCTCGTTTGCATTAGCATTAAGCTAGTGAACTGAAAACGTGCATTTTTGTTTTTAAATACACAAAATGAAATTCTCTTTGTTGCCTATTCATTTGAATGTAAATAGTGTCAGTGAAGAACTTGAATCCTATTTTAAAAAATATTTTCCCCGAAATTATACGTGCCAAGCAAAAGTAGCTTAAAAAAATAGTTGTTCCACTGTATTTGTTCATTAATTCTCCTTTTAAATACATGTTTTAAGAGCCTCTCTAAATTCCCGAGCCCTGACTATTGATTAAGATTCCGTGTGTATCCACACGAGTGATTAAGTGCTGATGCTCGGGGGGGGGGGGAGCTCTGGCTGGAGGTGCGGGCGTGTCGCCAGCTCTCGTCCTCGTTGTAGCCACACAAAATCTAATACAGATGACTTCATCATTTTTTTTTGCCTAGTGACCTTCCCGGCATTCCTTTTTTCCCTTCCTCCTGTACGACCTTCCCAACGTTGCTCAAATCCCCCCCAAGGGCATTCCCGCTCCTGAACGATTCAAGGTTAAGTGGCGAAAACTCTGCTGAGTCGAACCGGCCCCCAAATCGGAGAAACCTGCCTCGCCAAGCGATCGATAGCTGTCGACTGTCAAGCTAACTCCATTTTATTTTGCAAGATGTGTGCATTTATTAGATGAGTATTTGTCCGAGCTCCTCTTCATGCAACCTTTCCAACACATCGCCCATGTTTGCTTTCGAGGCTTTACACGTGTCCCGAGGCTCATGTCCACTCGTTGGAGGTATCTGAGGACTGATGTGCAGAGCTGCAAGCGCTAGAAAACTTTTTGTTGTGTTTACTCATCTCGCTCAAAAGTTTCATCCGTCATCCACCCGTCCGTGGCCGGGATCAATTTTATCGAGACGGCCGTGTTTTTCCCAGACTAGGTCACGAAGGATCGACTTTCATATGTAGGAGGAAGGACGAGGCCAGATGAGTTGCAGAGCAAGAACTCTCGGCTCATTTTCATCCGCAAATGACTTTGCCGGCGATGACTGTAAATCACCGGCGTGGGAAGGAATGATTTTGCCGTTTGTTTGCAAAGGGCAAAGAAGTCAAGGCGCTTGAATAACAAGATGGCCGATCAAAGCCGGGCTAAAGACTAATTAGAGGGGGCATCAATAGTGAGGTGAGGCTGCTTGAGGGGGAGGCTCAGGTTGTAGACCACCTGACCAGAGGTTAATAGATGAAGGGGAGTGACACTGACACACATTGTGGGAGTGTATGCAATGGGCTTGTTATTTATAACGGCGCCGTTCAGCCTCGCTTCGAGGTTCGGTTGTCATAGAGATGCTTAGAAGTCGCAGGAGTGTGACTGAAAGCATCTAAGATGGCTCCTGACTGTGGGACAAGTGCTTTTTATTGCTATTTGGTTCCTGTCCATTTTTTTTTCAGTCAATTTGACAAATTTGCGTACCCTTTCATGAAATTGTCATCACGTTCAAAGCTGTTGCGTCCGCCAGGTTAGCGCTGCAGTTACCATGGTAACAGCAGCAGTAAAGCAGGCTCAGCAAAAGATTCTTCTAAAAGATTTTTTGACCATAAGTCACCCTCGTGCAATGTTTGTACGCATTGTAGTGACGCCGGGTTTGCTTGTTAGTGTGTAAAGGCTCCAGTGAGTTTGTGCTCGTAGCATCGCTGCCTAATGAGCTGTGAAACGAACCACTGGCCTTATTTCCCTATATGCAGATACAAGCTGCTCGACATGTTTCATCTCGCATTGTGGCCCGGTATCTGTCATAGTGAATGGAGTGTAAACTAAAACAACTGTGGATAAATACACCAGTGTGTGTTTATTACATTCCCCCAGAAAGCTAAAATGGCCGCCGACGTGACGCATGCTAGGTCGAAATGAAAAGATGACTATGGAACTATGTCTCTTCCTTAAAGTCGGCATAGTATTAGAAAATTGACAGATATTGAGATGGCACAACTCGACTCATCAGTACGGCACTAATACAGACTACAAACTCAATCGCCGCCCCGATTGAGACGGACGCCGGCGTTATCTCTCCGGCGAGGACCGGGAGTTTGTTGTTGTGACAGACGAGAATTTATCACCGAGATTACCGGCAGCCGCGGCACCTTACGAGTAGACAAAGCCGTCATGAAATTCTGCGGGGAGAAAAGTGGTGAGAGAAGTTGCGTGATTCACGGCTAAGGCGTCGGGATTCCCGAGCGGAAAATCGTATTTATTATTGCGCGTGCTTGTTGACGATAACAAAAAAAACGGTGAGAATTTGCCGCTTTTCATTTGTTTTACAAGCCGTCAATGTCAAGCGTACCCGCCTTTGTATTTGTCATTTTGTTACATAGTTTATCTATTTTTATTATGTTGTTTTTATTCAGGCGGTGTTCCAGCTACCTAAAAACACCAGGCTTGTATTTCATTGCTTTTCAGACGTAGCCGCATAACCAATTCTTTTGACGGTAATCTAGAAATCTGCTAAGGTCAACTGAAGGCCTTGAAGTATTCTGATTTTATGTATTCTTTATCATTTTCCTTTCATATCATTTTTACATAAACCCTTCTTGAGGCCCCTTATCAGGCGCGATGTTAATGTTCCATCGTCAAGCTCCGGGGAAGAGCGAGGATCAGTATAAAATGCATTGAAAATTAATATGTCGATTTTTTTTAAAAGGTCGCGTGTCGGCCTAGAAGTGCGAGATTGAAGGGAAAACGATAAGCCAATCTCGCCTCAGATCATATAAATCTCTCAAAGAGCTTTCTCAGCCCGGGTTGCCATGGCGACGTGGCCAGACACGGCCGTGCCAAAAAGTGAACCCGATTTGTGACGTTGACTTTTGCTCTTTTAGTCTGGTCACACAAAAATGCTTTCATCCACATTCCAAAATATATTTTTTATTTTCTCCAGCTGTTTGCAGATCTTTTCCTTGCGTGCACAGCCCGCCCCGAGTGACCTTGTTAAATTCAGTACGTGCATCCCGGCGCTCGGGCTGGCACGCAGTCGGCGGCCCCTGCGTTTGTTGCTAACCGGCGAGTCGTGCTCACCTTGAGGCCGGGGACATGTTTTGCCTTGTTTATCAAAGGCTATCAAGTGCTGACGGCGAAAAGGCCGCTCGGTTTGAGTCTACCTCCATCACTCGTATCATCAAGCGCCGAACAGTCGCCTTTGTTTTTTTTCATTTCACCTCGGGAAAAAAAAAAAACGATAAAGGGGAGTAAGAGGAGCGCGGACGTGCTAATTAAATCGCGCGTGCGGTGATAATGAGACGGCGAAAGCATCTTGAGGAGCTTCCTTTACGGGGAGCAGCCAATCCTACCGGCGAGTTTGCACACTGATGAGCCCGCTCGACCAATCAAGTGGCTCGTTCCGAGCCTTGGCAACAACCTCCGCGGCAAAGCAGAAACAGCAGTGTGATGTGTGGAATGAGAGGGAGGGTGTCTTTGCGTGTTGTGTGTTTGGCTCGTAGCGCCTCGTATAAAACGTGTCTGGACTCTCTTGTATGCAGCTCGGGTGTTTGTGTGTGTGTGTGTGTGTGTGTGTGAGTGAACTCGCCATACACACAACGCCAGGTCCCATTCCAATCTCTGTAGTTTCTCTCGCGGGTGGCATAATACTCGATGACCTCATGAAGTCCTTACGAGCAATCTCGACACACACATGCGTGTCGGCCTCGGAACACGCTAAGGTGTGCGCTCGCATTAATTAAGATTGAGCGGAAGATTCATCCGGAAGGAAAATTGATTGTTACAACAGCTGATGTCCCCCTTGGCCCGTACAAATGTAATTCAATTGGAGTTGAGATTGGAGCAAACGGTGAAAAGAATCCAAATGAGCAAAGGAGGCAAGTTTTCCCCACATTAAAAAAATAAATAAAATAAATACATAGATAAATAAAAAGAAAATACATATATAAATAAATTAAATATAAATATATATATATAAATAAATATATCCTGTATTTAAAAAATATTAAAAAATAGAAAAGACATATAAATAAATTAAATATATCCTGTATATAAAAAATATTTAAAAAAAATTTTTTTTTTCATGTCTTGGCTGAGTGCTTTTGACTTGGTGCCGGTTTCCCGGCAACCCGAGAGACACGATGTACTCTGCAAGTCATTTACGAGTGGCAAAACAACCTTGAATATTCAGCACGACTAAAACGATGATTAGACTTCCTTCTAGTCATTCAACAATATTGCGAAACTACTTTACCCAAAGCGATGTGTAAAAATGAATGGATATTTGTCCCGAAATAGTGGGAAAATTGAAAGTTGCCAGAGAAATAAATGTTTCATTCAAGTCCGGGGCGCTACCAGTACCCGACGTGCATTACTACGGCCTCATCGGGAGAACAGTTGTCAGCCCTGATGGGGGTCCGCCATCATCAGTGGCCCACATAACGGGATGGGAAGGAGGGAGGGTTGCGTTAACGGGGGTGTGGCGGGCAGGAGTGGGAGGTATGATGTGTCTGCATGTGTTCATGTGTGTGTGTCCTCATAACAGCAATGAGTCACACAGTGTGGGGGCCGCATTGCATCTGCGCCCGGCACGACAAAATGTGCATCGCTGCACCGTGTTTCAAGGCTGCGAGCACCTTCCATATGCTCCATTTCCACTCGCACATGAATGAAACGCATGTAGGCTTGCTTCTTCTTATTCGATTCACGGGATTATCATTTGGAGGCTCGGGTTGTCATGGTAGAATCGAGGGTTGCCATTGTTGTGGGTCAATTTGAGAATTGTGTAACGGAATATTTTTAACCTCCAAACGGGGCGCTCGGTATCGTCACTCATGTTCATTTTCAAGTGGAGACATGATTAGTGTCAATGCAAGGGATGCTGCTGCAGCAGGGAGGCAGATGGAGGCAAAGCGCCACCACTTGGCCAGCAATGGAATTGATACTTGCAGTGCTCACTGAAAAATTTAAATACATTTTTATATTATATATAAATAAATACAATATATACATATTATAAATAATACATTTTTTATAAATATATATTACATGTATACATATATTAAAATAAATATTTAATATATATTGAAATAAATATTCAAATATATTTAAATATATCCCAAAATTTCAAATCATTTTTTACCAAGGTATGACTTTCCTAACCGTATTCGAACGCTCGCCAACGACGACCCAGCTCTCACTGCTCCCACTGCTAATGAATAAAAGCTCGTTAGCATTCTTTTGCCGATCCAATCAGGACCATCTTGTTTACTTAACAGGATAGCGGCGGCTAATTGTTGATAACACGCTTCATGGTTACTTTGTCCGCCTCCCTGACAATCTTGCAATAACAACAACCTTGGGGAGTTCACAAGTGTGTCTAGGATAGAGGGAAAGGGGGGTGCACAATGTTCTGCTGGGTACCCTTTATGGGCAGATTCCTCACTCTGATATCGAGTCGTAAAAGAGATTCACACACACGCCATTGGCTCACAATGACCTTCTCTCGGTGGAAGGTTTCCGCTCTTTAAACGTGCTAAGCAAAGCGAAAATATATATTCCAGCAATCCCGGGGAAATTCATTTGACAAGCCTTTTTGTAGATAGTTTGACATTTCTGCCAGTGGGGGTGAATATTTTATTATTCCCAAGGTGAATGCGTTCCTCAAAAAAAAAAAGTCAAATCCTTTTGTTTGCACTTTATTATCACCATATTTTTTTCTTGTTCATACACCCAATGCAAAATATATCAACACCAGGTTGTACACATTGAAACTTCTCGTGGTCGGCTAGCTAGCGCAACGTAACAAAAGAGGGCGGACAAAAATATAAATACGATCAGTACTAATCTAACTTTACTGGAATATTGAAATCTGATAAATATGTACAATACCACAATGAGTGTGTTTACCATACACGCGTAGTGTTACAAATGGTGTAGAAATTACCCAAAACGTTACATGTTAAAACAAGTGATTATAAGCAAAGAATATTTGTAAATAAGTTGGGGAAAAAAAAAAAAAACTTAGAAGTCGCCCACATCTGATCTCTTGTCCCTAAACTTGCTTCTGGCTTTGGTCCGAGCTTTGAAGGCGGCCGAGTTGTGAAGATGCTGTGAAAAGGGAAGCCATTTTTTATTTCAACATTTGGTCCGGCTGCGATCAAAAAGCAATTTTGTGGCTTACCCTCTCAAAGCGGGAGATTTTCATGGCCTTTATCGTGGCTGAATCGACCAGCACTGGAGGCCCGAGTTGGAACACGTCTCGGATGAATTCGTTGGCCTGCGAGGGCGGACAGGCGGGTTTGGATTTATGACGGCGTGACATCACGGCGGCGACAAACAAACACACCTGCAAGTGGTAGTTCATTCCCGAGCCCACAAACTCCCTGAAGGCGTCGTACATCCTCTTCCTGAGCCAGCTGTCGATGGTCATGCGTTCTGTCCCGAAGCGAATGCTCTCAGACTGGAAGTCGCCCTCCTGGAAAAGACCAAGATTAGACTCTCGACATCATGCGAGGCTCAAGCGTCGGGGTTCGGACTCACCTCGACGGCTTTGAGCACATCCCGGAACACCGAGCGCTGCTTTTTTTTGTCCGTCTTGGCACGATGCTTGTTGCAGTCGGTGGCCAGCGCGCTCAATTTGTCACACAGCTCGTCCCAGCCATCAAATTCAAACTCCTAGAAGACATTTGAGGTTCTGGTTGATATTTTTAAAAAAATGAAATAGGTCAAAGTGTATTAAATGGCCGCTCGGAATGTTACTCTCAATAAGAGGTTCTGCAGGGTTCTATCTTAGGGCCCCCCTCTTTTTTGCCATTTATATTAATGACTTAGCAAATTTGTATTTCTGTATCTCAAAGTTTTTGTTCCAACTCTAAACATCTCTGCCATTTTGAAAGCACAAGCCGCTCACAGGGTCCAAATCTCTGGCCAGCTCGAAAAGCAGCGCGATGGTCTCTCCTGCGGCGATCCTCATGTTGACATCATCGCTCTCCAGCAACCTCGGAAGCTTGGGCAGATGTCTGAACAACAAACGTGGAGAATGATTCTCAATTTGTTCCCGTCTCTGTTGAGTGCCGTCATGACGTACTTGTGCAAGATGTCTTTGAGCTGGCTGCCGGTACAGATGGTGAGGAGCAAGGCCCAGGACAGAAGAGCGTTGGTGTGGAGCTGGCTGACGGGAGCGCTGATGGAGGGGCACGTGCCGTCCGCCCTGGCGTAGGAGCGGCTGAAGAGGTTCTCGAAGCATTCCATAGTGGCGCACACGTCCTTGAGAACGCAAGAGGCCGAGGTCAACGGCGTGACGCCACTTCTATCAAAACAATCAACTTACCAAAACGTCATCTTCGGCAACCAACGTACAGAGGCCCAAACTTGTCGCCACCTAAAACAAGAGCTTCATTTGAGGTTTTTTTCCAGAAGTTCCTTCACAGCGATAAGAAGAGCCACCGACCGCTTGTCTCCCTTGCATGTTTGCCGAGCCGTCGGCCAGGATGTTCTTGAAAATAGGCTTGAGCGTCTTAAACACTTCCTCGCTCTCGATGCCAGAGCCCAGCTGGATGCACAGCAGGCAAGCCAACGACGCCGCAGCCCGCTGCTCTTCACCTTTCCCTGACAATAACGACTTGTTAAACTCGACCCTGATGTTTGCATCTTCAATTCCGGAGCACCTTACCTTTCTTCAGACTTCGTTCGATGCTATCGGTGATGGTCATCCTTTGCTCTGAGATGAACTCGTACAAGATACGCGTGGCCATTGCCGTCTTGAGCCCGTCCAGCGCCCCCTGTCTGGTCTTAGCACTGAAGAAACACCAAACATTAACCATGGCTCATCCTTTCAACACTAACTCCATTACCTCTTGTCCACTGTGCTATCGATGAACCCCTTGAGCTTGTACTGGAAATCCTCCTGGGCTGCATCCTCGCTGGCCTCGCCACCTTATAAAATAACCCACCCTTAGTCCTCTTAACCCGATGATTAATATTTCATGCTCACCTTCATCAGCCACACTGGTGACATCGCTGAAGCTGCTGCAATGACTGAGCGTCTCAACGGAGGCGTCCTCGTCGCTGAAAGGCTGCACGTTTCCATGCTGCGCCCCTGAAGAAGAAGAAGAACTACAGTACGTCTGCTGCAACTCTTACATAATATTGGCACAGCACAGGTACCTGCGCAAACACTACTTTTATCTAATCTGTTCCCCGTATGCTGCTGATTACATGCTCGGGGTCAGTCTGGTTTATTTTACTGTTCAAACAGTTTGGGTCAGAAATGCATTGACCGGGCAAGATCTCAAATTATTTACTGGACATTCCGGAATATTTGTTAAAAGATGCAAGAAGCGTGATGTTGGGACTTTTGCACACGTCGGCCATTTGAGTGCATGTGTTGACGTGTACTGAACAGCTGATCTATGTAGGGGAGAAGCCAGCACCGCCTTAAACACGCCCAAAACAACCAGCAAATAATGTCCGCATTCAGTCCCGACACAACCGCAGGGCCTAAACGCCCTTTAAACTGCAGAAATAATCCAAAGCATTTAAAATAATTCAACTCCAAGACACGTGATTACTCTTTATTGAAGAAATAAAATCGGAACATTTAACTACGGTACAAAACTAACTGATGCTTAGCTAACGGATGTTGACAAAATGCTCCAAAAAAGGAGGGAAAATTAAAAGTTTAACCCTGGCTGGATAAATATACCCGGGATTTAAAGTATTATAAATGTTAAAATGATCAAACATAAAAACACGTCGTGTGTTCGCACGTTTTTACTGCTTTGTGTTAGCTGCTAAAATAGCCACAAAATAGAGTTGGACCAATACGACTCCATGTTTGTAGTCCGCGCGCGAGACACGTTCAACGCAAGTCAATGGCCGGGCGCCCCCGCAAAAACTACAACTCTCATCGCGCAACGCTAGGCCAAAACAAGGCCCGATTTCCTCACTCACCTCTGCTGCTCTTCTTCTTGGCCTTTCGCATTTTCTTAGCTTTCAAAATCTTCACTTTTTGATCAAAAATCAGCCAATACACGACCAGCTTTTATTGTGTTGTCTAGCAAAATGAAAATAACCCCGCGGCACTGTGAAGAAAAGGCAATTGAAAGCGATCTGGGAGGTACACTGTTGTCCGAGACGATACATTTTCCTCTCATACACACCAGTGCTGCGCTGATCACGCGACACCACCACTTTTTACCGGCAAGGCTGACCAATCGGGGGACAGGATCGCAGTCGCGTGTGCGCACGCGTGACGTATTTGTGCGCACTTTGTGGGCGTCTCGTACAACGCTCACGTTGTATTTGCATACTCTTGAAAACGTGCACACATTTGACTTTGAGCAATATTATCTTTTTGGAGGCGGTGTAAAGTAATATCGGAGATTACGTCTATGCAAGTGTGGGTCACACCCAAAAAGAATAATCGGTGAATTAATCACTTTATGTCACTAACAAGGCCTGCTTGATTGTATTTAATTATTACAGTGATTCAAATGAACTGCTTGATTACATCAGACACATTTTAAAGTAGGCTGCAAGAGGACTCTCCAAAACTGTCTATGGTACACTAGGGGGAGCCATTCTGTTTGAAATTCAAATAGCTTTGCCTCACAGCCCAGCTCCAAGTTAGTTGCAAAGGAGCAAGTGAAATTCCCACAGATAGCTTTCTGTGATGCATAATTTAATTTCACTATGCTCACTGGTTGATAAACAGGCACTGCAACCAGGCTGGATTGCAAAAGTAGGATTTATGCGTGAGGTCTTAAGAAAGTGCGGGCTGTTTATCTGAAGTTTTAGGAAGTAAAGGAGATGTGAGTGGATAATCACCTGCCACAAGAAAGAGGCAAGACAGAGAAGCCCAGTGTGTCGGCCGCTCGGCATGCCGTGCACGTCGCATGGGTGGGCACGGGCCCCGACCAACTTGATGCCAAAGGAATACTGATGATGGCACCGAGGTAGCGGAGTGAGATGGCGGCGTGAGGCGCTTTGGCCGACAGCCCACGATAGATAGAAAAAAAACGTGAATATTAATCGCCACGCTCCGTCGTTTTTAAATAATGTATCTGGCGAAGGCCCCCGCGGCTGCATGGGTTGTCAGGGGAGGAATATTGAGGCCTAAAGGCCGACGCGTGTTGAATTTAAGTGACTCACTTGTTCCATTTTATAACCGTGAGCAATCATTTAAAACATCACTTTACAAATTGACAAAGCATTTTCAGCAATGTCTGCCATCTAGTGGTGAGCGCTGTAATTACAACTCAACATCGCTCGTCTGGATCAGGCGACTCTCTGTTAGCGGGTATGCTAATCCTAACACAATATGAGAGGTATGCAGGCGAGTCTGCCCATATTAGAGTTAATAGATATTTCTGCGTCGCCACGGCAACAACAGTGATGACAAGTCTGTGTGTTATTCTGTGAGCCAAGAGTTTTAATTCTTATAATTGTTCTGATGTGCTTTCTTTCTACTCATTTGTACGATTTCATATTTTATCTACCCACCTCTTCATCTTTTAAGGGTGATGGAGGCCCTTGTCAGCAAAACGCCCTTTCCCCTGATTGGCGCCATGGATTTTAATTGATCAAAGCAAGCCGAGGGAGTCGAGCGGCGGGGGAGCGAGGGAGAAAGAAAGGTCGGTCAAAAAGTCCCAACTCGCTCTACCTTTTCATGTCTGACTTCAAACCTCATCGCACTCCCGTTTTTTCGAACGTTTAATAGAGACGCTCGTCAATTTCTCGCAGAAAAATCTGCATCGAGTGCTTTTTTTCTCGCTTATCTGGAGCTTGTGAAAAATCCATTAAGCCACCTTTGAGGTGCGCCCAAAAAAAGATAAGATATTGTCAAGCATCCATCCGATTAACTAGATTAAACACACATTGTTGATTATTTGTCACCTCATTACCTGCAAATATCAAACGAACCCTTTTTTAATTGTCTTTCCCGTTGCGGGAAGTCATTTTGCCCACTTCCAAAGACAGATGGGTTTCCAATCCGTCGTGAGCTGGTTCTGTTCCATTTCCTTCCAAAAAAAGCAAAAAAAAAGTCCTTTTTCTATTCAAGGGATGTCCTCTACCCCCCCTCGTCCTCTTTTGTGGCCGATAAATCGTGTTCGCAAGTCCTCAGCCAAATTGAACTTGAATTTGAATGTGACCCTTTCAACCTCGTGTTCAAGTAAATGTCGAAAAATAAATTGTATGTCTGTGGAGTGGAGGCCTTTTTTTTTTTTTTTGTGTGAGCTTATAAGGACGGCTTCTGTGCACTACAGCTGCATTTAACATACAGAAGAAGGCCAGTGTGAGGACGGGGCGGCACAGTGCGATGATTGTTCCGTCACAGGGTGGAAGGTTACGTTTTACACAACGCAGCTTTTTATTTATTTTTATTTTTTTTTGCAAAGCTCGCCACTTTCGCAGCGGCGTGGCCGATCCTCTCGTCGCAAATCATGTCCGAGCGGCAGCGTGCTAATGTTTGAGGACGTGTGGCTAAAAAAAGAAGATGGAGCACAGACAATGTGGCTCCCAAGTTTCATGGTGTGGCGGATCCCACGACTTTTTAGGGCAGCATCAGCAAAACGGATGTAATTTCAACTCTTTCTGACATTAGAAAGGAAAAGGGAGGTCTGCGCCGCTGTGGGAGAGCTCACAGCCAAATCATCACAAATAAGCACAAAATCCAGCATTGTCCTCCAAAAATAGAACCCTCTTGATTATTAAATGATAGTTTTAAATGTGTGTGTGTTTTTGGCACAGAAAATCGCAGGGACGCCGATAAGTAGACCTTGTTGGAGTTGCCTGGCAACCCTCTAAGCCACAAAGAGGGGGAAGTTTGGCACTGATTAATATCTTACGTAAACACGGCTTGCATAATAGAAAGTGTATGAATACAGCCAGGTAATATATTCGCCAACCTGGCCATACTATATTCCGCTCACTCCTCCTTTTCGATCCGATGCACCCCGCTTTCGTCCGTGGTGATATTTTGGCTGCAATAGGTCAGCCCCCACTGAGCTCCACGGGGGGGGGCAGTCCACTGAAGCCACGGGAACCTCCTGTGAACCTGCAGCGAGGCACGCTGGGGGGGATTCCGGACTTTTGAATTTACCTGTTGCACGCCGAGCGTTTGAAATAAAGCATGCTAAAATCGTATATGATGCAAAAAAAAAAAGAATTAGCCAATCAGAATTCAGCACCAAAATATAACCCATCAAGTCAACCCCCAATCTTCAGAGGATTCCATCAGAATTCTTCCCCCCCCCCCGCCAGTCACATGATTCCTTGCCGCTAATGTATGCAGACAGATCAAAGATCCACGCGTACGTGAAGCTGCTAACCGTCTTCAAAAGCGCCCGACGGGGCACAGGGCGTTGCCAAGGCCAAATATCGCACCCTCCCATCTTTCACAGTATAGCCGTTCATCTGTGCTCAAATCTGGATACTGCCAGGAAAAAAAAAACACACATTCTGGTTGAGTTTCAAATCACTCGGCCTGACATTTGCCAGATTTTTTTTTTTTTTTTCCAGCACGGAAATCTGTTTGTTTGTCTTGTCTGGCCGTTGCGGCAAATCAATCCATCAGCAATCCATCCGTCAGTGACATAATCCCGCTCCTCCTTTTTCGTCTCTTTCTCCTTCCACCGATTCAGTCTTTGCATTTTTTTTTATTCATACGTAGATATCACGTGGAGTGAAACTTTCATATTATCGAATTACTATCCTTAGTATAACTATGTCTGCCACCTAGTGGTGAATGCTGATATTACAACATAAAACAACATTTCATTATTATTATTTTTTAAAAATATTTTTATTAACCCAACCGCATCCTTATCGAACCAGAGCGACGCGCGTCATCATCGACGTAATATAACGACCAAGCTAATCGCATAAGGAAGGAAATCACAGATTGGGATCACCAGCCGGATTTCATTAAGCCAACTTGGCTTATCTATCCGTCAAACCGAATGAAATATTACCCCGTGGGTTGTTTCAAATATTTCAGGCTGCTCATCTTGAGAAATAAATGACTCTCTGACAGTGTCATGATAATTATTTGTGTTTCAGGGAAAGGCCTGAAAAGATCCACTTACGTTAGCAGCGGCCTGGAGGCGAGGGTGCGAGCGGCACCAACACCCACCGGGCCGAGGTGCCGATGGAAAAGCCCGGGCAGATAAAGAGCAAGTGTGTCATTTGGGCCCTAAGCCACTCACTGTGGTTTTTGCACGTATGAGTAAGACGCGTGACTAAATCCGAGAAACAAAACTTTGCTTGTCTGCTCGCTGCTCACGACACTCATCTTAAAAAAAAAAGAGGAACCGCATGATTCAGTGTTTCCTCTTTGATTTAGACACACTTTACTCCATTTATACCAAAGATAAATCTGGCATTGGGGAATCGCTGATCCAAAAATATCGTATTTTCCCATGCACACTTGACTTTTGCCATCACTTTAAATCCAACGTTTTTACATCGATTGAGATTAATCGATTCATCCACAACAAGTAAATAAAGTACAATAAAAAAAGATAATCGATTCTAAGAATAGTGATAACCTTAGATATAAAATCCATTCATTTAGGCGATTGAAAAAAAATAATCGTGTAATATTGACTCCACCCAAAAAAAAAAATCGTTTCGCTCTACTGCTCTGGTGTAGAAATTGATGCGTTGAACGTGATCTTGCAAAGTCATTTATGAATGCCATCTGTCATACACTTGCGGGCACAATTGAGTTTTTTTTTCGGGGAGGGGGCGGGGGGGGTCCAGGTGGTGTAAAACTATAATTTTGCAGCCACAGAGTGCGACAGCACGGAGTGTGTGAGTCATAAAAACACACTCAATCTGGAGCAGCATGTCACCAAGCAAAAAAAAAAGAGCCTTTTGCTTTTTATGACTTTTTAAGTGGTAACATGACACAAGTGAAAGCGCTTGACCGGTCCAGTTGCAGTTTTTCATTACCCCATTTTGTGACATCAACGCTCAAGCGAACCGCAAATCGCCTCAGTTGTTCCTGTTTCTTAGAAGTCCAATAAAAATCCCCTCGGCGGTGCCGCCAGGTGACAAAAAATAAAAACCTGTCGACTAAAAACGACAAGCTTTCGAATCATCTTTTTAATGCACAAACACGTGAGGAGGAAATCTTTTTAGATGTTCGAATCGCTCAAAGGCTTAACGAGGAATGCACATAATCCGACGTGAGCTTTTGCTCTCACATGTCCGAGGCCATCGTAACTTACCCTAAGTGGGACACCGTTTTAGAGGAAAGTCCAGAACGTGTCCATTATGACGATTTTATTTTTTTCCTTCCATGTTTATATCTGGAGACCTGCTGCTTTTGTAAGTGAGGATGTTTCCTGCTGCGTCCAAGCTGTGGGATGTTTTTTTTTTACTCCACTCAACTATCCGACCCACACTTCCTCCTTTTTTTAAATCAATAGTTGTTATGTAAATAAAACAAAGCCGTGTAGGAAGCATCATAATATTTTGTTCATATTCAAACAGATGATCCCATTATGTGCTATGTTTCCTTTATGAACGAACAGAAGGAGTCCCTCAAGGTTCAATCTTGAGTACCCTTTCGTATTTTTATTGCTATAACAGCACGGCAGGGGAAAAGTCTTTTTAAATCGTACAATGTTTTCCCTCTTATTTCTCAGGAGTAGCAAGTCCCACTTCTGTTTTCACGTTTCTTTCCCCTTCGTTGCACTGCCATTATGTTGACAACACATTGATTCGCAGTCGCAAAACATCACTTGGCGCTTGCTGGAAAACGAGATCACCTCTCTGGTCCTCCACGGGATGAATCTGCGGGCTTTTTTTCTTTTACTACCCCCCCGTCCTCTTGAGCTTATGATTTATTCATATGCGGAGTAGAACATTCTCCAATCCAACAATTTACCCCCACAGCTCCAATCAGAATGACCGAAGCGAGGCAGCATGTACTGTACTACTAATCCCATTCAGTCTGGTTTCTTTTAATTAAAAATGCCCACTGGAAATCTTTTTTGTGCAAGACAGTCGGGTGACAACCAAGCCGTGATGCTCCCAGCATGCAAGAGCTTTTTTTTTTCTTCATTCATAATTCACCAATGACAAACTAGACGTATAAATGGACATGATAAGCGCTAATGGGACAGAGCGACATGTTTGAAAGCATCATTAATGTGCACAGCAGAAGGAATGAGCTTCAGAACATGGTTCAATTTTTTTTGTACTCAAACTGTGAGCCAAACAGATGATGAGAACCCGAGAGTGTATTTGAGTGAAATTGGGTGTATTAAGGAGTGAGGACACAGCCTGCTCATAAAAATTGTGTGACATTTGGTGCACATGCACTCACCCACATTGAGGCACGCACATGTGCAAACTCACTTCCTTATGCACACACACACACTGAGCCGCGTTTTCATTTGGGCTATGCAACCTTCTCCACTTTTTAGCTTCCTTCATAGACACTCATCCATTTTTCATGCATCGGTTGTCCCACTTCAAACTGTGTGCTTGCGGGCGCGTGTGTGTGTGTTCATGGTCTTGGTCAAGGTCATGTTATGCACCTCGAGCAAGAAATGAGATGTGTGGTGTACACAAGTACATTGTCAAAATATAAATTAAAACAAAATGAACACAACTTTTGTTGCCTTTTTTTGAGCACACAACTTTTTTTTTTTTAGTTTGATGCATAATATATTATCAATTTGTGCTTACATTTATTTTTCTTTCTTTCTTTCTTTCTTTCTTTCTTTCTTTCTTTCTTTCTTTCTTTCTTTCTTTCTTTCTTTCTTTCTTTCTTTCTTTCTTTCTTTCTTTCTTTCTTTCTTTCTTTCTTTCTTTCTTTCTTTCTTTCTTTCTTTCTAATTAAATGTGACATGATGGGAAGACCGCTTCCTAACCACATTGACGTCACCGGATGCTACTACAACACCCACAATGCAACGCGGTCCTTTCTGGCTGTGTTGGCCGTGCAGAAGCGTTCAATTACACCTCGGACATTTGTATATTCTACCGTTTAAACCCTTAACTTTTAGCTTGAACGGAAAGGAAACTATTTTGATGTTATTCCAGATAATAGTAGTAAAATGAAGTTTGAATTACAAGTCGTTTGCGTTGAATGCCTAGTATTGTATAATTACGGAAAACGTATCACGCTTTGAAAAACACCATAAAGTTCGAACGTCCGCGTTATTGACTCACCACTAGTTATTATACCCACAAATTTAACCTTAAATAGATAAATGAGTCCAAATGAAATCATACTCACCACGTCAGATTCAACTGTCAAATCACGTCCGCGTAGTAGCTAGATTTCCGATGATACGTGAACGCAGCACACTCCGTACCTCGACCAGCTGCGGCTGCCGTGGCAGCGGCGCATTCTCGCTTTGCAAATCCAAACAATGACTCCGACTACGGAGCGGAGGAAAGCACGCCAATAGAATGCATCAGATGGCACCGCTTTCGCCGCTATTTGCACGTCAAACTTGAAAGCACCCGCCGGAAATATGTGGATACCTACGGAGCAGGAAAAATACGGCGTCGGTAAGTTTATTGCATTTTTTTCTTGTTGAATGACAAAGTGCAATACGAGCGCTGCGTTGACTGACGCGGTGATGTTTTGCATTTGATTGTTTATTATGAGGGGGTGTTTTTGTTGTTTTTCTCCCCCAACAAACAATGGAAAGCATCCGATCTAATGATGAGAGGTTGACTGCCACATTGCAAAGCACAGTGTTGTCGCTGTGACCCCCCCCCCCCCCTCCTCCTCCTCCTCACACCCCCGCCCCCCACGGGTTGCTAAATGAACAGCATCTTAAATATTTGTCTCTTTTATTCATTGAATCACTTCTGCGCAGATTTACTTTCAAGGAAGAATCACAGATTCTCATTAAGATGCGAGCATCCTTGACTGCATTGTGATTCAAATACTCAAGTGAGACAAACAAGCCTACACAAACCAAATGTAGGAAGCTGGAGGAGGAAAGGGGGGGGGGGTAACACGGTCTTTTATTCCTGCTTGTGTGGTGTGAATTCCTATTTGCTACCCCCTCCACCCCCTCCTCCTGCTCCGCCTCTTCCTCACAATGACATGATCATTGAGATGTGAGCATGTTAAAGGTCTCATAATAACATTCCCTTGAGATATAAATCTGCAGTGTAGGAGTGATGCTTCTTAAAATTCCCCATAATCAATTTCATTTTCTTTTTTTGCCTCCTCCATCCTGTCCACTTTGAGGCTACCTTACCACCGTGACCTAAAATCAACTAGTACAGTCTTGGACTTCTCCTCCTAAGCGTCAACTTCCTATTCCTGGCGCTAAAAAAAAAAGAAATGGTCCACAAATCCTCCATCCAGTAGGATCCACATTTTAATTGCAGACTATCCAATTTCAAAGTCCACTTGGGCTGGATTAGAGGGAGGATATTCATATTTAAGGCTGGGTAGTCACCATTGTCCCCCTCAATCTGTCGTTAATTGGATTAAAAGTACTCCATCCCTTCTGCTTGAATAAGTGCAGTTTCATTTTTGAAACATTCTTTGCTAGCAGAACGTCGTTTGTGTTTTTGTCTGGGTCCCCTTTTTATGTTTGAGGAAGGAACCAGTGTTTTCCTGTTGTGAAACACCAAAAGCTGAAGATGTGTTGGCATCTCGAATGACTTCAGGGCATCGATGCGAGGAGGTGACGAGGTCGACAGAACCTTTCGAAATTGAGTTTCGAGATTGGCTCAAATATAAAAACACATATCTCCTCCATAAGTCACTCAAGGCGACGTCGTGTCATATTCTGCCCCCAGACAGACTCCGCCTCCTCTCCTCATTAAGACCTTTTGTTCAAACCAATCAAGCGTATCATTGCTCATCACAAGCGCATAATTAAACTATTTTAACGAGCTGGCGTGCGTCAAAAGTCTGCGTGCGTTACGAACGATGATTCATAAGCCACGTCGGAATCTCCGAACTGAACAAGAGCTCGTCGGATTATTGCTTGTTTGTCGCCGGAGGCCTAGCTGGGAAGGAGACCCCGGTCCCCCCCTCCTCCTCCCATGGGGGGATGTCACTGAGGGTGCTGGCGCGTGTCAGGGGCGGGTTTATTGTCAAGGGGGCACCCGCTCCGCCCCCTCCCCCCCTCCCTTGGACTCCACAGGGGGTTTAGCAGGTTGTTTCCGAACGGGTTGCCCATTCCACCACCCACAATCCCGTAATGCAGCAAAACCCCAAAGCGAGGTATGGATAGAATTTTGGGGGGGGGTGAGGTGAAATGTGTTGAGGTGAAGCCTAGCAGCTTTTAATTGCTTCCCCTGCCTGCCGCCTCGTCTCCATCTGCAAAGATGGCGCCCCTTCGCCAACGTCAACATGGGACATGTCGGCCCCCCCCACTCCCTGAACAGATGTTGAAGACAATGGATTAGGAAAAAAAACTAAATCCTATAATAAAAAAAATAATAAAATAAATAAATGAATACATCCTATAATTGTTTTGTTCAACTCCTTTTTTTTGTGTGCAGACACACCGGATAATAATTGAAAGGCATCGTTACGCAAAAACGAGAAAATGCCCTCGCCGGTTCGGTGTTCCATTAATCCACGCTCTGTTTATTTCGCCCTCCAATTGATGTGAACGCTTACTTTGCATCTGTCAACACAAAGATGTAAGGAAGAAGGAGATGAATGGAATGCGAGGAATGAGGTTCTCCTCCTTGCCACTTCTCGCTAGCTTATCCCATTGTTGGCGGTGACACAGACAAGCCCGCATGCAACATTAGGCCACAGCTATGCATAATGTTATGACAGGCCACCAGGGGGGAGGAGGGGGGGGGGGGGTGACACGGGCTGTCCTGCTGCTTTTCCACTCCAGTGGCATCCATATTTTAGTCCCTGGATTCATTTTTTGGGAGAATAATTATGAAATTTGGCAAGGAAATTTCCAAAATGTCCCGCTGAGGTGCTACTTCTCGATATCAATGTGTGAACTGGAGGTTAATGGGATGTGTTGTTGGAAGATGGGCCGAACGGGGGAATATGATTGGCGTGAAATTTTCATACCAAAAAAAAAACAATCGGGGTGCCTGCCGATGCCAATCACTGTGATTGGCAGGTGAGAGGCGCCGGGAGACACTTGTTTTTCCTCCTCATTCATTGTATAAAAAAAATGATTACGCACGTTGGCGTGGTGTCAGTTCTCCGTTCCCTGCGGCTGTAATCCCGGCCGGCCCGTATTGACCATAAAGGAAGTGTACATCGATTCGTGTGTGTGTGTGTGTGACCCAGTGTAATCGTAATGACCTCAAGGCTTCCATTTCCCTATACGGCTGGTTTTAGTCAAAGCTATTTTTTGCTCAGCTGCTCAAGTTACTTAAGTCGATGTGGGGAATTTATTATTAATATTTTCGTAAAAAAAGGAGAGATGCGATCATGTAATATTGAGAGCTGATACAAGTGTCCGAGCTAGCTGGGAGCAGTTAATTCAAACAAAACAAATCTCATCATAATTTATTATATTATATTATATTATATTATATTATATTATATTATATTATATTATATTATATTATATTATATTATATTATATTATATTATATTATATTATATTTTTCTATTATATTTTTATATTATGTTATATTATATTATATTATATTATATTATATTATATTATATATATTTAATTTAGATTTTTTTATTATAATTTTTTTAATTATAAGGTATGCAGAGATGTATGCAAAACTAACCCTAACTACAGTAGCGCTAAATACTCAACCTGCTTTCGTGACCGTGACCTAAATGGTGCCGATAATGCCAATAGGAAACGGCATGAGCTCAGCGTGGAAGTTCAGTTTCACTCGCAAGCCCTCTCGTGCCGTTCAGGTCAGCGGGTTTGTCAGGATTAATTCCAAAGTAAGCCAGAAGGCCCGAAAGGTCTTTGGATTGATAGCGCTTAAGAAAGCTGACGTTTGACCTTGGCTTGTCTTTTCAACCTTTAATTCCGCCGATGTTTTCCTTCAAAGAGAAAAATTCCCACAAAAGCAAAAAGGGTAGGATGAATTTTGAAATCCAAAACGTGCTTCCGTAGCCGAGCACGAAAAAGACATTAAGTCTTGTTTCCTCCTGCCCTATTTCCTGCCTGGGCCTTGCGTGTTCCAAGGTAGTACTAGCCTGACCCTTATCTCACACTCTGCCCCCCCCCCCCCACCTTCTCAAGCCTCATCCTTCTTTATCTCGCACTCCTTCAAATCCATACTCATCCGTCCCAGATATTCCAAAACGTGTTTGCTTGCGCATAATGTGTTTATTTGTAGCCCGCACAGCATCGCATGTGCAAGCCTCGGTGGATCTCACGTCTCGGAAATGATAAAGCACTCGGCGGCTTAGGAGAGCATCTCCAACCCCGCGAGAGGATCTTTGGTGTGCCACTGTCAAATCTTACAAAACATGTTATGCTTTCTTTGGAGGCGTGTTTTACGCTGCAATGAGATTTGAAACGGCTGTAAACTGCTTTTTTTTTTTTTCTTTTACGCTTCTTCTGTCCCCTTTTTTTTCGGCATACAAATGCTGTTAAATGAGATTAGCGATGGATGAAGCTTAGCTACTTTTTTTTCTTCAGCTTTTGTTTAAGTCGCAGTCCAAGGAGTTAAAATGACACACAAATAATATAATTTTATATTTGGATAAAGGATTGCAAACAACTAATCGTCTAAATGAATCATTATGTTGAGTGCTACTGCTTTAATTGAGCAGGTTGATTAAATCTGTCGTGACCCATTTTGCTCCACCCAGCCTGCCACATAGAGATAAAAAATAAATAAATTGTATTTTGTTTTGATTTGTGCATCTTCATGTCTTCTGCTTAATAGAATTTTTTACAAACCTAAATCCACTTTGATTTTATTTTTGTGCATCTTGACGTCTTCTGCTTAATAGAATTTTTTACCAGCCTCACAACTAGCAATTATTATTTCCTCATTTATTTACATTTTGTTTGATATTATGTCAGTCCTGAGGTAATCTCACTCCCTTTTTTTAAAAAAATCCACTTTGGCTCGGAGTGCCCCCCTCCCCCCTGCTCACCACAAGCTCAACCTCACCGAGCGTCCACCTGGCGTCTTCATTTTTCCGACTTCAATCACTCCCCGGCCTCAGGGGTGGGAGTCCGAGGACCTCTAAGCGTCAAGTGTTGCTTCTAAAAGTAGCTGAAACATATCCCCTTTTGTGTGGGTGAGAGGAAACCACCGTGGGAGCCTTTTGTTTGACCACCGCATGGCGTACGGAGACTATGGCAGAAAATATGACAATTGAAAAGGAACCTTGGTTTTTCCTACCCCCGATGAGGCCCCACGGCTATTCTTGCTAACAAGCAATTTGTGTAGAGGGCTGGCCCTAGATAATATACATACAAACGCTAGCATGGAAATAATCCAGCATGTGGCACTTAGCAAACGTCCACGTTTCACTGGGATTCATGGCCAGATTCTGTTTGACGACAGATGGCTTTGTTGATCAAGCGAGAGAGATCGGGTTGTGGGGGTTTCTCCCCCCCCCAATCCGAGGGGGGGCTGGAAATGTAAAAATAGCTCTTCACTTTGAGTAATCTTCACTATTAACTCATTCACTGCCAATCCAGTTTGATGTCTATAACCGTCAATGGTGGTTGGGGGTCAAACCTAAGGCTCGGGGGCCCACCACATCGACTTTGTGCCATTACTAAAATTACAAATAATCTTCAGTTTAAAAAATAATAGAGATATTGCTAGCAATTTTTATGATTTATTAAAATATTTGAGCAATATTTACTCGTCTCTGATCCCGCGACAAAAATTAATTTGACATGGATCAATAATGGAAATTTTTCGGCTACTTTTTTATCTGACACATTAATGGCGTGTCAGTGGTTTTGACCTCGATGCTGGCAAATCTCTGGATCAGCTTTCAGTCTTTCATCCTCAAAAAAAGCAAGTCAGTGATTTATGCTTCTTTGAAACTGGACTCCTTCCCTGGTGGACATTGTTCACACCTCAAGGGCTGGCTGCTTTCAAGCTATGCCGTGAAATGAGACCTATTTGTTTTTTCATCGCCCTTTGAAATGCTAAGAAAAACATTCATGGACCTTTTTGAGCCTTCTGCTCTGCCGTGCTGACCTAATGAGCGTGGAGGATCTATAAATAGTGACCCGCAAACGGATCATACCACGCCTCTTGTAGGATTACCGCTCGGCATGCTCAAGGAAAACACGGAAGGTTACATTTTTTTCCCCCGACGACCTCGTCGGAGATCAACTATGGGAATGAATGATTGATTTGAGTTTCCAGACATCATCAGTGATGATGGGCCCACCCGTAAGCTCCCCCGGGACCCTCATCTGGACTACAGCCATAATCCTCTTTACCCTAATGCACCAGTGACCTTAGCATCACCGTGGTCACCGAGGAACACAGATTCAGAGCCAGAACGTGGCTAACGATTAGCCGGGTAGACTTCCGACAAGTCTGTGGGAATTTTTGCTAGTGTGGGTCGGTATTGACTAGTTCCCGGTACAAATCAACCAAGAACAAGGCCAGGAGACAATAATAGGATGGGCTGTCAACGGACAAAGTATTCTTCTTCTCAGCCGGGCGGCCATGTTTGTGTTTCTCCACAGCTCATTAGCGTGTTTTATACTTTCTTCCCTCCAGCGAGTGCCAGGCGTAGAATGGGCCCATAAATGAGGTTACCTTTTCTGCTTTGTACAACGGTGGGAGGAGAAAAACAAAGAGGAAATTAATCACTCCAGCCTTGCCCGGCCCTCCTCTTCATCTACATCTCCCTCCTGTAGATTTTTTCAGGAATACTTTTATTTAATCACCACCATCCGCTGTCACTGACCTAAATGGCGAAACTGGGACGGTTTTGTTTTTCCCCCTCATCCTTGCGTTGATTTTTTTTTTCCACTATATATCCACGTCCGATTTAATCTACCGGATTTACCAGGGAATTGCGATTCAATTGAATCGAACAGGAAGAGAGTCATTATGAATCCTTCTTAGTTTGGACGATTCGATACATGTTCCACAATCCATAAGGATTCTCCAAAGACTCTTTCCAATACCTCATTGTCTCTGATAATCATCCACACCAGACATGCCAGAAGTTCCTCACCCCCCTCTGTGGAACAATCCTCCACCATCCACCGTCGGAATTCTGGGTACAGTAAAATAGCCTGGACGACAGCTGAAGCTTCTGGAATGCCAGACGACGTGAAGGCCAGTGGTTCCCCTCGATAGGTTGACTAATCAGTCCAACCCTTCAGGGCTTGAGTAGAACCTCCCTTGTGGACTGAAAATAAGTATGGAGACACTGGTGATTGGAAATCTATTGTTGTGCACTTCTATTGATCTCCACTTCTTGCAGATGTTGGTAGCATTGGCAAGACAACCAAACCGCAAGCCGCCAGGCTCCTTTTTATAGGAAAGAATGAGAAGCCGTGCCAGTATAGACACAGCAGCCGCACACTGGCTCCTTCATTTTCCATATGTTGTGGCTCATGAAGAGGCCAACGCATATCACATGAAAACGTTTTATTTTTATTCCGAGGCTCGGGCTGGCTGGCTGAGTGATCCCGCCTCGCCTCGCTCGCTCGTCCGCTGGCACTGTTTTGTCATCTGGCTATTGTTCTTGACGAGAAATAGCCCGAGTAAAGAACTCCGGCTATTGTTTTATTGTTACCCGTGTCCACTCGCGGAATTATTTGGCTAATAAACTATTTTGGGAGGTTTCTGCTGTCTTTGCTTAATTACTTGGATAACATAAAAATCTGACCTTGGCACTAGACAATGGGTGTCCAACCTAAGGCTCGGGGGGCCAGATACGGCCCGCCAAACCATTTTATGTGGCCCCCGAAGACAAATTGTCTTAATTTTAAAGAAATACAGATATGCTAGCAATTTTTATGACCATTCATCTTTTGAATCACCAAAGCTCCCCTGAAGAAGTTCTCAAGGGCGTGCTTTTTTTTCAAAAGTTGAGATTTGTGACTTCATGTTTGACATTGAGCGTCCTGCAAACTACCACTTTTCCAAACTGGCCGACGGGCCTGCTCGATAATGAGGTCCGCTCCATTGGCTTGTACTTGTGAAGCACCTGCCATCTGTGTGTCCTTGAGTGGAGGCCCTGTTTTTGTCTTCAGTCAATCTGGCCGCGCTCCGAGGCTAGCGCCGTCTGTCAAGGCGAGCCCGGGCTTATCAATCGGGACTTCCTTCTGCGTCTCGGCCTCCCACGCCCCGATCCACATCGAGACCCGCATCCACTTCAATGGAGACCTCCAACACTGCAGTCTTTCATTGACTGTTTCAAAAACACACAATTATCCAGTCTGCCTCTCACTGAGGGCTTTGTTTTTATCTCGCTGAATGAAGGCTACTGGGCCAGGATGTAAAGTGTGAGATAACGACTAGACAGAATTTGGGATTGGGATCCGCAGGGAGCTACGCTCAGCTGTTTGCGATGCTTCTTTCATCCGCCCCCTTTTTTGTCTTTGAGCTTGTTTGCGGCAAACTAGGCTAAATGAGACTCTCGGTGGTTGACGTGCCACATTTGACGAGACGTGCAATAAAAAATTTGGCACCGGTCCTCTCATTTGCATTCCCAGCGACTGTCTCGGTGGTTGCGCTCGACTGGAACTTGTGGGGAGGCTTTGCGGCGTTTCTCCAAAAAAGATGAGAGTTGCCAGTCCATCACGCTAACTTGATCATGCTAACCATGGAAAGCCATGGAAACTCGGCGAGACGGTAAAATATGCAGCCCTGTCAGATTTTGCGCGTGTCTCACAAAGCAAGGTCAGACGTGACGCCACTTTGGAGTGTTTATATTTGCATGCGGCATAATTTGTTTTAATTTGATTCAAGAGAGCCTGAAGTGCAGATGGAGGTCGATGCCACTTACTTGCTGAAGGAAGTGGAGAAGCTTTTTTTTCTGTGAGTCAGAATGCACCGCCTACTTTTAACAGTTGGGTGGCAGAGCCAAGCAGATGTTTAGTCGCCTGCGTCTTTTTTTTTTTGCTTTCCACTTTCGGGAAGGTGCGTAGGGGGGTCAGCCCGACCTGAGCCGGAAAACTGAAAATCTGCGGCGCCCCCGGAGAGGCGACAGATGCTGATGACGACCCAACGTTAATCCAGACTCAATTATTGGATCACACTTCCTTTTTGGATGCTTCTCTTCACAAATGTGTGAAAGTGATGATGATGTCACGCTCTGGGGGGGATTAGGAATCTTAGCAAATTCGAACGGATGCTTTTAGCGAGCAGATTAACGTCATTGAGTGTGATCCGGTTCACTGACCTATGTTCAGAGGAACCGGACCAACGGACCAGATAGAATATCCGATTTATTCTGTGTGCTGTACAATATCTTAGCATGTTGCTATTTCCAAAAAGTAAGGTTGCGCTTCTGCAGTTTGATTTGGTGGTTTGGTTAATCTTGGCCTCCCTAGCGACGAGCAATAGCTCGCGCCTGACCTTTGGTAACCTTGTCAGGCTAATTTGTTTGTGGGAGGCTGAGAAATGTGGTTTTCTGGGACGCCACCATTTGCGCTAGCTTGTTAAGCTAGCGCTACATTCCCGCTACTCTTTTCCCAAACGGTTTCTGTCTACATTTTTGATATCAAAACGACCTTAACTCATCCAATCGCACTAAAAATGGTCTTCCTTGTGTTTTTGGAGAGTTTTGTCATCCAACTTGCGTCGCTAACCGCAGTCCCGGACTTATAAGGCCATTACAGTCGCGGGATGTATTTAAAGCTTTTTTTTAACTTCACCACAGAGTGCGAGATAAATGCGTAAGGGCCCTTTGATTTGGGAAACAGTGTTCGCAGCGTTGGCCGAGACAAAGCATAACTCAGCGAGTTTTGGTTTGAGTCGGAATGTTTCCATGTCACATCGGCGGACTCAAAGTACCCATCTGGTGGTTTTACATGTCAGGACTGACCCAGTGAACATACGCAACAGAAAGCAAAGATGATTGTTCTTCCCATCTGATGTATTTCAGTTCTGTTTATTTCCACGTACGATATTGCGAAAGAAAGAAGGAAAGAAGTCCCGCTTCCTCTTTTTCGCTCGTTTTGAGTGCGTCACGGCAAGTTATTGGCGTGTTTCGTAATGCTCACACGTTCTGTATATTCCCAGTTGAATATTCATGAAGCGTGCATTTGGCAGCGATGCCGGCGAGGGGAGCGCCACCAGTTGCTGCGTTAGCAAATTAGCATATTAATGATATAAATGCTGTATAATGAACACGTGGGAGAGGATTACGCGCGTGAATCATTGTCAGAAGAAGGAGTCAAGCTAAGGAGGTCAAAATGTCCCTTAAGATGAGTGGAATGTCTGGATTTTTTTTTTTAATACCCCTGAATTTAATCTAATCTGCCTGTAAAATATGATCAGGTACTCCTGCCTCTTTTAATCAGTCGTTTTTGAACGGGCTTTTTTTTTTGCACGTCGGCTGCGTTTGTTCTTTTGAAGGAGCGACGAGCGAGCCCAATTTAATGTGCTTTGACAAGCCGGGGTTTGGACTGGAACACCTGTTAGAGCCATCTGACGAGAGGCCTCGTCGCTCGGCCTCACCACTTCCTCTCCAGAGCGGCGGGAAGCACGTGAACCCCACCAAAATGCAAGCACAGCTGAAATATTTCATCTCAGTTTTTTTTTTTTCAAGGGTACTTGTGAAGCTATCCTGATACATATCCTAAAAAAATAAAAAAAAGTCCTCCCTGCCAGTAGTTGGCGCTACACTTTCAGACTATCACTCTAATTTTGTTCTGGAAGTAATTTAGGTAGTTTGGCATTCATTTTTGAAACAAATATGTTTGAGTTTTAACAGCCCAAGCACAAGCTAGCACGCAACACGTCTAAATATAAAGCTGCACACTCGGTACCGACGCTTGAGGTGTTAGTGGAGGCTTTGACACCTACCTTGCATATTTAACGAGCGGAAAGATGTGACAGCAAACACTGAATTTGAAAGACATGCATTCAATTTGCATTATTGAATTGTTCAATTTTTTTTGAGCATTTCTGTTCAGGACCAATAGCATGGTAGCGGTTCCTTTTTGTTCAAGTTTATCTCCTCTGACAACCTTGACATGAAGCGCCAGTGTGACAGCATCATGGCTGGTGATGGAGATGAGCGTTGACATGTTCACCTTGCGCACACCCGTCTGACACACTACATCTCTGTCACTCCATGACCCCGCCCCCTCCCTACCTCCCTCCTGCTTGTGACCGGTCAGATTTGATTGAAAGACCAAAAAATATTCTGAGCCGCCGTTTTCTGACTCAATCCATGACTATCCAATCATAAAGAATGCACATATTGAATTTTTTTGTCGTCGCTGTCCGCAGTGCTGGCCAGCTTCCGAGGCACCGTCCAGCACGGCCTCCCGTTGGAAATTGGCGACACGGTGCAGATCCTGGAAAAATGTGAAGGTTGGTATCAAAACACCAAACATTAATCGGACACACTTCCTCATCAATAATGACTCAAAGTGAAGCTTTTTTCATAACAGCTCATTTTAAAGACGGCGTCAAATCACACTGGCTGCTGTTTTCTTTCAAGGGAGCTATCTGACTGCTTTTCCAGCCGTCCAGCCCACGCCGAGTCTGTTTTGCTCCCACGTACACAATTTTGCTGTCATTCCACTTGAGCTCCTCTTGTAATGATGGAAAATCTACTTCTTTTTTTTGGGGGATTATTAAGTGGTACATACATTCTGTAAAACCATCGAGCGCAGTGGAACTTTACAAACCAGATTTCCTGTTCAGGTTTCGGTCGTGTGGTTGTGAGGTTAACCTGAGCCAATTCTCCCCTTTTGACTTTCTCTTCCTGTTTGTACACGGAGTCAGTTAGAGGAATGTGGTCTTGCACACACACACACACATCCCTAGGAAGTTGACAATAGCCCAGCCAATGGAAGACTTTGCCCAGAAGGCAACAGCAGCGGCGAGATCATCAACAGCGAGGATGCTGAGTGACAGTTACAGAGGCGGGCTAATGGCTTTGCCTCACGTCGCCGCCGACACTTCAAAACGCCGCAAAAGTGTTGACGCCGACACGCAGCGGCGGTGTGATTTTATCTTTGAACAGCACTCGCTCCGTTTTTCCACAACGTTGATCCAGATCTTGAAATAGTCAGCTGTCGCTTCCAGATGCGTTGCCGTCTCGATAGGCGGTGAAAGGAGAATGACATCACTCACTTAACGAGCCTGCAAAATCTCGCTCCCTTTTATAAAATATACAGAATATTGATATTATATTTACCACACATGCTGTGCCATGTCGCGGGAAACGATGTGATGTCTCGATGGGATGAGGAAAATAACCCAACGGCGCTTGCTTTCTGCAGGCTGGTACCGAGGATTCATCTTGAAGAATCCAAATGTCAAGGTAGATAGCCTTTGGAGAGCTATTAATTTTATTTATTTATTTATTTATTTATTTATTTATTTATTTATTTATTTATTTATTTATTTATTATTACTTTAATTTAATTGTATTTAATTGTATTTAATTGTATTTGATTTAATTTAATTGTATTTTATTTTTTATTTTATTTATTTATTTATTTGTTTGTTTGTTTGTTTGTTTGTTTACTTATCTAATTTAATTGTATTTAATTGTATTTTATTTTATTTTATTGTATTTTATTTTGGAATCTGCAAAATCTGGCAAACATTTAGCTAGGCTAGCCCGAACGCTAACCTTAATTGTTTGCCGTGTGCCTCCAGGGAATCTTCCCAACCAGTTACATCCACCTGAAGAACGCCCACGTCAAGAATAAAGGCCAATTCGAGACCGTCATCCCCGTGGAGGACTCGGTCATCACCGAGATGACTTCGACGCTACGCGATTGGGGGGCCATGTGGAAACAGCTCTATGTGGTACTGATCCCGTTCCAGCTTTTTGGTTTCTTTGTTCATTTCAATCAGCAAAAGCCGTTTTCATTTGTCGTATTGATTCCGTTTGTGACCCGTGAAGTTATCTGGGCCGCTGATGAATCCTCCGACATTTGAGGCTGAAAAGCAGCAGGACGCCCAAGCTAATTTGCACAAATCCTTTCACATGAAAGTTTCATAATTTGCGCCAGATCGTTTGAGCGTTCTCGCTTCTTCCCTCAGAAGAACGAGGGGGATTTGTTCCACCGGCTGTGGCACGTGATGAATGAAATCTTGGACCTGAGGAGACAGGTTCTGGTGGGCCACCTCACCCACGACCGCATGAGGGACGTCAAGCAGCACATCACGGCCCGGTTGGACTGGGGCAACGAGTGAGTTCCGAGACACTTGCTCTGCCTTTTCCGTGTTTTTCTTGGCACGTTAACTCCTCGGTGTGCACTCTGTCTTCCACCTGTCTTTTTTTTTTTTTCACTCGCCCTCCCCTCAGTGTCACACCGGCGCGAAATAAATGATTAATCACTCTCTTTGGATCCTTCACTCTATATTTAGTGACATCCAGTCTGAGTCTTTCTGGGACATTTGAAAATAAAGGCTAAGAAACTCTTGTTTTTTTTTTTTTTTCTTTCAGACAACTGGGTTTGGACCTGGTCCCTAGACAGGAGTTCAGCATGGTGGACCCGGATGAAATCAGCGTGACGGAACTCTACAAACTGGTGAGTGCTTTTCCATTGCACTCCAAAAGGTTCTCTTGAACCTGCTCAAAAAAATTCAAATCAAAAATTGGAAAAATGATATTAGCAGGAATGACAGGGTGGACATTTATGGCTAATATTAAATCAGTTTTGTCAAAGCCGGAGCTTTATTGATTCGGAAACGTACCTGCTCCCTTGCTTCTCCTTCACATCTTCTGAGAGCGCTGTTACCATGACAACCACACTGTTGGGAAAATTGTAGCTCACACACACAAAGTGAGATGACTTTCCTCTCACGGGGGGGTAATTGAAGCACTTAATCCATCTGTTTCATTTTTGTTGTTGCAAACAAAAGCAAACGCGGCAGGATGGCGAGTTTTCTTCGCCCCACGTTGGGCGCCACATGTCAAATCTGCACTGATTTTAACATAAGCAACCCGAGTTTCCGTTCAAAGGGTTGAGAGGGTTCGGGTTAGGGTTAGGGTTCGGGTTCTTTTGATTTTTTCATTCATTCAACCTTTGTTTATACAGTAAAGGCAATTAAGGACAGATTCTCCATGTTGATTTTCGAGAATGAAAGCGTGTCCTCGACCGATTCATAATTCCATATTTAGTGTCATTTGTTAAACACAGCAAAATGTGATTGGCCGCTGTGGAGATTGTTCCTTCAATCGGATTAACTCTGTTTGATTTACTCTCATCCTGTATTTGAGGATTTTCAGCTTATAGATTTAGCTTTTTGTTACCCTCAACAAATCCATCCCTTTGTATACGTCAATATTTTTTATTCGACGCCTCTCTCCAAAATGGATTGCATTTTCCTCTCATTTCACTTTTTACGCCGCAGATGGAGCATCGGCATCGCAAGAAGGAAACGCCGACGCCCGCCAGTACGCATCACTTGTTCGTCCACGTTAAGAGTCTGATGAGTGCCAATTTGGGGGAGGAGCTTGAGGTCTTCTTCCACATATATGACGGGCGAGAGAACCGACCGCTCAGGTATTCACCAAAGTGGCTGAATGTCAATCGCCACAAATTAGCATCCAGCGCTAGTCCGCTAAAAACCTTTTTTGTATTTCTTCCTTTATTCTTTAAGGACTAATCCAAATTCTTGAAGGCCTCCCTTTTTTTTCTGTAATACACTGAAAAAATAATAATCAGTGAAGGACATCGGGTCAATCTAAGAGTGAAAAAAAAATGAGGTCATAGGTCATTCAGCTAAGGTTTGTGTTGATGTTCCAGGAGGAGGGGGGGGGGGGGGAAATCCAACCATGGCACCTTGCCAGCGTTGTCTCACACTGTCTGGCAGCACAAGTAAACAGACACACATTTCCAATGTCCGCCTGGCAGGGCGCCATTTCACTGCTTGACTCCGACGCAGACCAGATCGGGGTCCGACGGCGCCATTTTCTTTATGTTGGTGGCCGTTTGGTGTCTTTATAGGTTTCTACAATAGCCCCGCCCCCTTTCCATCGGGCGAGCGCACGGGTCCAAATGCAATTATCGATATCAGGAGAGAGCCGAGCGGGCCCAGAGGGAAGGGAACCCGGCCATTCATGTTGTGTTAATACGAGCGCTGATAGAACCAGATAAGGTCCCACTGGAGTTGGAGGAGGGGGGTCCTCTAAGCTCGGGTGATCATCTGTGATGGGGGGAGGACACGAGTAGCTGTTAATTGACGCGTTTTAACAATAGGCCGCTAATTAAGGTGCTGTCTGATGCACAGGAATCTGTCTGCGTACGCTCGGATAAATGGCGTGGAAAGTTCTCGGGAGCGGCTAATGACTAGCGAGCCAATTCCCAAGCCAGGATAAAAAATATTCCCTGACATAAACGCTTGAAGTTTTTTTTTTAATTAAATAAATCATCTGAAGGCTAATTAATTCAAACACGAGCGCCAAGCAAACCCAAAAGACCAGCTGGATTTTTTTTCCCTAAGGCTCGGTTCCAAAAAGTGAAACAAGGCTTATGATGAGCAACAAGTAGATTCGAAATGAAAGATGGACGCATCACAAAACAGTGGTGAGTTTTTGGTGCCCTTGCGAGATTCGCCTTGTCAGCAATTTGGCACATTATCAGGCTCTGTGGTGCATTACAAGGGTTTCTCTCCGCTTATCTCGCCAACTGTGAAAGTCACCTAACCGGATTGCCGGGGCCCAGCAGGATGCCTTTTTTTTTTTTTTTTTTTTATCCAAATGCAAACCGTCCTTTCTGCTTTTGTCCGTCATGCGTGTTCTGGTCATTTGTACCAATTTGAAATATCATCCCACAACGCCATTTTATCCAGCAAGCATTTTTTTTTTGCCGCTTAATATTTCAGTGACGCTAGCTAATCCCATTTTTGCTTTTTCTTTTCTTGGGACAGTGAAAGGTTCTTTGTCAGGCTGAATAGGAGTGGCTTGCCCAAGTCGCCGGAGAAGACGGAGAGACAGTGCACGCTGTTTGTGGTAAGGAGACGATGCCAAGCATTTTTTTTTTTTGTCAATCCCTAACCGAGTATGTCAAAGCCGTGTTTTGTATTCCCGTCAGGATCTGGGGAGCAGCGATCTTCGAAAAGATGTCTATATTGTCGTGCACGTCATAAGAATAGGTGGGCAAAAAAATAAAAATAAATTTTTTCAATTTTCTTAAAAATTAATCCAATTTAATTAAATTGTTCGCACAGGGAGAATGGGCGCCGGGGAGAAGAAGAACCAGTGTAGCGTTCAATACCGCCGTCCCTTCGGCTGCGCCGTCGTCAGCATCGCCGATCTGCTCACGGCCGATTCCAAGGACGACCACTTGCTCAAGGTTTACGCGTAAGTGCCCAGCCGACGCCCCCCCGTCACCACAACAAGATCAATCGGATAAGATTTCACAATATATATATATTTTTTATTTTAAACTGATTATTGCTCTTTGTGGCATCTCAGGTGTAACACAGAAAGCGAGTGGTACCAAATCCACGAGAACATCATCAAGAAGGCCAACTCCAGATATAATCTGTCCGGATCCAACACAGGTAAATACCGCAGTCCAAATTACTTTTTTTTTTAATGAAAAGATAATTTGTAATTTGAGTTGATGCAAAATTTGCGGGCCACATGAAATGATGTGCTGGGCCGTATCTGGCCCTCAAACCTTATGTTGGACACCCACGTTCTAATCTAATCCCATTTGCGATTTACTGATTTATATTTTCGCCATACTTGCTTGTTCGAAATTTATCTGAGTTAAATCATTCATAATAATAGGAAGCTTTACATCCACTTTTTAAGCTATAAATGATGTTGCAATTTCTTCAATTGGCCTCTTTGCCTGTGTCATCATAAATCTGGTGCCGTGAGATCAGTCCACTTCCGGCCAGTCTGACTCACAGTGTTGTTTGGTGCGCATTCAAGTTCTTCTTTCCGGAAGAGCAATTGAAAAGCCTCACATGGTCGTCTCGGCAGGAAGCCTGCCAGCGCTTGCAAAATGCACTCACACGCTTTGTAGAAATAGTAGACGGAAAAAAGCCGCATCAGCGGTTTCTCATGACAACAAGTTGGCCAGAAATATAAAAAAAAAAATTAATATAGTATGTCAGAAAGATTACGGATGGTCACATTCAATCCAGAGCAGTTTGATACCTGTGAAAGCTGCATTCACAAATTCCCAAAAGTGCTTCGTCAGCAATTCTTTCCCCCGACGAACAAATAATGACTGCAGGAGAACTCGGCAATGATAATTTATCATCCGCCTTCCCTCAAAGGCGATGCGGCAAAATTGTTATCTTGATGTATTTGGAGATTGGGTGTCGCCGAATGTGAAGCGGAGATTTTTTTTTTTTGGGTGGGCTGTTGCAAAAAAAAAAAATCTTCCAGTGCATTGAAAGCGGTTGTTTCATAAGAGTGTTTGTGCAAGCGATGAGTCAGGGCCAGGTAGTTGCTTCAGCTCTCACCTCCATGCCAGCGTAGGCAAGCTCAAATGTTTTGTTTTGGACTTTCCTTCCACCCGCTCGACGAGGAGGCGGGCCGGGTGGGCTGAGGCCAGCGCGGGGTTGAGGACGCTTTTGTCAGCCCGAATAATAATGAGATGCTTTTGTGTGGCGGAGAAAGAATAACTCGACACAGAGAAAACGTTTTATGTAAACGTGGAACAAGTTGGATGGCTCCGCCCCTTAGGCCTTGTGTACATCCTATAAAACCATTCGACATGTATGAGACATTTATTTCTCAATTTATCTCCTTCTTGAATTTTTTTTTTTCATCTTTTTGGTCCATCACATGACTTCTCATAGCGTTTTCATCTCTCCGACAACAAAACCTCAAGCGTGACCTTTTCTGCAAGTGCTATTATTCATGCTGACATTTCGAGTTGTCCTATAAGGGCAGCTTCGTATAGGGTGTGATTTTTAATCTAAAATAAAATAAAATAAAATAAAATAAAATAAAATAAAATAAAATTAAATTAAATTAAATTAAATTAAATTGCTAATGCGACACAGGTGTTTTATTTTATTTTTTGTGTTAGTGGTTATTAATATGGTCAACAAAAATCCGTGTGTGATACCTCCTCGTGTTTTCAGGGCTGGCCGTGGCTCTCCAGCTCCTCCATGGGGACATTGATCAGCTTAGACGGGAATACATGGTGCTCTTCACAAGGGGCGTGTCCATCACCAGGAAACTGGGCTTCTCTGATGTCATCATGCCAGGTGGGATCACAGTAAAGTCGCTTTTCAAGCACGACGGGATGTAAAGGGGGCAAGCGTTTGCGGATAAATGTTTTCCCGTCTGGACATCCGCTTCTCGCTCCGGGCCGCTGCTTCTTTCAATCCACTTTAAGCGACTTAACACATGACTTGAGGTTTGAACGGCAGCCAAAAAGCCGTCATTTTGGGAGCCCCATGCGGCGGAAGAGCAACAGTAAGCTCTTTTATCATATCCGAGCTCATTTATAGTCTCCCAAATAATATATTGAAACTTTTGTCGTATTTCACTCTGCTTTTGCAGTTTGAAGTTGTAATGTCACTCATCACCACTAGATGGCAGACGTCTTAGTTGGGCTACGTTAGTAGTTTTTCTTGCATGTTTGAAAATGAGGAAACGACAAACGTAGCCGTTCAAAATGACTGGAAAAATGATAAAAAATGATTATAACTAAAATTAGCCATCCCTAGCACAGTATTGCGTATGCTCTGTATACGTTGACCTGCCTTTTAATAGCTACAGCGGTTGCCGTGGCAACATCTTCTCACCCAGCTCGAGAGCAAATTACACATACTTGATTAAATATTCATAAATAATTCTCAAGTGCACACAGTGTCGATAGGTGCCTGTCAAATGATGCAGATGACCTTGCATCACATGACCACTACAAAAAGAAAGAGTGATATTTTAAAACAAGTTTTTTTTTCTTTTCCCGGGTAAAGCTTCCTCCCTTTGACATAAGCGAGGTGCACTGTCTGGTCACACAGATAAAGAGCAAGCACAGACTGCGGCTCCCCCAGCGCCTCACTAACACAGATTTATGTTGGCTCCCTTTGTCTCTGCCTGACTACAAACCCCTTCCACTCACTCCCTCGCTCTCTCCCTCTCCATTACTGACCAAGAAAGTCCGCCTCTGGGCAAAGGAAACCGTCCCGCTCCCTCGTCTGTGGCTGACTGCATCATTTGCTCTTTTTTTTGCAACCCCCCCACCACCCCCCTACCAACCACACCTTCTCCTCTTCCCTTTTTCACCCATTGTACCCAAGGTAATTGAGTCTATACTTACCTGCCCATATTTTTTTTTTTTATCCATTTGTGTCTGTGCGGTTTCACTATTGGATGCTCTTTGTTGCTATGGTTACCACTGTCAAGAGCGGCAAATCGGTAAATAGCAGCCAATAAATGTTGACCCGAGACGGCAATATACAATTAACTATATATTAAATTAATGTATAATATATATTTATATATATAATAATATATAACAAACATAAATAAATTTAATATAATATAATATATTTATCACTATTAATAAAAGTTATATTTTATACAGGGGTCAACTGTAACAGTTAATATGATTTACGGATTTTTTTTAATCGTCTTTCTGAACATGCAAGTCCAACTAATCTCTTTGCAGAGTCACCTTTCTTGCCTCGGAGGCAATTAGCTTTATTTCTTAACCTGTTAGCGTGACTACATTAGCCCCGTCAACAATGACAAAAAGCTGACCTTGGGAATATACTTAACTTTATCGGCCGTGTTATTCGATTAGTGTCCCTCGTGTGATAATAAAATACAAAAGGGCAAAATCACAGTGAGTTAAAGTCGTTTTTTTTTGTTTTTTTGTACTTTACTCGGTACTGACGTGTAAGTTCAAATGTACATAATAGCCGCTAAATGTCAGGTCACTGGCTTTGATTTAACGACAACACAAAATGTAGCGTTAAGTACTACTAATGTAAATGATGTCCACCCCCTGTCAGAATGCATTAACACACACAGACACACACACAGACAAAAATGTCTCGAAGCTGTTGGCAGGTCATCGGTAACACTGCTTTTTTTTTTTTTTTTTTTTAATAATCAATGTCTGGTTTTGCAGGAGAGATGAGAAATGACCTTTACGTCACGCTGGAGAAAGGAGAATTTGAAAAGGGTGGGAAGAGCGTTGCCAGGAATGTAGAAATCACCATCTACTTGCTGGACATTGATGGACACATCCTCAAGGTATAAAGATGAATATTTCCATGGTGCAAATTGACTTTCATCCAATTAGTCTGGAAGCTGGTTTGAAAATTTCCCGTGTAATTTTCAATGAGTCTCTTCTCAGCAGTAAACACCTCCAATTTGAGTCCTTAGTTAACTTAGCTTGTCCCTTAATGGCTTCTTATTTTTAGATGCTAGCTTATTATAGAGCTAAATTCTTCATTTAAATATGGCTGACCCAGATGAGAGCCGTACCTCCAGCGTGTTGCTCATCTCCGAGCACTTCTGCTTCTTTGCTTTCCGTATCGGACGGAAAATAGAAACGCATGGAAACCTCAGCTTTTTTTTTTTTTCCTTTCAGAGTCACGTAGCCGCCGGCTCGGGGGAACCGGGCGGCGATGAATATCACTCGTTGGTGCTGTACCACAACAATAGTCCACGCTGGGCGGAGCAGATCAAGCTGCCCATCCCCGTGGACATGTTTCGGGGATCTCACGTGCGCTTCGAGTTCCGACATTGCTCCAGTAAGAAGCCATGGATATGCATGCCCGGAAAAAAAATATATAAATGTATAAAATAAATAAAAAATAAATATAAAAAATAGAAAATACAGCTAAAAAAATATATATATTTGTATAAAAAAATAAATAAATAGAAAAAAATAGAAAATACAGTTTAAAAAAATAAATAATATATATATATTTGTATATTGAGCCTGTCCATGTTGGCTTTTCTCCGCAGCAAAAGAGAAGGGAGAGAAGAAGCTGTTCGGCTACTCCTTTGTACCGCTGATGCAGGAGGACGGAAGGACTCTGCCAGATGGCACCCATGAGCTCATTATCCATAAGGTACTGGCCTGTTTGCCCTCTGCAGCAAAAAAAAAAAAAAAAAAAACTGACTCAGTTGACAAAGCTTCTATATTGTCTTGGCTCTAATTTCATTTTAAGCTTCCCTATTTATGCACACAAGCTATTTATGTGTATCTTGCAGCTTTCCTCCCAAATGTATGATTATGTGATTCACGCCTTCTCAGTGCATCACTATTTAACGCCAAGGGCTGTCAAAAAAAAAAAAAAAAGTCATGTGACACTTCTCACTCACTGCTTTTTAAAAGTACCTCATCTGCATCCTGGCGTGGCCGTATTAAAGAGGCACGCTCGTCGCTTCGAACCTTTTTAGTGGTGACGCATCAAAAGCCAGGAGCAAATAAACCATCCTAAAATCGTCATTTAAAAAAAAAAAAAAACATCCCGCTTGGGCCGTAATTGCAGGCTGCAGGCAAAAGGGGTGTGTGTGTGTGTGTGTGCGCAAACCTCAGGCACAATGACGTGCACGCCGCATTGATTTATTTGTCAGCCCGCCGGACACGACAGTCACCCAACGTCTGATTATTTAATGTATTTTTACTTCTCTGCTCGCTATACGCCATTGTCAGATTCTTCCTTGGTCGGGGGGAAAGGGGGGGGGGGGCGGGGCTAATGTCAGATGAAAGTTGCCGAAGAGCTCAATGAAAACTTCCATGGCCTAGTTTCTCGTCAGCCCCAAAATAGATGCTGAAGCAGCAGTCCAAAATGTGCCAAGCTTTCGAAGCTCCAGCGGTCTAAGGCACCGCACGCTCCATCAATAAAACAGCCCCTCCCCCTCCCGTTTGTGATTGCGTAACATCAGGTACCGACAGGTGGAATTTAGACTTGATTTATTTACTTTTTTCTCATGTGTCCAGTGTGAGGAGAACACCAACTTGGCAGAATGCACTCGCTATCTGAAACTGCCTTTCTCCAAAAGCAACATCCCGTCCAATAACCAGACGCTGAAAGGAACCAAGGAGTCTTTCTGGATCACCAGCTTCCTCTGCTCCACCAAGCTCACACAAAACGGTGAAAAGTCCTTTTTGGCCATTTTTTTTTTTTTCCTTCTCTTTATATTGGAAGCTTGCCTGATGAATTGTGGTTAAGCTCAGTCTGGTAATCGTCACAAATAAAATGGCAGGGTGAAAGCTGGGAAAAACATTTTGCTTTGGTTTTTGGGTGACCCAAACTGAATCCTGAAATTATTTATTTAAAATATAAAAAAAAAATCACAGAGAACTGTGACTTTCTTTGATTGACTGTAAAAAAAAACGCTTTGTGTGCGACAACCCAAAAAAAAAAAAAATAGACGCCTCAGGTTCAATCCAATCTGAAGAGACAAGTGAAATAATGTTTTATTCATCTTTTGGGGGACGCCGGGAAATATGCGGCTTCACTTCAAAACGTTCGTTTAGATGTGCTTTTACCTTTGGTCGGCGTAATTGAAGACGGCGGCCATGTTGACGCGGCTTTTTTTAAACATCTCAGGAGATATGCTGGACCTGTTGAAGTGGCGAGCGCACCCCGAACGGATCAACGAGAGCCTCTCCAAGCTGAAGGAGATCGACGGCTCGGAGATTGTTAAAGTATGCTCAGAATCGTAGCTGGTTGACCTTTATGACCTTTAACGTGTATTTTTTTTTTTTTTTGTAGTTCCTACAAGACACTCTGGACACACTTTTTGGTATTCTGGATGAGAGCTCCCAGAGATACGGCCTCAAGGTGTTTGACTCTCTGGTAAGCGCTTTTCTTGAAGAATAAAAAGGCTGCACCTGCTGTGGGAAGATGGAGAGACGTAAACACATGAGAGCGCCGTAAAGCAATCTGGGCACCGTCACGCTGAGCTGCTCTGATAGATCTTTGTCTCGGAGCACATGTTTCCTGCTCAGAGCGATGGAAGAAAAAAAGAATCTGCCGGATCCGATTGTCACCTTTCCATGTAGTTTTTAAATCTATGACAAAATCAGTACATTTGGAAAATGACTACTATTGAGTATGATACCAGGTATCAAAAGTATCGGTGCTCGGTATCAGTGTGTTCTAAAAAAATACTAGTTTGAAAAATAAAAAATGATTGATCATGGCAAAATCGGTGCATTTGGAAAATGATACCAGGTATCGAAAGTATCGGCGCTCGGTATCGGTGCATTCTCAAATTGTGAATACTCATTTGAAACAAAAAAATAAATTGATCATCAAAAATATAATGCTGTCTCTGGCAGGTCCACATCATCAACCTTCTCCAAGACAGCAAATTTCAGCACTTCAAGCCAGTGATGGACACCTACATTGAGAGCCACTTTGCAGGAGCTCTGTCATACAGGTGCGTTGAAGAAAGAACTCCAAATGTTTGGGCGCCCCCTTGTGGCTACACAAGAGAGCAGAGTAACTATTGAGAATATTCTGCCTAAGGGACCTGATTAAAGTTCTCAAGTGGTACGTGGACCGCATTGTGGATGCCGAGCATCAGGAACATATTCAGCAGGTCCTCAAGGTACGAGACCATTTATTGATTATCACGATTATTGTAGAGGATGTAAAGTCTGGGTATTTCTTTTCCAGGCCAGCGAGTACATCTTCAAGTATATCATCCAGTCCCGCCGCCTCTTCTCCTTGGCAACGGGGGGCCAGAACGACGAGGAGTTCCGCGTGTGCATCCATGAGCTCTTCATGTCCATTCGCTTTTTCCTCTCGCAGGAAAATAAAGGCACCAGCCCGGTGGCACAAACACAGGCAAGCGCAAATCTGGAGTCGGCATCTCAGACACACACATTTCCTCATCGTGCAGTTTCGATTGAATCGTTTCACGCTCCCAGCGGGGCTGGAGTCAAACTGTTATGACTTCTTTTTTTTTTTTTTTTTTCCCCCTGCTGGGAGAAGAGGCAGAGGGGCCTTCACGGATTTTAAGAAAGAGCAAAACAAACAGGATGAGGATGCCAATGACATTCTTGCAACGGCTCTTTGAGTGGAGAAATATCCAACGATTGCGTTTGGAAATTAACTCGGCGCTGAAATGATTATCGCTATACTATTCTGGCATGTGTGAAAAAAAAGCTACATTGGACCTGAACTGAATTGCTGTGTGGCTAAAAAAAAAAAATCACATTTTTAATTCCATGTCATTCCATATCCAATTTGGACCAACCTTTTTTTTTTTTTTTACCAATTTCATGCCATATCCTACAATAGTATTTTTTTTTATTATTATTATATATTCTTATGATTTATCATTATAGTATATATTTTTAGTATTATGATTCAAAAGCATTATTCAGCGTCCATCCACATTTTTAACTGAGCAATAATCAAGTATCCCGCCTAGTTATTATTAAGAAGGCACTTTTTATTTCAATTTTACTAAATCTCAGTTGAAGAAAGAACGAATATGAAAATATAAAAAGAATATTGGTATGTGATCTTGAGTCTGCTTCACTTAAATCCCTATTATAGGCTCATTTGTAGCCTGAGTGCTTTTAGCTGCTAAGAGTCAAGCAAAGGATTTTCAGTCTTAGGGGAAAGTGGCTCTTTAATTTCCCCGCGCATGCATAATTCATAACGACACGCTTCTGCGCACAGGCGGTGTTCCTCCGAACTTTCCCGGCCGTTTACGGCGAGCTTTTGAAGATCTTCACGGTGCGCGAGGTGGCCGGTTTCGTGCGGGAGACGCTGGGCAGCCTTCCCGCCATCGTCCACGCCGACTGCCCCTTGGAGGCCGTCAAGCTGCAGTGCCTTGCCAAGACGGTGGAGAGCCAGCTGTACATTAACCCAGGTGAGGATATTCATCACTCTGCTGATCTTCAAAGCGACAATTTTTTTTTTTTATTCTAGAATCGAGATGCATCCTGTTGCCGGTGGTGCTCCGCATCCTGCAGGCTCACATGCAGGAGCAACGAGACCTGGTCATGTGCGCTCGGATCCTCACCAGCATGCTGTCGCTCATCAAGAAGGAGGAGAACGGCACCTCTGTGAGTATTCCAAGGGTGCAAAAAAAATATTTCCCAGCCTGCAGTCTCAGATTTGGTGCCTTCAGGTCCGAGCCGAGCTAGCCGCCGCGTGCTAATGAGGACCATCAATTTAGCAAGTGCTATTCTGGACTGCTCTTTTGGGTGTGTGTGTGGTACCAGATCTAAAGCGACGTGACAGCGGTGACAGTCAATGTGCCAGCCCAGAGCATCTTCTCATTATGGCTCGGTCCAAAGCCTGTCACCTGTCTATCTTGTCAGACACACACAAACAAACACACTATTGCCATCTTCTCAACATGTGTGTTTTCTTGGCAGGAACCGGCGGTCTCGGAAGAAGTGGACCTGATTGTGGAAAGTCTTCTGGGAGTTCTTCTCAGGACTATTCTGGAAATCAGCAACCGACCGCAACCTGCCGGACCTGCCATGAGACTTCAATTCCAGGATGTCACTGTATGTGTGTGTGTTCTCGTTTTGGCAAGTCGTTATAGATTTGGAATGAAGTTACTGCAGTGGCCAACATCATTAACACAAATGGCTGTAATTAAGATTTACAATGCAACACACACTCGGGAAATGTGTGTGTGTGTTGGGGGGGGTGAATAACGATGAGCTCATCATTGACATGTCCCGAAGGCTCCTTGAGGAAATGTGTCATGTCTCCACATAACTTGCGGCTAAATTAATTAATTAGTCATTGGCAGTGATTTGATCAATTATTTCCTTGCTGAAAAAACTAAACAAAGTGAATCTTTCTGGCCGCTAGGGGGAGTTTGTGGCATGTTTGTTGGCGCTGCTCCGACAGATGAGTGACAGACACTACCAGCAGCTTCTGCAGGCCTTCAGCAGCAAAGACGACTTGAGGGTACGAGTTCAATTTTTACGAAATAGAAAAGTAAGAGAATGACACTTTGTGGATTTAGAACAACCTTAAGAATGGTCTGCTAGCTTAATGCTAACATATAAACCATTGGAACACAAATGGTGCTGCAACACAAGTTGACTACAATAGTGTTTTTTTATTTTTGGTGCAGGACTTCCTCCTTCAGATCTTCACGGTCTTCAGGATTCTCATCCGACCCGAGATGTTCTCTAAAGATTGGACTGTCATGCGACTGGTTACCAACAAGTAAGCTCCAAAGATATTTTTTGTACTTTCTTTCTCCCAAGTTGCTTCTCTACAGCAATTTTTATTTTGGAAAATAAATCAAGGGCCACCCACCTCTGCTGCGGAGCTTTTTTTATTTTTATTTCTTTATTTTTGTGAGTGACTCTCTGTGGTGCTGCTTACAGCGTCATTATCACCACCGTCCTCTACCTCTCCGAAGCCCTGCGGAAAAACTTTCTCAATGACAAGTTTGACTACAAGGTAAGGTAAAAAAAAAAAAAAATCAAAAAGAAGCCTACAAGCCGCTAAGCTGCTTTTTTTATGGGCCTTAAATCAAACTGATGTTCAGTGTAGGCGTGTTTTTTTTTTCTTCTAGGTGTGGGATTCGTATTTCTACTTGTCAGTTTTGTTTATCAACCAGCCCTGCCTTCAACTGGAGTCGTTTTCTCCCTCAAAGAGGAAGAAGACTTTGGAAAAGTAAGTTGAGGATTACAAGCGGGCACGTCGACGTCACGTCACGCCGTGTTCTTGTATGTAGGTATGGCGACATGAGGGTGATGATGGGCTGTGAGATCTTCAGTATGTGGCAGAATTTAGGTGAGATGATTCCAGGAATGCGAAATATACGAAGTTGGATTAAATATATTTTTTTGCCGCACGTCTCCAGGGGAGCACAAGTTGAACTTCATCCCGGCGATGATCGGTCCGTTCCTGGAGGTGACGCTGGTGCCTCAGCCCGATTTGAGGAACGTCATGATCCCCATCTTTCATGACATGATGGATTGGGAGCAGAGACGTAGCGGCAATTTTAAACAGGTACGCTTCGAAGCTGTAAATTTCAGACTTGAAGTCATCTGCCCTTTTTAGTTTATTTTATTTATTTCTCACGTAGGTGGAGGCAAAGCTAATCGACAAACTGGACAGCCTGATGTCAGAAGGCAAAGGAGACGAGACGTACAGGGAGCTCTTCAACAGCATGTGAGTCGGACGAATTTATTTACGACAGATCAAAACGATTCAAAACAAAATCATAAGGTCCTCACGGCCAAAGATATTTTTTTATCGAGCTTTTCTCTTCATAACAAAGAGATGTGAGAAGATGGCTTTGGTATCTTAGCAACCAATAAGCCCTGCTAGAAACAAACACATTCTTTTTGTTAGCTTTGAATGACTTCAAGGTGTATTTATGGGTCCATAATAAAAAGGTGAGTGACTGGGGGGGGGGTCAGAGTTCATCTCCACTTTGCATATTCACACACTGTGTCCAGTCTTGGTCCACTCCGTCCTTGTCTTTCCAGGTTTGTGCTCCTGCATGCTTAATGTGCGTGTACATCTCATTTCTTTCAAAGTTTTGTCCTTCAGTCCTCCTTAGTGAGCCGTTGACACTTATTTTTTATTTTTTTTTAAAGCGCTACTAACCCCAAAACTAACCCGAGTGTGCATGCGTGCCGGTATTAATCGTATTAATTTATCCCGCCTATGCTTTCCCGCCTGGAGTAGAATTCCTCTGTTTGGTCCGTACCCGAGGTAAGACGCTCTTCTCGGTTTGTCGTTTGTGAGTCCAAAAATGCTCCTCAGTTGGGTCCAGTGTCTTTCTATCTCATGCGTTTATTTATTTTTTTTAACCTCATTCGTCTTTTGGCAGCTTGCTGAAGAAGATCGAGCGGGAAACGTGGCGGGAGAGCGGCATCTCCCTCATCGCCACCGTCACCCGATTAATGGAGAGGTTGCTGGATTACAGGTGAAAGGTCACCCTGGCTTCAAAATGTATTCATTTATTTAATTTCAATGCTGATTTTTGTCACAGGGACTGTATGAAACTCGGGGAAGTGGATGGCAAGAAAATAGGATGCACTGTCAGCTTATTGGTGAGTGCAATGCCGAAAAACGGGAATTTGGATTTGTGTGATTTAAAAAAACGACATCCGGTTTGTTACGGCTTTGCAGAACTTCTACAAAACAGAACTGAACAAGGAGGAAATGTATATCCGTTACATCCACAAGCTGTATGACCTGCACCTCAAGGCGCAGAACTACACAGGTAACCACCAGAAGGTTTATTTATTAAAGCACGGGTTAGGGTGTCAAACATAAGGCCCGGGGGCCAGATACGGCCCGCCACATCATTTTATGTGGCCCCATTGACAAATTGTACAAATTGTCTTCACTTTTAATCTTTATTACTAAATTATCATTAATTACCTTAAAAAATATGAATATATATCATTATATATTAAATAGAGCAATTTTTATTTATAATTTTATGATCATTTTTATTCACCTTTTTAAAATATTTGAATTTTTTTTTTTACTAGTTATTCATCAGTTAGTTGTGTAGCCCAGACTGTGTCCGATAATAACCCCGAGCCCCTAATCAATACAGAGGCGTCATACACCCTGTTGCTGTACGACGAGCTCCTGGAGTGGTCGGACAGGCCCCTGCGAGAGTTCCTCAACTACCCCATGCAGAGCGAGTGGCAGCGGAAGGAGTTTTTGCACCTCACCATTGTCCAGAACTTTGACAGAGGCAAGGTGAGCAGTGGAAAGCCGGTGTTGACCTTGAATTCTGTAAGAAACTTTTCGTCCAAATAAATCCTGTTTTGGTGTTATCAGTGTTGGGAGAACGGAATCATCTTGTGCCGAGAATTGGCCGACCAGTATGAGTCCTACTATGACTACAGGAACCTCAGCAAGATGAGGGTGAGAAACCCACAGCAATTATTTTTTCTTAATTGCCTTTTCATGCATTTCAATTTGCTGTGCTAGATGATGGAAGCGTCGCTGTATGACAAGATCATGGACCAGCAAAGGCTTGAGCCGGAATTCTTCAGGGTGGGATTCTACGGAAAGAAGTTCCCTTTTTTCTTACGGGTAAATAACTTGGTTTAAGTAGAGTATGACCAAAGTTATCTCCAGTGATGTCATCAATATATCTTTTTTTGATTTATTTTTCCTGCTGAGTTCTTAAAGAAGTAACACGCCCAAAAGGAGAGTTGTATTTTCCAATGCTAATGTCCTGTGCAGTAGCAGCGTACCACCAGCAGGTGGCAAACTAAGCCCACACTGGTTTTCGTCGCCTCCTCAGAATAAGGAGTTTGTGTGCCGTGGCCACGACTACGAGAGGCTGGAGGCCTTCCAGCAACGGATGCTCAACGAGTTCCCGCACGCCATCGCCATGCAGCATGTCAACCAGCCGGACCAGACCATCTACCAGGCCGACGCGCAGTGTATCCAAATGTTCTCTTTTGCAACCATTTCAAATGTTTATGGTCCAATTGCTTTTTTCCCTTAACACACGGGCGACCCTTCCAGACTTGCAGATCTACGCCGTAACGCCGATCCCCGAGAGCCAGGATGTTCTCCAGAGGGACGGCGTGCCCGACAACATCAAGAGCTTCTACAAGTTCAATCACATCTGGCGCTTTCGATACGATCGGCCCTTTCACAAGGGCACCAAAGACAAGGAGAATGAGTTCAAGGTAATTGAATACCATATATGTGTGCATCTATCTATCTATCTCTCTATCTCTCTATCTATCTATCTATCTATCTATCTATCTATCTATCTATCTATCTATCTATCTATCTATCTATCTATCTATCTATCTATCTATCTATCTATCTATCTATCTATCTGTCTGTCTGTCTGTCTGTCTGTCTGTCTGTCTGTCTGTCTGTCTGTCTGTCTGTCTGTCTGTCTGTCCGTCCGTCCGTCCGTCCGTCCGTCCGTCCGTCCGTCCGTCCGTCCGTCCGTCCGTCCGTCCGTCCGTCCGTCTCTGTGTCTCTGTCTCTGTGTCTCTGTCTCTGTGTCTTCTCTGTCTGTCTGTCTCTCTCTCTCTCTCTCTGTCTGTCTGTCTGTCTGTCTGTCTGTCTGTCTGTCTGTCTCTATCTCTCTCTATCTCTCTCTATCTCTATCTCTCTATCTCTCTATCTCTCTCTATCTCTCTCTATCTCTCTCTATCTCTCTCTATCTCTATCTCTCTATCTCTCTCTATCTCTCTCTATCTCTCTCTATCTCTCTATCTATCTATCTATCTATCTAAAAAAAATATGTATGTGTATATATATATATATATATATATATATATATATATAAAATAACAGTATATTTTTATATTTAATAATTAAAAAAATAAAACAATAAAAAACTATACATATTTATATATATATATATATATATATACTATATAGATAGATATAGATATATAGATATCGATATATATATATATATCTATATATCTATATATCTATGTCTCTCTCTCTATATATATATATATATATATATATATATATATATATATATATTTTTTTTTTTTTTTTTGGAATGCGGACACGCAGGTACTAATGAGTGTGTATATTGCACATATATTATTCATCCAGAGTCCTGTAGAACTAATTATAGTATGGAACGGTCATGCACATCTTAGCAACGATGAGCGTGCACACACTTGAAACTCCCGCACGGCCTTCTCTGTGCACGTTACCTTATTTAGCATTCATCAAAAGCTACTCGCGCTCACATTATGTCGTTCCAACACTTAATGAAGTCCGCTCAAGCTGAGATTGTTTTATCCAGGCTGGAGAAAAATACCCAAAAGGTCACGCTTATATTCGTAAGCCGTACGGTATTAACGTGTTCTTTTCATGTACGTTTCATGGGCTTAAATGAAGCACAACATCGATGAAGGTCACGCGGGTCGGCGAGTGGCTCCTTCATCATCGATCGGCGGCGCTCGCTACTGGAGTGTCCTTGAGCAAGACATGCTACAATCTTAAATAAATAAATAAAATGACTCATAAAAATATTCTTTAACTGTTACTGCGATACATGATTGATGATACAGTTTAATAAATACAGTTTGGATTTACAATTATTTTTCGCCCCTTTTACGATCTCCATTATTTTTGATGCTTTTACAGTCGCCGTGGCTTTTATAGCTTTTTGGCGTTTGCTGTCAGAGCGACCTTGCGGTATTGACGAGCACGCTAGCCGACGAGCTAAGTGCCGCCATGTCAATTGATGGTGGCAGATATAAGACGTGACATATGACCTTACTCCTTTAAGTGGACGCTTGGAGAAGTGTTTTTCCTAATGTGTGTGTGTGTGCTGTTGCAGAGCCTGTGGGTGGAGAGGACCACCCTGACACTGGTCCAGAGTCTTCCCGGTATCTCGCGGTGGTTCGAGGTGGATAAACGAGATCTGGTGAGCACCGACGAGTCCAATTTTAGCAGGTTGACATTTAAAGCACAAAGTATTGATCCGAGTTATTGCATTGGACAACAATAATGTCATATTGGCTAGCGTGTAATCATCCAACATTTAATTGTTTTTATGACAAACGACCATTTTTAAATCTTCGGGAAACATATTTCTGTGTTGATACATTTAAGAGCGTGGTGTGAAATTGTGGATTACAAAAGCAGTGATGACAGTGGTGATGCAATAGTATATAAAATATGATGCTAGCGAAAGCGCTATTAAAGAGGATTAAGGCATCGGTATAACAGGAGAAGGAAAAAAAAAAAGCTTTTTTTTTTTTAAGCATCATATTCAAGGATGACCCAATACTAATTATCTCCTGCACGTCATCCTCAAAGCCGCTGTGCTTTTTATACACACAATAAATCGAAAGATTACAAAAAAAGGTGATGAAAGGCATTTTATCGTCTTTAAGTGCATTGTGTTGCGTTTGTGGCCCGCAAATGACTCAGTACACGCAGGCAGTTGGCTTTTTAATTGAAACGACTGTAATCACTCTGAAAGCGCGCGGCGTCGCATTTAAAGTCAACACCCCGCCATTGCCCAATGCTTAAACGGCAAAATGTACCAAAAAGACGCATGTTAGCAATTAGCATCAGGCGCGCTGAGCTCAAATTGGAAATTAGCAACGCGATCACACATTAAAGAACCTCCTGGACTTCAATTTGCTGAGTCGAAGTAGTTGTTTGCCATCGAAAAGGCCACATTAAGGATATTGATAGCTTCCATCGACTACATCCGAGAGGCCCAAAAGTAACTTCGGTCTAACCGCTGGCATATAATAAGAGATTTGAGTCACGTGACTTAAGTCTGCACTGTTAAGAGTTACCTGGGGAAAACTAAAAAAAGACTTAGCTTGATATTTATTTTACTATAAAAAAAAAAATCGCAAAAGTCTACTTGAATTGATTTATCGAAGCATTTCAACAGGGGGGTGTAGACTTTTGCAATTTGACGATGATCTTAATTGTGATTGCAGGTGGAGGTGAGTCCGCTGGAGAACGCCATCGAGGTCATCGAGAACAAGAACTTGCAGCTGCGCACGCTGATCACGCAGTGCCAGAGTCGTCAGATGCAGAACGTCAACCCTCTCACCATGTGCCTCAACGGTGTCATCGACGCCGCCGTCAACGGGGGCCTGGCCCGCTACCAAGAGGTACGGATGGAATGACTGATGATGATGATGCGTGGGGGGGTTTAAGTGGGGGATAAATGGATGGATGAAGGTTTGATGGAGGGGCGGTCATGGAGGCTGGGACTATGAAACGAGTCCTTGAGCTGTTGGAGTACCTCAATTGGGACAAAAAATGATCAACCTGGTGACTGTTTATTTGGTGTGCGCCATCAGGAATACGAGACTAGCTAGCCGCTAGTCAAAATGTATTCTTTAATAAATATCAAGTGCAAAAAAGGGTGAGAATATTTAAATGTTTCATTAAATAATATTTTGGATTTTTTTATATTGTTAGAAAATTATAATATATATATATAATTATAAAATTATATTTTCAAAATATTTTCAACATATTTTTAGAAATATTTAAAGTGACTGCATGGATCCTTTAATTTTGTCTGAAGTCTAGGGATCAAAAGTTGGATAAATAAATCCACTGCCGTGGTTTCAACAAAACGGAAGAAAAAGCCCATCTCGAAAATGTTTTTCCGCCCTCGACGCTGTGAGTGGACTGGCGCAGCGTGTCGCATAGCAACCGATTTTCCACGGAGAGGCACTTGAGCGGGGCGGGTGTTTGCGTCGAGCCGGAGCGGCCTCCACGTAGATGTTTACACTGAGCGAAGTAGTTTTTCCTCATAAGCGGCGTTTTCACGAGGGCTTCTTTTGCTCCAGGAAATTGAATCAAGCCCACGGCAAGCACCGCCCCAGCCTCGGTTAATTTCCCCAGCGCGATTCCGATTGACAGCTGTGGAGGTTCGTTCGGCGACAAACGAAGGCGAAATTGCGGTTATTAATATTCAGATTTATTGCTTTAATTCGAGCCCAAGTCCCTTTTGGGAGGTTGCGGAGGGGATGCTGTCTGATTTATTTCAGCTCCTCCCTGTTCTAATTGGACTTCTTCAAATGATTGACTGAGCCACTCGCTCGCTAGTCACTCAATCCTCGGAATTTCCATGAAAGCTCAAGGTCTATTGATTATTTTTGCTGCCTCTTTTCAGTTATTATTTTTGATGTTGAACTCGGCTGCATCGTTAACGATTGATACGTATGACCCAATTAAGTCAAATCAAGCTTGTTTTGATTTTATCTATTTTTAACTAGCATTTGTTTAATTAATAAAAATTGAGAACAACAAAAAGAGATGTTTTATTTTATTTCTTATTAACAGGCACTTGTTTAATTAATAGATAAATGAATAAAAATCCATTGTAGGACAACAAAATGAAGACTGCACCATTGTTCTCCGTTTGTTTCTTTGTCAGTTTGCTCTTAAAACTTTATTTTTGTCTGTCGGCCCGGGGGATTCAGATAACAAGGTAAAGGAGGGGGGGAAAATAAAACGTCCTGCTGTTTCCTGTTTGTGCCTAACAGATGTTTTGTCTTCACACAGGCCTTTTTTGTGAAGGACTATGTGATGAATCACCCCGAGGACGGGGAGAAGATCGGACGCCTGAGAGAACTCATGTTTGAACAGGTTGGTAACAGTAGATTAAAGCTACAGTCAGTTTTTTTTTTTTTTTTTTTTTTATATAGCATCCCCCTGTTCCCACCTACACAAACAAAACAGCTTGAATAAAAAGTAAGCATTGCTTTTGGTCATGTGAGGCGAAATTTGTTGAAGTGTCGGCCAATCACATGATGCTAATGCTAGGTTTCCAGAATTCCACACAAGTAGGCAATATTTTATTATTTTATTTAGTTTTTAATCTATTTTATTCATACTAATAATAATGGAAAAAAACTAGCACCATGGAGAGTCAGTCTGGATTATTTTATTATTTTATTTTTTAAATTTATTTAATTTCTAATAATAATGAAAAACAAAACTAGCACCACGGAGAGCGACGCTGGATAGAATCCAAACAAAACAAGCTGACGTTGGAGAGTCACGCAAGATTATTTTATTTATTTCATTTATAATAATAATAATGAAAAACAAAACTAGCACCATGGAGAGCGACGCTGGGTAACATCCAAACAAAACCAGCTAACTCGCGAACCTTGACATCCGCCGCTTTTGGATGTTTAATTGCTCCGATAAAAAGGTGGAAAAACAGGACACATCTGTTGGCGTGAGGAGGCTTATGTTGAATATGAATATGAAACATAGACGGCTGGCAAAGGCGGCAGACATGTTTGAAGAATGGCCACAGGGGAGGACGGCTAGGTCACGGGGACAAGAAACAAACAAGGCAGGAAGGAGGAGAAAAGAAGCTCGCTATGCTTGACTGCACATCGCCATGACCTCTTTGGAAGAAACTTTCGAGGGGGGGGGAAGAGTTGAACAAAGTCCTCAGAGGGAATGATGAAACAGCTGCGTGCTTAAGTCCCTTGAAGATTTTAACACCCCAATATACAAGGCCTGTGTTTATTTTGCAGGCGCATATTTTGGAATACGGCCTGGCTGTGCACGAGAAGGTCGTACCTCAGGACATGAGGCCTCTGCACAAGAAGCTAGTGGACCAGTTCCATCTGATGAAATCCAGTCTGGGCATACAGGTTGGTAGCGCCCCTATGCCAGAGGCCTCTGCTGGGAAATTCAAAGTGTTTCAGCTTGATTTTTTTTTTGGGGTTGTGCCCCAAATGCAGGAGTTCCCGCCTTATGTGCGAGCAAGCCCGGTGCACTTCACCAATGGAAGCCCACGCACATGTAGGAATTCGGTGCCCAGCATTATTAGCCCTGATGGCAGCAGAGGGGTCGCCAGACGAAGGTGACCAAACCCATATATACATTATTTTTATTATTTATATTATATAAATTATTATATAAATGTATTATATTTATATTATTATATATTTTTTTACATTTTTAGAAAACTTTTTAAGGTAAAATTAGCAGTCACTAGATTGTTAAAATAAAAATTTAATTTACTAAAAAAAAAAACTGAAGTATTTTAAATACAATTTAATTCTAAATTAAAATATTTAGTTTGGAAAAAAATAAAAATGTAATTTACAAAAAAAAAAATGAAGTATTTTAAATACAATTTAATTCTAAATTAAAATATTTAGTTTGGAAAAAAGATTGAATGACCGAGAAAAAGTGGTGCAGACGTGGCTTTAATAACAAATCACTACGTAACTTCTTCTTTCCTCATTTATTGAAAACTTTCCCGCACTTTCTCGTCACCTCAAACGTGTGTTGACGTGTTGGGTGACCCTGCCACGCTGTCTCCCCGCGACATTTGATCCCAGGGGGCAGCGGCACAGAGGAAGATACTTGACACGGAAATTTATATTTATAAGCCATTTCAAGCCAACCTCCATTTTCCTTCCATTTATATTTTTGTCTTTCTTCTCTTCCTCTTTCTCTGTGCGGCTCTTGTTGCACCCTGGTGAGTTTCCAAAATAGCTCAACATCTGATTTTATTGATTGTTCCTTCTCGGATTTGACACTTTTTTTGCACCCCTACCAGTCTCCTCAGCTACCCGGCGGTGAACCGCTACTCCTCGTCCTCGCTCTCCTCGCAGGCGTCCAACGAGGTCAGCAACATCACGGGGCAGTCGGAGAGCTCGGATGAAGTCTTCAACATGCAGGTACTTGAACGCACCGGGCGAAGGTGGACTCACTGAGTTTGAAACGCAATGCATCAAAAAAAGCTTCAAATTCATGTCTGAGGGAATAAGAGAGCTCAAAATGGTCTTTATTTATTTTGACCTTTTTTTTATACTGCCTGGAATTTCTTTTTGACAATGATTTTTGTTTTAAATCAATTATTTATTTTTCTAACTTTTTTATACTGCCTGGATTTTTTTTTTTTGACAGCCGTTACGATGGATGCACATATACTGTTGCAATTGTAGGCTCATGTTGCACCATGGCCAATTTTTTTTTTTTTTCATTTTGTCATGATTTTGTTAGTTGGGACCAAACGTAGTTGCCGCTGAGCCCCGCAGTCGTGTCCTTTGAAAGCAAAGCTCTTGTCAGGCACCAGGCGAGGAGGAGCTCAAGCGCCACTCCGCACCCGTTAAAGCCTCTTGAGCCATTTTGACTTTGTACTTTTTTTTTTTTTTTTATTGGAGAACGCTGGGCGAGATGGCCTGGCTTTGACGTCAGACGTACTCTCTCTCGCACGACTCATCAATGGCGGGGATAGAAGAACAGTTTGATGGCTCACGGTGATAACCTCCTACTTTGTTTCTCATCCCAGCCCAGTCCGTCTACCTCGAGCCTGAGCTCCAACCACTCCGCCTCGCCCAATGTCACCAGCTCAGCGCCCTCCAGTGCCAGAGGTGAGAACTGATCACCCTTTAAATAGGCCGACTGACAGGGGTGTCAAACCTGAGGCACGTGGGCCGGATTCGGCCCACCAAATAATTTTATGTGGCCCGCTTCTTGTGTCATTACTTCCAATTTGTCTATTTAAAATATTTCAAAACTAGTTCTAGATCACCTGGGTTGTTTCTTGTCTTTCAAGTCACGTATAGGAAACGTTGTCATCCCGCTTTGGAGGCGAGATAGACAGCCCAGACGGCACGATGCACATTAACTACGACAAGGGAGGTTGGAGAATGAAAAGTTCCGAAGTGAGCGATGGAAGGAATACCAAATGAAAAATAAGCGGGGAGCGCAAGGGGGACAACCTCTTGGACCGACCTCATTACAGTCTCAGCCGAATATCTAAGATCTTCTCTCGCCTTATCACGCTATATTTCAGCCTGATCCAAATCATAAAAAGAGTGAATATACGCCGACATTTATGGACGCGTGGACTCTCCACGTTGGCGAGCAGCTGGCGGCGGGCGGCGCCCTTATAAACGTAGCCCCGTGGCTTGCAGTAAAGCCCGTTGTGACTTATCGCTTGTATGTTCTTATCTGGCTGAGAGCCAAGCGGCAAATGTCGTCCACTCCGAAGGAGGACTATTTATCATGTTGCGGTTCGGGGGGGGGGTTGGACTCCGATCTTGGCGTGTAACAGTCTTCTGACTCATGGTCGCCCACTGCAGGTTCGCCGCAGATGGGCGAGAAACACAAGCATTCCAGAGAGAACAACGCCTGCCTGTCGCCGAGAGAGAGACCCGTCAGCGCCATCTTTCCAAACCCTATGGACCCTGCGCAGGTTAAAATATATTCTTTTGAAAGATTTAGCAGCAATCTAGCGTAGGCTGAGGTTTTATTGAGGTTATTGAAAAAGAACATTCTTGCTTTTCACAGCCAAGGCCAAGCGCGTACGCACTTCAGCCTTGGCGGCGGCTTTTTATTTATAAAGGAAAATAAACAACATATATGTTTGCTATCTCAAGGCTCTTCAACTCCCGCTCATACTTCAGCTGCACACATGTTGTGTAAGAAATATAGGCCGTCATGTTAGCTGATAATGGATTCTTGATGATTTTTTTTTTTTCTAGTACATTTTTGTGGCGCCATCTTGAATATTTTTTTGTGTGTGTCCGCAGAGGGCCGCCCCTCATCAAATAGGGGACACCACGTTACCTCGCAGTGACCCCAACCTCTCGGCTCCAGACAAAGGTAATACTTGACTCTAAACGCAAGCTAGCCATGTTTCTCGGAATGACCCTCAAGTGTTGACTTGAGTTTTCCGACTGTATCGAACACGTCACCGCTTTTGTGTGTTGTGTTTGAAGCCGGATATCTAATTAGAGCGGGGATTTGCGTGACTCATACATTTGCAGGCTTTGTTGACTGATGTGTGCGGAATTCATAAATATGAATTCACATTTATCAGCAAAGCCCCGGGTTATGTTTTTTTTTTTTACCCCTCTAGCAGAAATATATACAAAAAAAAGATGCGTTCTGCATTTTCCTTTCATGAACGCTGTCACGGAAAAAAAACAACAAATAATTAGCGACAACGATATGTGGAGATGATGTTTCCTTGCCGCGGTAGCGCGTGCAAATGAGGAAGTGCCGCCACAATATGGTAACTTGACACCTTTAGCGACGCTACGCCGCAATTAACACCGAAGAAGTGAAGTGTGACAATTTGCAGAAAAACTCGCCATCACATCTTCGGCGTGGAGATGACACGTTCTAATTGCGGATACAGCGAGTTAGCTCGTGTTGTTCACAGAAACGTCGAGAAATGAGCTTATGAAATATTCTACTTTAGATTCAGTATAATAATAATACAAACAATAATAATAAATAAATATCTGCATAAATTAAATTAATAATATTATTCGTTTTCCCCAATGTTCCCTTGGCATGCTCATATTTCCATTGATTCGCTCGACTTAACCCGCATGCTTGTTATGGTCGTGCATGCCTCCATCATTTTTGTTATTTTTGTTTGTTGTGGTCGTCATGGTGATGTTGATGTCTCCGTGTGCCGTCAAAAGTGCGACCCACGCCCAGTAGTTGGAGCCTGGACAGCGTCAAAGAGGGCGTGGTGTCCTTCTCTGACCCTGTTGGCAAGCTGCTAGTCCCTCCCATCCCTCCCAGGCCACCGTACACAGGTATTCCATTCCGACTACCACCTCCCATGTATATTTATTTGACCGGTCCCATTTGAGAATTGTTATTTACGTCTTTAGCCTGGATTTGTACTACATCGATGCTGGAGCTCCCCCCCTCCCTTTTTTTTTGTGCAAAAGGCGACAGCAGCTGTTTCATGTCTAAAAAGCATTTAAGGCCGCCCCAAGGACCCGTACGACACGGGCAAGCATTTGATTCATTCACGCTTGAAGCCCCCTCGTCTCTGAGCTGCATGTGTGGATGTTTGCATGAGTCACGCTGCGTCACGGCGCTGGTGGGCGCAAAAAAAAAAAAAACATTTGAATGTAGCCTTCGTTTCACCACCTCTGCTTTTCTACCACGCAGCCTCTTCGGCGAAGAACATGAGGTCGCAGTCTCCCATTCTCATGTCCAGGTCGCCGCAAAAGGTTGGTTCAATAGGATTGTAAATAACACAGAGGCGGATTTCGAAGACAGTAGCACCCGCTGTCTAAATTACATGAAGACGGATGGTAACAGAATGTGCTCGTAAATCGGCGACTACCTGCGGTTCGATTCGCTATAAAGCTAATTGGATGAAGTCAGGACTGACAACAGGAAGAAGTAATGGTGTTTGCGTCCCACTCCACTAGGCCACCATGCCGCCCTTCACCCCGTCGCCGACCGAGTGCCACTCCACAAGCCTGGTGTCCAACTCGCCCGTCCTCTCGGGCAGCTACAGCAGCGGCATCTCCTCGCTCAGCCGCTGCAGCGTATCCGAGGCGTCGGGGACTGAGTTGCCCGCCGGCGAGCAGCCCACCCCGCCCATGGCCACCACGCCAGGCCCGGACGAACCCGTGCGGAGAGAAAACAAGACGCCGCCGCCTTACAGCGTCTACGAGAGGAACAACCCGCGAAGCAGACCCGTGCCGCTGCCCCATAGCTTATCCATCCCCCCGCAGACGGACCCTCCCGCCCTTCCCCCTAAACCTCACCAGTTACGCACGGGCAGCATGAAGCTAGACGGAACCTCGGACCCTCGCGTCCCCAGGCCGAGGCCTCTCCCCCGGAAGGTGTCCCAGCTATAGGAAGACGGGAATGTGGCGGGAAGAAACACACTGGCATTATTTGCACTTTTCTACTGGGCACTCTTTTTTTTTTTTTTCCCAGCTTCCCATTCCTATAAAAGACAGGCAGTTTTTAAAAAGTGAACAGTTTTTATATAGCTTACACTTTAAAGGACAATTTTGATAGGCGTTATCATTTCGCATACACTGTATGAGAATTGTTTGGCCTTAAGTATTGGAAATCTTGCACGTTTTTTTTTTTTTTTTGTAACAATTGTACATTTGTACACTGTATGGCTAACATGGTGCTTGAAAAAAGAGCATGCACTTTGATTAAAGTGTAGTTAAAAAAAATCTAGTCATATCCACATGAGCAACGGTACGATAAATTGACTTTTTAACTTTCCTGTTTGAAGACCAGCAAATATTTTCGTCTCCTTCACAACCCGCTGCCCTTTGTAGACTTTTTCCTCCCCCAATCAGCTTTGCACTTTTTACAATGAAGACTGAAATAGGACCAAACGCGTTGGCAAATATTGGCATTTTGCATGCTTTAGAGGCTGGACTTGTCCTTGACCACATTGCATGACCTTAAACGGGTGGGGTACAAGTATTGTGCCAAAGTATAATGCACAACGGAACACTTTTTTTCCTCCGCCCCTTCAAATAGTGCCAAGAAGCCAAGGAAATGCTCAACTCAGCAGAGACTCTGAAAGGTGATTAGTGAAGCCCCGCCCCCAAGTCCTCGAATCCACTCATCAAATGTCATTTTAAGCACAATTCTCTGATGCTGTCACGATAAATACTGTTTTGTATCCTCTGAGTAATTGGAGCCGAAATCAAATGTACAAAGTCGATTATTGTTGACCGCACTAAGAAAATGAAAAAGTATTATGAAGCATCAAATATTCCTAAATTATGAATCCAGTGATGCTTTTTTGAGAGTGGGTTCGGGAGGGGAGGGGATTAGCTTTAGTATTGTTTGTACGTCTCAATTTTGTAGTTGTTTTATGAGTTGTTGTGAATTTTTTTTTTTGTTTTTTTTTTACATGAAATATTCCTAATCAGTTCTGGAGAAACTGTAAATTATGTGATGAGATTAATGTAAGTAAGCCAAATATTAAAAAAAAAATGTGTATTGCAATTTATGTAAATACTGTGTTTTTAACAAAATGTAGTTATAACAATTTACAGCTTTGAATGTAATGTTGAAGCAGCAAATGATTATTATTATAAATGTGGAAACTTTTATGGGTTTTGTGAGTGTAGAAAAATAAAAGGTCATGCTTTAATGACGCCTAACACATTTACAAGTTCAATAAACTGCCCACTGGAAATGTTGCTTGTTGTGTTATTAGGTTCATTTAAATTAAATATTGGTTGGGCAAGCAAGTAAAAATAGTTTTTAGTCTAATAAGAGCCATCAGCCAAAAAAATGTATAAATGAATTTCTATCAAATATGCATAATCCATTCTTTGTTTTCATTCTGCAGATGATTTAAAAAACAAACAAACAAAAGGTTATCGTATTCAAATCTCCAGGAATTTAAGTTTTTTAAGTGTATCACATCGCTGGACAAAAAACCACAAGGGGGCGCTAATTCCCCAGTAAACTCCCCCACAGAAAATAAATAAATAGATAAAAAATATAAAAAAAAAAAATTTAAAAAAAAAATATATATATATATATATATATATATATATATATATGTACTCTCTAAATACTATGCTGTAAATATTGTGCACTTTTTGCAGGGTAGTCATTACATTTAGCGTGATGTTTCTGCAGCACCATTCTAAAAGCACTAAATATCCTCCATTTAGAGCCAGTAATGATACGAAATTATCAGCGGTGTGAGGAAAACAGCGCTGGGTATTTAGTCAGCGCTGCCTCGGGTACATTTTGGATAACACACAACCACAGAGAACCCCAAAGGTGTTTGTCTCTTTTTTTTCCAAATCTCTCCAGGGACAATGGAAAATGTCTTATCTGACTTTTCCACTCACAGACTTGCTCTATATTCTCCTTGCATATTATTGGGGCCCCCCTCCCGCCCCCACCTGCCAGCTTCAAACACCACGGCTTGTTTCTAACGGTGTTATGATTTTTTGACTGGCGCCAGTCCTCTGTTGCTTCATCCCCAAATGTAAAAGAAGACAAGCTTGTTCCGTGCATTTTGAAAGCAGATCAAGACAAAGAGGCAGCGGGGAAATGATGTTGTGTGAATGGGGAGGCTTAGATGACATATATTTGTGAGCAGGAAAGATCCAGGAGCAATTCTTCCTGCAGAAAACCATGTGTTGAATGCCCCTTGATTTCTTAACTGAACATAAAGGAAGATTGAAGTCGTTGGATTGTGTAAGCAGAAGTATTAGAAGTACTATCCTGAAGAAAATGGCAGATGATCCTCATTGTCTGACTGAAAGAAAAAAAACGGACAAGGTGAACTCAATTGGCTCAATGGAAATTCAACCACCTGAAGTGATGAGGTTCCCTAAGATGGCCGACGACGCCAAAGCTGCTCCAAGTAAAAACTATTGAACACAAAAGAAGACAAAAATGCCACCTAATGTGATTAGAAGATCAAGAGAAGATGCAATGACATCAAAACTTGGAAAGGTAAGAAACAATCTTGAATCCAGTATTCATATTTCCATTTGTCATCATCTAATCATTACTTTGCTACCTATAGATAACTTGGTGCATTTTTCATATCTAAAAAAAACTAGGTCATGTTATTTGTGCATGTGTTGGAATAATGGGGCTTCTGTATAGTGTGTAAAAAAATAAATAAATTCAGACTTGCTTGTGGTCCATGAGCAGTTGGGAAGGGCGTCGGTGGCATAGCGCGTCAGGGCTGAGGCCCAATCCATCCGTCTTCATCAGTGAGCTGGGGCCCGCTAAGCACCAGCTGCTAGCTGTCTTTTACCAAGATTCCCACTGAGTGCGACATATTTACAGTAAAACCAGATTGGAGGGTCTCTCAGTTTCATTTTTCGGTCAAATTTGTTTTATTTATGGTCATTTCTGTCATTTTTCAGGTTATTATTATTTTCTTTCATTCTAAAAGCTTAATGATAACACAAAAGTACCCTGATGAGAACTGGAGCTCTCCAAGGTAGTCGAACTGTTACTTTCCGGGTTTTGGTGACTACGTTGACAAGTTGTTCCCTAGCACGTTAATTGCCCTCCTCGAAAGTGTCACGTTCTATCGAATTAAAACCATGAGGTCCCAATGACGACGCCAGCCCGGTGGAGACCCCGAAGCCAAGAGTCCTTCTCATTCCAGTGAAATCAATTCTGGTCTAAATGGCAATGTGATTAGTGTTCGCTAATGTGCTTCTGTTTCTCCTTTCCCCCCACCTACAAGCTTCTAATTTGCTCTCTTGCTATTGGAAATGCTCGTTAAGTATAACATTGTGGAAAAGTCTTTTTAAAAAGCAAGTTTTGGTGTTTGGAATTCAAAGTAGTTGCTCTAGCATCCACCAAAAAATGGAAGGAGTGAGACCTACAACCAGCATACCTGACATTAGCCATCCTCTCCTTGGTGGTATAGAAATAATTACCGTAATTTCCGGACTATAAGCCACGACTTTTTCCCAAAATTTTTAACCCTGCGGTTTATAGTCAGGTGCGGCTTATATAAAATTGTTTTTGTGATTTTTGTGATGACTTGGTCACTTTTATACACCCGTAAAAAGGCTGTGGACCACTGTTGTGCGGTATCTTGAAGAAAAAAACAACAACAAAAATACTATTTTGAAACACTACTATGGCTGCTACTTATTCCGGCTGTGTTGCTTGTGACTATTATGAGCTTTAGTAGGAATGCACACGAGGTGACCTGCGTCAAAGAGCTCTAAACCCTTTCTCTTACTCTGCCTTACTCTGGCTTAAATGACGGCGCGGCGTATTTATGGATTTTTACGGCTTTCTGTTGACTGTCTTTCTTTGTAAAAAACTCATGCGGACGTGCGGCTTATAGTCAGGTGCGGCTTATGTAAGAAAAAAACTAAAATATCCTTGAATTTTAGCTGGTGCGGCTTATAGTCCGGTGCGGCTTATAGTCCGGAAATTACGGTAAATGTCGGGCTGGTCTGAGTCGCCGGCCGCACAACAATAGCGCAGTACGTGTGTGTGATGGTAGAATTGAGGCCGATGGCACAGTGACATTAGCTGGCAGGCTACAAAAAAGGAAAACATCTTGGCCCTTCGTGAGAAGACACAAAACCACGGGTGGCGAGATGAAGGGACACAGGTGTTTGTGTGTGGCGTCATGTCACACTTTTACTGACATGCAAAGGATAAACCCTTAAATTGCTAATTAGGTTTAGAATATTTAAATTGACACGGTTTGCGATGAAGAAAATGGTTGTCATTGCTACGGCAACAGTGGATTAGCATCTCAGTCATGCTCAATATTAGTCCTCCAGTCTGGAGAGCTCATGTGTTTGCATTCACATTAGTGAGCCGACGTAATCCAAATATGATGCTAATCGTGTATGCTAGCAGATCATACAGTGTAGAGCAGGGGTGTCAAAGTTATAGATTATAGAGGCCACATAAAATGATTTGGTGGGCCGTATCTGGCCCCCGGACCTTGGGTTTGACACCTAAGGTATAAATAGTGTCATTCATATGTGCTTTAATTGCAGACATTTAATTTTGTGTGTTTTTTAACTGGAATTACATAAATCGACGGTTGGCTCAAGCATTTTTTTTTTGGTCTTTCTTTGACTGGACTCATTCCAGCCAAATGCCCATTTTGGCTCTTTACCTAGTGTATGTTGAAATGTTGACGAAACACGTCTTTCCTTTCTGTTACTAGCTTTTTCATCATTTTCTTATAATCTTTTTTTTTTTTTTCCCCCGCCAAAAGAAAGAACCAGAATGTGAAGCGAGCTTTCAACCAAAGTGTGTCAGACGTACGCTGAACAAACACTGACATGACGAACGAGACGGAATGAGTCGTTTGTGTGTGCCCTGCAGAGGTCAATACTCGGAGAAGCTAACCTTTAAAATGTTAATTGTATTTTGTGTAATCCCAATGCAAAATCTAAAGATAGCTGTTATTTATTTTGCAAATTTAAAACGATATAAGGACGATACATTGGAACGGTACGCTTGCAAAGGTGATGTAACTCTTGAATCTTGATTCTTGAATCTTGAAAGAGCCATCAAGCTACACCATAGCTGCAAAAAAGGGAAAAAAAAAATCCAGTTTTTAAATTACAGCTATATCATCAGATGCCCGAAAGGTGCAGCCTAATTAAACGAAATTGTTTCTTTTTCGTCTGGCTTTTGTTTTCCAGTGGAGCAGCGGCTGACCTCGCGCGTTCCAATTAGAGACACAGACGAGTCAAATAAAAGTGAAAACTTTCGCTTTTGTTCAGGTTGGGGGAGAAACGCACCGGTACCACAAAGAGATCAGCAAGTGCAAAGATCACTTGTGTGTGTTTGTGTGTGTTCTCCTGACGGGTGGCCAATTAATGCCAGTGGCTGCAGGCTGAGATGCTGCAGTTTGTTGTGAAGCTATAATTAGTCTGCGTGCCGATTGGTCGACCTCTCGGAGGTGATTTAATTATTGTCAAAATAGCGTTCATACAGTAAAACAGGAAAGCAAAAATCTATAATAAAAATAATTAAAAAAAAAATATATATATATATAAATATTTGAATCCATCGCACAAAGGCCTTTGTGATTTATTTTGCAGACATACATTCGGCATTTGTAGTCCTACGACGCGTATTCATCACGGGAGATATCGGGTTGTACAAGCGTGACATATTGCGAGCCGCCTCCCACCCGCCACCCATCGAGGTACCTCGGAAACTGCCAACGGTAGGCGGCTGTTAAAAAAAACCCCTGCTGCCGATCCTTGCGTTGTCAACACTTCCTTTCTGAGAATGCTCTAAAAGGTCTGGGAAGTCACAGGTTTACACCAGCAGCTGTGGTGTACTTGCAAACATCACACGCGGCGAGATCACGTGTGCCTATTAGCACTTAAAATGCAAAATCCTCTTAATTTTTTTGTAACGCTTAGCTAGAAACATCTTGGGGGTTTAAATCTAGTTCGTTATCCCGAGAAAGCAGAACATAGATAAAAACACTTTGCTTAACATTAACTCAATACTATTTATTATTCTCATTTCAAAATACTAGTTAGTAAATACCGTATTTTCCGGACTATAAGGCGCACCATCATGTCAGATTTTTAATCTAGATCAAATCATTCTCCATTTTATCTTTTTTATTTCAACTTCAGATGGAACAAATTACTTTATAATCACAAAATAATAGTCTTTTTGATTCGTGATTTATAGTCTTCAGCGGGCCACTTATGATTGATTTCACAATGCTTTGGGCCAGTTTAAATTTAGGAATTTGGTCCATATATAAGGCTTTTGAGAAAATTTTAGGTTTCTAGGCGCGCCTTATAGTCCGGAAAATACGGTACTATTTGTATAGCCTACACTAGGCCCATTTACAATTTCTAGCTAGCTATTTAGCTATCCATCTCTTTGCAGATTTCACAAGTGCTACCTTAGATGAATTGTATCCGTTCAATTGGAGTGACTACGATGTTCGGAAACAGCCACCAAGATTGTTCTTTTTCGATTAACGGAGAACTGGGTGTGTGTTTTCCGCCATTGTGTGCATCTTTGGATCCGGTGCCAGGAAGGATTTGTTTGAAATGTCTGTTTGGGTGGAGCCCTGAAGGTATTCGCTCGCAGCAAAGATGCGCTGTGAAGTTCAGTCATCACAGAGTGGATGGATGTGAAGAGACAGCTGGAGTGTTACAAACACACATATACACAAATATGTGTACACACCCAAAGGGTCAGAGGTAAACTAAACAAACTACCAAAAAGGAGCTTGAGGAAAATATGTATGACATATCTACTTTTACATGCAATCAATATGTTGCTATTTTACCCATACCAAAGTTGGAGAATATTCCACTTTCCCCGAGGCGAGATAAAAAAAAAAATCGGACTCATTTAAATATTGGAGCAAAGCCGTTGGATAACTATCTGTCTTATCCAAACAAGATTACGCCAGTTGTTTTCCTTTCTTCTCCGTTCAAATCTTTTTCCAAGGATACGTTCCAAGAAGTGCTTATAGCATAACAGAGACTTTTTTTCTTCCTGTTCCAGAAAGAAAATCTAAATCAAACGCACTACCATTTGCCGTATTTACAAATGAGTTTAACTGAGGATACAACTTCACAACATAACGTTCAATGAAACCTGAAAATGTTGAGGAATGTTATGTACAGGATTCAAACATAAATGTAAATTTTTTTTACGCTATTGTAAGATGAAGACATTCTGAATGCAACATTTTATTATATATTTTTTAAAATATTTTCATTTAATATAAAATAATACATATATTAATAATATTTATCATTACACACACAAATAAATATTTCTTTATTTAATATAAAATAATATAAATAATAATATTTATTTACACACATATATTATTAACAATAACATATTAAAATATATTCATTTTATATTAATATTATATAATATTTTTAAAGGTAAGGTAAATAAGAGAAGTGACTTGTTTTTTTTTCTTCCTGGATGAACTCTGTATATTGTATACTGTGTATGCGGTCATTTTCCAGCCCAGAGGGGGCACTGTGTTACTATATGGGGGGATGGCGCGCTGCAGGTCAGTGAGCAAACTGCAAACATTTATCCCGGCCCCCCCCCAACCTTACATCACCACCTCTCCTCTTGACAAAGTGCACACGGCTCCTTCGAGGCATACTAATGCTCCTGATGTGTATTAGCTTCGGAAATCTGCCATTCAGCACGGCCACAGCCAGGTGCTGGGAAGGTGAGTGCAAGCCAAAACACACATATTTTGGAGTTTTGAGAAGTACAAGTAATAATAAATAGTCAAATCAAATCAATAATCATAAATAAATGCTGTGTCATCCATGTGATTGGTCGTGACCTGCCTCATCTGGCTCATTTTGTCCCTCTTAAGAAACAATGACAGATAAAAATGGAGGCCAGGGGAAAATTCCAGGCTACTACAGCTTTTGAAACAGCATGTGAGCTTGCTTCAACCAATCTTGCTTTTGCAGGCGTGCACCGGCCCACTACGGGGAGCCGCGGCGGCGCTGTGTTGTGCTTTGCCACGAAAAATGAGAGAAAATGGCCGCAAATGAAGTTGGCGGGCTGCGGAGTATTGTTCTCCGCTGTTTGTGGTAATGAACAGGCCTTGGGAACAGACTGGGGGAAATTGGTCCCTGGTAGGCCTGTTTCTCATCTGTCAGGTGAACTGGCCATACACACATACGGGTGTGTAAACATATGCAATCTGACAGGAAGTCATTTCAATGAAGCCACACGTTGGTTTAACCTTCCTCACCCAGTTTGTCATTATCTCTCTTTGTCTGAGTCAGCTTGATGTCTTTTGGCTGCAATGTTTATCGCAAATGAAATATTTAGTAGCTGAAGACCCGAGTGTGTACATTCCACATCATCCATGAACAAGCAATCACAGATGTGTACACATCTTGTTTCACGCAGACAACTTGAGGCTATTTTTAGCTTAACTGTGTGAATCCGTGAATTGTTTATTTTATTATTTTTTTAAATTATTTTTATTTTTTTAATTATTTTCATTTTATTATTTTATTTATTTAATTTGGTTAAATATTTTGATTTCATTCATTCCTCATCATTCTATGTTTTTTCAGTATTCCATATTTTTAGTCCTATTCCCTTTTTTTTTTTAACAAACTAACTTTACCAAGTAGACACAAAATCAAAGTAACACATCGCTAACACAAATACAAAGCTACAGATGGTGCAAGTGAAGCGAGACGAGTTAACGCGAAGCATTCTTGCAATCTTTAACACTTACTTTTAGTGACAGCCATTGTTTCTCCTCCATATTTGCTTTAGCATATTCTCTCGCACTATTTATTTTCAGCATAGGCGTGAACCATTTGTGTGAAAATGAAAATATAAACTGTAAACACCTGAATTTTATGATTGGACCTGCAAAAAGTTGGAAAAGTTGTTCGGCCACATAACGAGAAATCAAACATTAACAGCCTAGCACACCGCCCGGGGTAACGTTTGCCTAGTCGGATGTATTTTCAAAAACGTTGGAGTCTTTTTGCTTCGTAGGATCCCCTGCGAATCGTGCTTACGTTTCCTGTGGTGCGCTGTCTGCCACCTCAAGTTGTTTTGGCCTCGTGTTTGTTTGCGTTTTTTTTTTTTTTTGCATGTGCTTCTCTGCGTGCCACCTGAAAGTAACCGCTTCCTGTTTGCTTTAGCGCACTTGAAAGATGTCGAATTTACTGTGATGGAGAGAGAGAAAAAAAAATAGATACCTTGTGTTTCTAAAAATACTCAGAAGTGTATTTTTTTTTGAATGCAGCACAAAAATTCAACTCTTAAAACAGGCTGAGAGGTAAATGAGTGATGTTCTCTGCTTCCAAAGTCATCTATAAGCAAAGTAATATGTGGAAAGGGCCTCAAGCAAAATTCTTAATCCCCGACTCTTGCAGGAAAGCGGCTTAAGTGCAGAATACAAGAGATGACGGGAAGATTCAGCACTATTGCGAGATGTTAACTTGGAGAATCAACAAGGTATTTTTGATTGTGGGAATGCAGAGAGACAAGCAGATAGACAGTTCTGGGTCAGGATGTCAATTTTTGTTGACAGTAAATTTTGAGCAGCGCTTGCTAAATATGCTGTGTGAAAATTGAATTTTGACTTTTTTTTTAGACTTTTATTTTTGGACCTTTTTAGACATTTGAGACTTTTTTAAATGCTTCTTTTTTTAGACTATTTTTGACTTTTAAAAATACTCTTTTTAGACTATTTTTGTCTTTTTTTTTTAGCCTTTTTATTATTCATTATTTTGGACATTTTTAAAGCCTTTTTTTAGACTATTAAGGATTTTTTCAGACTTTTTTTTAGACTGTTTGCAGACTTTTATTTATATTATTTTAGACTTTTTTAAATGCTTTTTATTTAGACTATTTTGGACTTTTTAAAATACTCTTTTTAGACTATTTTTGTCTTTTTTTTAGCCTTTTTATTATTCATTATTTTGGACATTTTTAAAGACTTTTTTTAGACTATTTAGGATTTTCTTCAGACTGTTTGTAGACTTATTTAGATTATTTTAGACTTTTTTTTAGACTGTTTTTAGATTTTTATATGCGCCACCTGTTTGCTATTTTTGAATTGAGCACTTGCTACATAAAAAAAGGTAATAAAAGTCATGCTGGAACATATCTCATGCAGCATAACTGACCACTGCATGATGATTTCTTTTTTTTTTTTTTTTATCCTCTAGTGACTTTGGACTTTTATTTTTGGGCTGACTCCACAAAAGGAGCTAACCACCAGAGACTGTACTGTCCGCTCTAATCCACCAAGTTCTAAATCTGCCCATATCCAAGAACAATGCACCCAGGAGCATTGAGGAGAACCCGAGAGACGGGTTAGGAAATAGAGAGTAACTTGGCGCTGTGGAGAAAGTGGGATAAATCCTTTGTGAATATACAATATTGTTTTGTGGTGTTTTACTACTTTCTTTTCCATGTATATGAGAACTGTAAATGGATTGAAATTGATGGGAGCCAGCTATTAAGTTTATAGGAACTTCCAACAAATGATGGAACGTATTGGTTAAGGTCACCTTGACAATGTCATTAGACATAGAAAAGGACAGGAATGCCTTTTAAAACTAGCAAGCTGCCAGGATCAAGGATGAAGTGTTCTGCCCCCCCCCCCCCCCCCCCCCCCCTTGGCTTCATCAAACAAGAAGGAAAGATAAAAATAGGTCCAAGTACTTCTGACAAGGAAAAATGTCCCAGGTTCAAATGAACCTCTGCCGACGGAGCCTCGCTGGAAGCGCTGTTGCTTGAGATAAGCTCTTATATCGTATGCATACATTGGTCATGGTTATTTGCCATTTACAGCGCTGGCCATGTCTTTTAGATTAAGGTGGATTTGAAGTTTGTGCGTTTGACTGTGTGTGTATGTTTCAATTGGATGTATATTTATTTGTGTGTCTCTGTGTGTGTCTGTGTGTGAGTGTCTGTGTGTGTCTTTATCTGTGTGTGTCTGTGTGTGTCTGTCTGTCTTTGTCTGTCTGTCTGTGTGTGTTTGTGTGTCTGTCTGTGTCTGTGTGTCTTTATCTGTGTGTGTATGTGTTTGTGTGTCTGTGTCTTTGTCTGTCTGTCTGTCTGTGTGTGTTTGTGTGTCTGTGTGTCTTTATCTGTGTGTGTATGTGTTTGTGTGTCTGTGTCTTTGTCTGTCTGTGTGTGTTTGTGTGTGTCTGTGTCTTTGTCTGTCTGTCTGTCTGTGTGTGTGTTTGTGTGTCTGTCTGTGTGTGAGTGTGTGTGTGTGTGTGTCTGTGTGTGTCTTTATCTTTGTGTGTGTGTGTCTGTCTTTGTCTGTCTGTCTGTGTGTGTTTGTGTGTCTGTGTTTGTGTGTGTCTATGTTTTTGTCTGTGTGTATCTAAGGGTGCGTTTGTGTATCTGTGTGTGTCTGTGTGTATCTAAGGGTGCATTTGTGTATCTGTGTGTATCTACGTGTGTGTGTCTGTGTGTATCTAAGGATGCCTTTGTGTATCTGTGTGTGTATCTGTGTGTGTCTGTGTGTATCTAAGGGTGCATTTGTGTATCTGTGTGTATCTACGTGTGTGTCTGTGTGTATCTAAGGGTGCATTTGTGTATCTGTGTGTATCTACGTGTGTGTCTGTGTGTATCTAAGGGTGCATTTGTGTGTCTGCGTGTATCTAAAGGTGCGTTTGTGTATCTGTGTGTGTATCTGTGTGTGTCTGTGTGTATCTAAGGGTGCCTTAGTGTATCTGTGTGTGTATCTGTGTGTGTCTGTGTGTACCTATGGGTGCATTTGTGTATCTGTGTGTGACTGAGTGGTCGGGTTCATTTAAAATTTTCCAGCTGGATCAATTCTATGCATCTCTGTGTAATGGCAAGTGGACCCAATAATTTTATCCATAAATAAAAAGCCAGTTTAGTTTGCATTGAGTGTAAATAAACGGCGCTGGAGTGTAGCCCCGCATATCATCAGGTTATTTAGTAATGAACTCGACCAAGTGTGCTCCGGTCTCGGAGTGCCTCATTACTCCCAGTAGATCACAACTTTATTATGGGCCATCATGTCAGGGGGGGGGGGGAGTATGATACATGGTTCTAAAATAGTCAAGCGGAAAGCTGCATTAATTTGCTCCATTTTGTGTCCAATATAAGCTTCGGTGAAAGGAGCGAGAAGGCGTCCGCTCGCCTGCCTGCTTGTAAAAAAGAAATGCCGTGGTGCTTGGATGAATTATTCAATTTTAATACTCCATTTTTTTTTTTTTTTTTTCGAAATACAACAAACCTTCTATTCGGCGACAGGTGTTGAGAGCGATGCCGCTTGAAAGCAAGAACGGGGTAATGTACTCGCCCGGGCCATTTTCGAGATACGCAATAGCTCTGAATAATGAAAATGGCTCCACTCAACGGATCCATTCAGTCCTTAAACAAGGCAAGCAGAGGAAAAGCCGAATCGCTGATTTGAATTTGCTCGTGAATAAGACGAACTCAACTTTGTGCGAGACATTTATGCCTTGATCAAATTAGAATAGGCGTCAATGTGATGTTTTTTTTTTTTTTTGTGTGTTTTCTAAAGACTCTGGAAGTTCATTGTGGGTAATCTTTGCTTAAGCATGGCCCTTTTTTTTTGGCCCTTAAAAAGCATCAGCCCATTTTCCCCATAATGGCTCCATCGTGCTGCCAGCTCCCGTGGGAACACCAGCGGTCGCCTCGCTCCACTTTAGTAAACTCGCCACCACCTCCCATTTTGTGGAAAGTATGGAGCGGTAGATGAGAAGAAAAGATGTGTGTGTGTGTTACACATTGTGCTATGATGAGCTGATGAGGGCCAGTTATTATGAAGAGTTTTTTTTTCTCCCTGGTGGGAAAAGAACGTGTCGGTAGCAGACACTGATATTCATTAAAGTAATGAAATAGGACCTGTAGGGTAGCCCACCATCCGTGAAAGAAAAAAAGAATTAATATATATATGTATATACTATATATATCCTCCTGAGACCCAGAAAAAAAATTGAATTGAATTTTTTTTACATACCGTAGTTTCCGGACTATAAGGCGGACCTTCAATGAATGGCCTATTTTAAAACTTTGTCTTTATATAAGGCGCACTGGACTATAAAGTGCACCATCATGTCAGATTTTTAATCCAAATCAAATTATTCTCCGTTTTATCTTTTTTATTTCAACTTCAGATGCAACAAATGACTCTATAATCACAAAATAATGATCCATAGTCTTTTTAATTGATGAGTCATAGTCTTAAATTTAGGAATTTGGTCCATATATAAGGCGCACTGTCGGCTTTTGAGCAAATTTTAGGTTTTTAGGTGTGCCTTATAGTGCGGAAAATACGGTAATTCCTAAAATGAAAAAAAAACATTAAATGTATTCATATAAATGTCTTTTGACAGGCCAGTTCTACATTATTACGTTTGACAAGGTAAAATGTTAAGTGGAAATTTTGACTTTACTGCTCATGCCCTTCGGCTGGCTCTTTATTAAAAAATGGGTCAAGCACCTTGAGGCCTTTAGCGTCAACCTTTTAAACTCTCCTCATCCCATTCCTCCTCGTCGGGTACTTAAACACAAGATCTCAGGTCGGCCTAGCACTCTCCTTCCATCATCTCAGCTTCGGAGCCCTCACCTTCGGCCCGTCTCGTTCCCCAGCCTGGACCTGCAGTCTGCTATCCGAGGTTGATCTTTGCAGTGATTAATGGGAGAGGGAGGTGGAAAAACCCAGAACCCCCCCCCCTCCCACCATCGCAAATCTCTCGTCCCATTGAGGCTGAGGTCTGATGGGAGAGCGTCGGTATTTTCATCCCCGCGAAATATTTATATAAAATATAAAATAATTAGTTTATTTTAATCTTATTAATGATTTTTCTATTTTTATTTAAATTCTTTAATTTGAATTTATTTTTTACTTGGGAAATATTGCATAGCCTACCTTTGCCTAATTTGATTTTTTTTTTTTTAAACATCGCTTGGGGAAAAATGTATTTACTTTCATTACGCCTCACATTGAAAAGATTCTACAGAGAGTCTTTAAGTCATAATATCTCCCGAAGGGTTTTGTAAATGACAGATCTCGGTGGCCATTTTTTTTTTCCATGCGGTTGCCAGGGAAACGGGTTAAATCAAACGCGCCGATCTGCCCGCCGCTTGTCGACTGTAACGTGGTGAATATTAGAGGCTCTCCTAATGGTTTTGCAAACCTCTCGAAAAGGCGTGTGCTGCACACTTTGTGCAAACAGCCATGCAATTGAACATGAACATAGATAAGTGTTAGGATTAGGAGGATAAGGATCACACTGATAGATAAAGACTTCCTAAAAGGAACACACACAACTGCCTGAAATATTTACTCCTCTGGTTTCTAATGTGACTTTTTTAAAATCATTTGTGCGCACTGTGAGACTCATCAGCTCTTTTTGTGTCAGTCCATGATTTTGTTTTAAAGGAGCCTGTGGGCTATGCTAGGCTTTAATTGGTGAGCTAGTACTTTGCTGTTGCTGGGACCATTGATTTTTATTTGCATTGTTATTTGTTGATGGATACAAAGCCAGTGGCGTTCTATTGATCACGCTTGCCGAAGCAGGGTTGAGAACAAACTGGGCAGTGGGAAGTGTGTGTGTGGCTAATGTAAGAATTAGAAAAAAAAAATCAATATTACAGTACTCCAAGAAAATGGGGTATGTGATTTTTATGAGTCCATGTATTATTTTTATTTCTTTTATTATTATTTATTTATTATTTATGTCGTATTTTTGTTCTTTGTGACATTTAAAATGCAGGATTTTTTAAATTTATGATTTATTTATCATTTATTTATTTTGTATTTTTTTTTCTGTCTCTACGGAATTAAGCCTTTTGTTGCTGTTTTCAGATAATGGTTCCTAAACTCTACGTGATAAACTAACTCAATAGTAACGCCCATAAAATCATAAATATTTTAGACATATTCCAGCCTGTGACTGAAATAATTCCTCATTCTCTCATTTTTTATTTACACCTCGGCTAGTTTGTAGCCTCGGAAGAATTGTTTGCCCTTAATCTACTTTATGCAAATTTTCCAGTCTTGAAGGTCAGACGTGATATCCCTCAATTTAGCCGCCGAAGGTCACGCCACGCTAATGCTGCCGTGTTTACTTCTACTTTGCGTCGCCTCAATTTGGATCAATCCACGAGCGGAGATTAGCGTTGTTTAACAAGGTTATGTTGGTTGACTTTGGCACATCTTGCTAGCTTCCCTTTTGACAATAGAGTGATCCCACTCAATCCCCGATGGCTTCCCACCAATGACAATAATGCTAAATGGGTTAGTACTGGTGATTATTGGCATTGTTGCTAGTCTACGGTGTCTGGGTGCTTGAAATCAATAGTCAGCACAATGCAGAAAATCTTGGCCACCGATGAGTCAGGATGGTTTGGATGGGATAGAAGAAGGATCACAGTGGGGAGGGGCTTGGAAAAAAAAAGACAGATGGATGGAGGTGTGACGGGGGGAAGTGTTTCGACAGGGGATGAATTGTGTTTCAGGAGCGTGATGCTTAAAATATGCTTCCATCTTCCTGCCAGGGCAAAGGGAAAAAAATATGAATGGTTGGGGGTGAGGACGACTATAAATAGTAACATTTCAGAATTGTGAGGGGGGAGGGGGGGGGGGGGGACGAGGACAATGGTTTACACCAAACGAACCATCTGGGTGGGATAAGAAAATGTTGTGGTTTGATCACACGACTGATCACAAGAGTTTATTGAGCCAAAAAATGATTCATGTGAAGAACATTTTTTGACTGAAATCATTTTAAATAATACAAATTGCTAGAAACAATACAGGGAACACAATTTGTAATTTTAGTATTAACACAAAATTTGTCTTCGCGGGCCACTTAAAAGGATTTATCCGGCCCCCGGGTGTCAGGTTTGACACCACTAATTCAATATTCCTCCTCATGTTGGTGTCTCTGAGGACACAAGAAGGTCTGAAGTCACTGCCATGTGTTTACCAAGACGCACTTACCTGCTTAATTAGCAAGCCCCAAGCCAAGTCCACAAGTTTACAGAAAGTCGAGACCGCCGGGAGTTGCAAAGGCGCGGCGAGATCAGACGTGACAACAAACAGGCAGCCTTGACCTCCTTTGAAATTCACAACCTCCCTGGTTGTTCTTAATATGTTCCCCATGCCTATCTATTCATATTAAACACCTTCCAGATAGCGAAAGATGGATTGAAGTCGTCCCACTCGTCGTGCCGCCACGGCAAAGGGAATTATTCATACTTGAGTCTAGCACATGTAGCGCAAGACTGTTTCAATTTGTCACTGACTTGCTCGTGTGTCACGAGATCTTCGTATGAAAGCAATCTGACATATTTGTGAAGGGAGCAGATGATGTCATGTTAGCAACCTAGCCGTTTCTCCCAAATTTATTTATTTTATTTTATTTGTATTATTATTTATTATTTTTATTTACCTTATGTGAAGTTGTAGAAGAACTGAGAAAAGGATTAGAAAGTCTGCCTGGCTAAGCTGCGAGAAAAGTCACACTCAGAGCCAGCGAAATGTGCAATTTAGCATGAAGACAATTTCATCCTTTCAGTTCCATTTTGGAGCCGGCAGCCATTGCTGAAAGCATCGCATTCTGTTTTGTCATGTGTTCTCAGGAACAAATTGTCACCGGCAACTCATCTGTCGGATTGATTGTCGGAGTTTTTTTTTTTTTTTTATGATCACATCTTGTATCCATTGCACGTGTTGTTTCTCTCTCTTCGAGGGTTTGTCTGAGTTCAAATCCCTCGGCTGTGACTCTTTATTTGGGGCAGAAAACTCGGATTCTACTTCCTCTTGGCTTCTAGTTCCACTTCATGGACATCTTTCGCCCTGCAAAACTCTTCACAAGTCTTTCCAGCGAGGCTGTTAAAAAAAAAAAAAAAAAAGTGGTTACTTGGGAACAGTTCTATCCAAAAAGAGTATATAGATCAAAACAAGTCAAACACACCATGTTTATTGCTCTAGATTTGCTTTAACCACAGTGACAACCCCGAAGCAAAAAAAATCCTTGCAATGATAAAAAAAAAAAGGGTCATTGCAAGAGTTGTCCACAAGGAGCATAAAAGCACATCATTTGATGATCTGAGAAGAAGCTTGACACTCAGTCATTGTTTGCTGCTCTGGCCACAGGGCCTTCACACGCTGCTGAGCTCGCTGAATGGACAATTGAACATGGTGCTCGCTTGTCCTCACACATCACACTCAAACGTACACGAGGCCACTGAGATCACTCGGGCGAAGGGCACAAGACCGTGTGCGAATGCTGAGACATGACCGTTTTGGAATTATCGTATTTTCCCGACTCGGCTTTTTGTCCGCTGCGAATTATCTATGGATTTCTCATGATGTCATTGTAGGATTATTCTCTTATATATTTTATTAGTATATATTTGGGTGCGGGTTATAGTCAAGAAATGACGGTATATGGAAAAAAACATGGATTTTTTCCGAAATGCTCATCCTGAATATTGATCACCTGCGGCTTATATACGGGTGCGGCTTATAGTCAAGAAATGACGGTATATGGAAAAAAACATGGAATTTTTCCTAAATGTTCATCCTGAATATTGATCACCTGCTGTGATACAATCTGTAGGTTGCAAGTGACATTTGCAGCAAAATGGCGTCCCAGGACAGGACAGGATGCCCAGATAGTATCAGCCTTGCATCTATTCCCGACCACAGAGTATCTGTGCTGTCAAAAGGATAACAACTCTAGGAAGGTCACGCTTTATAATGTTACCTGTCAGCCAGCCAATACGCCATTGCCCTGGAAGAAATTTAATTAACTTGAAACGACAGCGGAGAGAGAGAGAAAGAGGGGCGACATTAAAGCGATTGAACAATAACCAGCTTTTAATCCTGTCCTGGCAAAAGAAAAGACGGGCAAAAGAGAAATAATCTCTATCGAGCCGCCGTGACTTTGACGGAGGTGGAATTCTTTTTAACGTGATATGTGGTGTAATTAGCAATGTGTGTGTGTTTACAAGATAAATAAACCACCCTCGCTTGCCTTGATGTTTAAAGGAGTCGTGGTTAAAGAGGCTGGTTGAGTCAACGATTTTTCATCGCTGTCAAAGAAAATAAAAAAAATTGTCACTTAAAATAAAAATACATCTTTACCATATCGCCTTTAGTTCTTCAACAGTAATGTCTTTTTTTTTTATATCCAAGTCTCTGTATTCGTCTAAACACAACAATCAGGGTTTTATCTTCCTCTCCCGGTCGGCCTTCCTCTTCTAAAATATTCCCTCTGAAGCACTTATTCTAATTAGCGATCATTCAGGCCTTGGACTAATTAGTCCAAATGTTTTTGTTTCGTCTAATCTAAAACAATAACGCCAATGCGAGAATGCTCATGTGAGAGTTCAACGAGCGATGCTCGAGCTCATTTAGTTTGACATGCACGGTTTGTTTTGATCTGCCTATTGCGTTTGCAAAGAGGCTTTTGTTCAAACGCCACTCCGCAAAACAAAGAAAAAGCTTCAGTATTTCTTCGGAAAGCAGTTTTGACGATAAGAAAAAATGCAAAATACTACCCCGGCATGATAAGACGTTCATAATGTACTTATAGTAACGCTTTGGTCGCGTAAGTTATTTCATCATGCATTAAAGTATAAAAAAACGTATAAAATATTAAAAACTATCAATAAAAAGTGTAATATAAAAATATAGAGGTCATACATTATGATAAAATATTTTGCAATTGGCCGCATTTGCATAAAAGTATGTAAAAAGTATTAAAAAAATATCAAATATAATTCATAAAATATCAAATTTCATCATGCATTAAAGTATAAAAAAAATAAAAAAAGACAAAATATTAAAAAGTATCAATAAAAAGTATAAGATTTAGTGGTCATACATTATGATATAATATTTTGCAATTGGCCGCAACTCCATTTGCATAAAAGTATATAAAAAGTATAAAAACATACAATCCATAAAATATAAAAAATATAAATCAAAAATATAATATAAAAAGTAGTAAATCTAGTGTTACGATATTACATTTTATCAACTGTAGTGCAAAAAAGTCAATGTAATTCTGAGTGAGTTAACATACCTGCCAATATAAGATATTCCTTTCAATAGTTATTGATTGTAATGTGCACAGCTATTAAAATATTTTTTATTGTGTTTCACACGGCATTGTGGTACATGCCAACAATGCACCGCAGTCCTCCCCACACACACACACCCACACACACCCACATTATTGTCTGGCAGCGGCTGCCTATGTGCAAATGAATTTCATATTACAGTAGGTCACTGAATTCATTTCAGGAAAGGCAATTGGTATAATCTCTCAAGGGACTTGTTGTGAGTAGTGGGCCACATTTACTGTGTTAGCCTTCCACCCCGGTGTTGATTAAGAAATACATCTCGCCGCTATCAAACCATCAACTCCACACCATTCGTCCACATCGTACAGCCAGGAGTCAATTTTGTGAGCGAGAACCGCCTCTGAGAACGGACCGAGCATTTATTTTGGATTTTTTTTTAAGGTGAACTGGAACAATGAGAAAGCTTGGTGATATGAGCTTCGGTGAATTAGATATTGAAAGTCAATAGTGCAATAGAAGTTTTTACGCTGGGGTTTACCAAACTTTGCAAAAAAAAAAAACAATTCTGCCAGTGGTGCATTAGCTATTTTAAGAATAAAACATTCAAGAAGAGAAATATGCATCACCAACCTAAACATTGGGTACTAAATGGACCTGCTCTCGCAACGACCTTGCAAGACCACCCCCCCCCCTCCCCCAAAGTGGTCTCTCCCACACCTTGTCGCCATTGTTGCTGATCTTATCGTTCAGCCTATCACAGGACTAATGACCCCGACAATCGTTGCTGACCTGTCAGGGGAAGTGCATCTGCCAAAGAGAAGGGAGGAGAGTCCATTAAAAGATTAATGCAAGGAAGTGGGCAATGTCCTCGCGGACCTGTGGAGCTCTAAAGCAGTAACCGGGCGGATTTGATTTATCGTCAGCCCCTCCCTCCTCCCGTGCTTTAAAAGGCAAAGAAGGATGAGTCGAATCTCGCAGCAACGCGGAAACAAACAAAACGCAATACGAGCACAAATGATACAAAAATCAATGGTGTTAAAATGTTCAGTTTTGGAACAAAGTCTGTGGAAAAAAACCTATTTCAGATGTTTGTCTCATAAATATTCATGCTCTTTGATTGGGTCCGGTTAAGCAGATAATTATCTTTTAATCAATGAAGGTCCTTTCTGATTATCCGATGTGAATTCTAGTCACACTTTTGGTGCGGCCAGCGGATTTTCCGCCACACTTTCAGGAACAATGATTGTGTGAGGGGAGATTTGTTGGATGGCTTATAATGGCCCTTCCTACCATTTACTGTGCGTGCACCATTAGCCCGTGATGACTTTGCACTTGATGACTGAGATTAACAAGGTAGTTAGGTGTTGGGGGGTCGGGGGGGGAATACAAAGTACACCTGGGCACAAACAATTAGAGTGTTACTAAATCAGCAAGATCATGCAATTAAAGTCATCAATCTGCTTGAATATATGGCCGGGGTGTCAAACTGTCAGCGCCTTAAATATAGTATAGCAACAAATGCTAACTAGTTTTGAAATCACAGGTGAGTAAATCTGTTCAAATATTTTAAAAAGGATGAATGGTATTAAAGAAGAAAAATTAGGACAATTTGTAATTTTAGAATTGACACAAGTCGATACACAATGAGGTGGTGGACCGTATCCGGCCCCCGAGCCTCGAGTTTGACACCAATGATCTTTGGAAAATATGTTCTAGTTTGCCATAAAATCAGTTAAGTTCTGTAATCTAAAACCAATATTTTCAATTGACTTTTATTTGGCCAGCTTAAAGATACATTCTTGCGGTTGGATAGAAATGGGCAAAATGAAGAAAAGACAAATGGCCGGGTCAAGGATTGTGGCATAACGGAGTGTGATCCAAAGCACTAAAAGCCTTAACAGGATTGTTCAGTAAGATACCTCCAGCTCACTTGGCTCATCTTAATGATTGCTTGGCAAGATATTTTAGATGCAGTAATTAAATTGCTTGGTACAGTTCTGTAATCGATATGAGCCCGGTGACATCAAGTACATATGAGGACGTAAATCTGGACCTGCTTCCTTGTGGGGATGGAAGGCAATTGGAGTTATGTAAATAATCACATTTCAAGGTGAAGGCTTATCTTGGGGTTAAGGTAAAGTCGATAGAAGTCTCCAGGATTTCAGTAATGTCCTCAAAATTTCTGTTTGTGTGATGCCGGCGGGACGGCGAATAGAGTGGCGGTAAAAAATCCCAAGCTAAATTTTTATGATGACAGATGAGATGCTTTATTGGAATCTTTCGCCTGGAGATGCCATTACAGGACACGGCTACTTTAAATGTGGGCTACCTATCGACTTAACCTCGCATCGGGCGTCGGCGGCGCCTCATTATACCCGGAATAAATCGGGCATTTTGGCTCGCGGCACTCCAGCGCACGGCGGCTGCTGTAATGGACGGCGTGGAATCCATTTGTTCTCCCCTCTTCTGTCCTGATCCCACTTCTCAACCTCCATTAACTTTCAACATTTTTCATTTCTTTCTCTGAGCCCCTGCTAGCCTTTGGTGCTCTTGCCATCTTTGTTTCTGTCCTTTTTTTTTTGCCTCTGTGGGGTTCCACTTGATCTTCTGTCCTTCAGCCCAAAACAAGTGGCAGATAAAATGCAAACCTCACTTCTTTGATTTGCTAAAGCTTCTCCAAATTGGATTTGAGCTCAAATATATTTTTAGCCAGGAGGAATAATTCAATGCCTGTTGCTGTCATGTGACCAGCTCAGTAATTGGTCCTTGAGGCTTTTACCTGGCGCCATCGACCCATCAAATCTTTTCTTTGGACCTTGTTGGCCATTTAGAGCTCATTAGTTTCCAAAATAATTTAACTGTCAAGAAACTGAGAGAGACATTTTTTTTTTGTCTGATTCCAGGCCGGGCTCAGTGGATCGAAGATGTTTTGAGCTTCAAAGATAACAGACGCTATAATGAATTCCATGTTTTTTGTTAAAAAAAAAAAACTGGGTTTCCGATTCCGACTTCATTGTTTTTAATCTCCTCTAATTAATTTGAAGAGCAAAAATTATGAAATTGTCGAGGAGAGCGTTGTCTGTGGAGTTTTATGGGAATCCAGCGCTTGTGTTTGAACAGCACTGTTCAATAGTTAAGCACTTTTATGAGTCACTCTCCCATTCAGAGCATATGGATGATCTTTTTCAAAGGCTTGTGAAAAATCTCTTTAGCAAATTTCTGTTTGGCCAGCTCGCTTTCATTTTTGAAGCGATAGAACATTTAATGTTCAACTCTAGCCGCAGTGCTGTGATGCACAGCGGGGGGGAAACTACATATTGTATGTTCGCAATTTTTTTTTCTCCTTGTCTTCAAACCTTATTGTGTTATCATTGAGGAGTTGTTGTCTTCATGTAGAGGATTTTTTTTATTTAATTTGAATTTCCTGATAAATGCGGAAGTGGAATTCTGCAAGTAGTAATTCCAATAGAGGCTTATATTGAAAAGAGCCTGATGACATGGAAGACTAAATAAATAATACATCAAAGATTTATTTTTCACTTTCCAAACAGTGAATAAATTAATCATTAGAAAGAGAGGGAGAATTTAGGGGATACTGAAATGTTGTGCTTGCGAGATTCTCGGTTTACAATCTTGGGAAATCAAGTCAAAAATAATGACGGCTGGACATTTGAAATATTTTACTCAATTTTAAAAGCACTGGTAATAATAATAATAATAGAAAATAATAATAATTGAAAATAATAATAATTGAAAATAATGAGAGAAAAAAAAATTAAAATAATAATAATTGAAAATAATGAGAGAAAAAAAAACAGACAAAGCAATAGACTTAGCAATTGCTAAAAAAAATAGCGTGTCAATGTTGAACTATGGACTATGCTGTTGTTGCTACAACATAAGCATCCCCAAAGAGTAAATTGAGTTCCTAATAGAACCACAAAGGGATGACATCCCACCACTATAATCATACATGGGCGATGAAGCATCCAATCATCCATAACATTTTATAACTCAGTGTTTACTGCATTCAAAGCAGATGAAATTCAAGGTCCCATCCATGTGGGACTTGCAAGATGACTCATACAAACGTGGGGACTGACGTTATTATATTTACACCCTCGAAACCTTCAATATTTTCTTTTTTTTATTACCTTTTTTTGTGTGTGTCTAGAAATCTATTGTCAGCCAAAGGAAGAATGTTTACACTGACAATCTGCCAATATGAGAATAAACATTCAGGTGTGAATAGCAAGTACCGAAGCCCCTTATGGCATGTACGCAGCGGAACGGTTGCCAAGGCGACGTTATCACCTATTATCCTTCACTGGATGCAACAAATCTAGTCTCGGTGTTGTTTTTATAGAAATGGAGGTGACAGAGTGGTGGCGCGGAGAATACTTTATTGATCAGCACAAGACCCGATTTGTCCCCTGTTTGTTCTCCGGTGGCAGTTGCACACACCTTTCAAGTGTGTGTGTGTGTGTGTGCTACTTTCTTGTTCGATTGTGGTTTATGGCAGCTGTCATTGGTATGCGGAGGTGTGCGTACCACAACAAGAAGCTGAGCCCAAAGAGTCCCCCTAGGAAGGATGAGTTGCTGAGCTGGGTGTCAAAGGTTGCTTTCTGGGTGTAGAACAGCTCGCGAAGAAATTCAGGATGGAATGGAAATAAGAAAGTGTGTTTGTGCAAGTCATCTTGTTCTTGTTGTCGGGATGAGTTTAGCATCTAAATAATGACTACTGTTTGTATATTCACAAAGTAAAAGCAATTCAAGAAAGTATTTTGTTCTGCGTCCCTTTTTGCTGTAATTCCACAGTTGGCCACTAGATGGCCCACATTTAGTTTGGCACTAAACTTGATTAAAGTGTGTTTGTGCAAGTCATCTCGTTCTTGTTGTCGGGATGAGTTTAGCATCTAAATAATGACTACTGTTTGTATATTCACAAAGTAAAAGTAATTCAAGAATTCAAGAAAGTATTTTGGTCCCGCTTCCCTTTTTGCTGTAATTCCACAGTTGGCCACTAGATGGCTTACATTTAGTTTGACACTAAACTTGATTAAAGACAAATAAAAACAGAAAGTACAGTATTTTTGGGCTCACTCCAGTTTTTAGTCTTCAACTGGGCATTTGATTCCCCCTTGTAGAAGAATTGTTTATAGAAATAGAAAAATTTAAACTAATTAAATAAATACGTAAATAAATACATAAATAAATAAATAAATACATAAAAATAAAGTTCCTGCTTCCATGGAAAAAAAAACCCAGGTCCGGGTTTTGAAGAAGGCAGAATACAATTTCCAAAAATATATTGGTATGACTCGTAGCACTGTACGGCGCAGATATCTCCATCCCGCCTACACACCTTGGTGGCAGGCCGAGGGTTTACCTTTGCAGATTGTGCCACACTATATGATGCAGTTCGCTGGAAACGGAGCTTTAGTTGCATCAATTTGCGTTAAGCTGACAAATGCTCACAGCCACGCAGGCGGTTAAGCCACCGTGGGCCGACATTGTTAGAGGCTGCTGAGTTATTTGTGCAATCCGTTTGTGACTCCGTGTCTTGGGCTCACTAAACCCTCGCGTTGGTCAAACAAACACAAAACGCTTGTGCACTACCTGCTGATGATTTGCAATACAGGTATCCGACACACGAGGTAATGCTGGGCGTATTAGGTAGCCATTGCTACTACATTGACGAGTTGATAAAAAGCTGCAAAAACACACGTGTGATATTTAGACTGGCAGGCTGCAGCAAAATGTCAACGGGAGGAAATATTATGTTTTCAAAATTGCTCATTTTTCTAGTTGGCAAATTTGGAATAATCGGTCCAACTCAATAATAATCTTCACACTACTTAAGTGTATTGCTGGTTGAAAGGGCAAAATAGTTTTTTTTTTCATGCCCCAAAAAGCCATTTATGTTTGGACAGTATTATTATTATTATTTTTAATTTATTTTGGGGTCACTCACATTGGGCAGCATTAGTGCAAAGGTTAGCATGGAGATCCCAAAAGCAGGGGTGGAGCAACTATTAGCCACGCCCCCAGTGGAACAAATCTCAGCCCAAACCATTTAGAATTGTTAAGAATTAATGGATTTTTTTTTGTCACTGTGCTTCCTAGATATTTTTGAATTTCTCATGATTAGTATTTTTATTTTAGATTTGTTGTCCCATTTCATGGTGGCTTCAGTCCTGCCTTTCTTTCCCAACCAATCAGCTTGTGGCTTCACCAGGTGTGCCATCTTGTCCTGGTAATTTGTTAGTTGTGTTTGTTGCTGTAACTAGTCATGTAAAGATTTCCCTGGACTATCATGGTAAGTGTTTGTAAATCATTTTGACTTTTTGTAGTTTGATTTTCAGCTCGGCATTGATACCTGGAACTCACCTGAACGGAATACAAAATAGATAAATGTATGATTTAAAATTCATGCGTCAGCACAGTCATGGGAAATACAGACTTTTTTTTTTTTTTGGCAAACTTTTGAAACTGGGTTGGTACAAAGGTTTATATATTCTCTCATTTTTGGCTTTATGTCGATAAACTCTTGGTCCAATCTGATAGAAAGTGTCCAAAATGTCTTTTTTTTTTTAAATGGAAGCAAGATGGTTTTAAATGCACGCAAGCGCAGCCCTCCAAATAAAAGCCCCGCACTACTTGTCTTCCATGTCGGCTTCCGAGATGGCCTTCCTCTGTTAGAGGAGATATATGAGATGGAAGATACAAAGCCAAGGCTCTTAATAAAAATCATCCATTTTTGTCAGAGGCAGCCAGGGGAACATTTGCAGCAGCGTCAATAGACAGCTACTCCCCTTGCCTTCTCTCCCCCCGCCACTTCTTCATCTCCATCTCATCTCTCCATCTTTCTGCCTTTCTTTCAGAGGATCCATCAGTAGGAGGAGAGCTTCCCTTAATTTATCACCAGCCTGATGTCATTGCCATACATTCTTTTCACGATCAAGCGGCCCTGAAAGTCACAAAGTAAGGGCCCCGTTTTTCCTTTCTCGGGCCTTTTTTTTTTTTACCCTTCTTTCTTAAATGAAGAAAAATATTTTCAAATGTTCTGGTTTTACTGTGCTGTGACTCATTGGTTGTGTATGTTGAGGAGTCAGTCCTGTGAGTAGCAAGGGAGGGGAGGGGGGGGGGGTAAATGTGATGAGGGGAAAAAAAGCGTAAACACATCAGTCATAGTGGTGTTGCGGAGGTTGCTGATACACTCCTGTAGGTGGGATTGTCATGCCCGGGGAGAATGGTGGGACTCCTCTCCAGGAGAGCATGAAACAGGATTACCAGCACATCAGCAAACATGCACACCATCTGGCTTTATTTTGGGACAACTAAAGACTCGGCTTTGTTTGTTTTTTGCCATGAACTTTATCTCCACTGCCACAGCAGCGTATGTCAAAATATTACATGTAGTAGAAATCTGTGATAAAGCAAAAGCTAGCTTTATATATATATATATATTATATATATATATATTTTTTTTAAAATATACAAATGTATAATTTAAATAATTTATAAATATTTATAAATATATAAATATATATATTTATATAAAGAAATAATATATTCATATAAATATATTATTTATATTTTTACATTTAAAAAAAGAAAAAAATATTTATTTTTAAAGCGCTAATAATTTATAAATATTTAAATATGTATATAATATATTTATATAAATAATATATTCATATAAATATATTTATATTTTATATTTTTATATTTAAAAAAGAAGGAAAAAAAATCTTTTTACAGCACTAATAAAACTCATTTACACCTCAAGATAATTGAACAGTGTGACTTCACCTCACTCGTAGTTGCGGCCGATTCATTTTCACTTGCCAGTTTTATCGTCACATAAATTATCAGGCCATAAATTTAAATTCCTGATATTTTTTTATTGTTGTTTTCCCCCTCGAATTTCAGCACACCGTAATCTGTTAGGCCTGTCAGATTTTTACCTAAAGTGTGCCAAGTCTCCTGACATTTGAGCACATCCTGTCTTTAATTGGCACCAAATCTGTGAAATAAAACAATATGACGAACAGCGTCTGTGTCACCGATCGCTTTTCATCCCCCGCATGTTTTTAAATTAGCCTGTCTGCGAGGTAACAGAGATGTAAATTCACATGTGGGGAAGTGCTGTCCATCAAGAGAGAAGCAATTGGCAGGCCGAGGAAAAAGGCTAGACATGTCTGGACGATAAGCAGTCAAATGTTCTTCTCCTGGGCCGTCTTTTAGGAAATGCGAATCATTTCCTACTTGCGTCTAGACGCTGCACTCTTCTTGACTTTAGTGCCAAAGGACGTGTTCCAGTCATATGTATGCAAATTAGCTCTCTGCAAAGCAAAAAAAAAAAAAAAAAAGTTGGCCCATGAGCAGCGTCATTTTAAATGCTGTTATTTATTATGGAAAATGCCAGCGTAATGAAAAACACAAACTCCTGTGACGTGCTAGCTCCATATTGATGAACATCTACATCCAATATGTTGCTCCATTGATTCTTCATTATCCCAATTCCCGGGATCATTTCAATGTGGCGTAGGAGCAACGTGTACACAATTAATTTGCATTTCTATTAAAACAGCCATTAAAAAGGATGCTGCACAACTGTTCATAATTAAAAAAAAAAAGTGTCATTAGTATTGGCACCGTGTATTGTATATTACCTGGCAAATTTAAACTCGCCATGCTTTTCATTTCATGTTAATTAAAATGAATTTAATGAGACTAGCATTTATCTATAGTTTCAAATTGACACCCAGAAAGCAATAATCATATATTTAAAATTATTACATATACTCCATACATTAAAAAAAAGGAACTAAAAGTTATTTATAAAAATTAAAAAAAAATTAATAACAATTAAACATATAAAAATAAAACACCTAAAATCAAACTAAATGCAAAATTAATAATCAATATTATAAATGTATAGCAGGCCACCCGTGCTCCGCCTTCAAAGTAACAACTGGTGCTAATGATACGCAATTGACTAGCTTCACTCCTAAATTGAGGCCCTCATGTGAATCTTGGAGAAAAAACACATTACACCACATGGACATGATTAATGGTGTTTGTAGATTAGGATCTCCTGCTATTTACATAATCAGCAGGGGACCCATTGCTATTTGCAGCGTAGGGTTGTCAACGAGCAAAGCGTATTTTTGCAGCGAGCGGCGCTGATTGCAGCCGCATTGTCTTCCAACTCTCGATTTCTGCTCGCCTTTTAATGAAGAGCTCCCGTAATGAGCGCTGTTAAATGCAAAACATGGCGGACTTTAATAAATGACCACATCCGATTAATTCCAATTCACTTTTAATTATGTCGCCCCCTCTATTCACTGTCTAAGCAGCGTAGTCATTTCACCAATTCCAAAAAGAACCCCAGACTCAAAAAATCAGTCAGCTTTGGTTCAACAACCATAAATTACTATCGCCTGCATTCTGTCAAATGTTTTTGTGTGGAACAGCTAAAAGCAATTTCTTTATTTTGTGTTTTCCCAGTAGTAATTCCAAGATGATTAAAAAAAGAAATGTGTATGGTCCACTGCGTACAAATGAGTTAAGCGACGATACGTTCGTTTGAAAGGTCAACGTGTGCCAGACCTGTTTTTCAGAATTTTATTTGAGCACCTCGATTTTTGTGAGGCACCTGAGCGATGGAAGCGTCCCATTTTTGAAATATACCAAACAGGAAGTGCCCTAAATCAAACAGGAAGTGCCCCAAATTGAACAGGAAGTGCTCCAAAATGAACAGGAAGTGTGCCAAATTAAACAGGAAGTGCCAATTTTGCCATTTTCCTGGCTTATCGTTTTTCTCGCATATAATTTTTCTCAACATCTAAATGAAATTGTTGGGCTGAGGAAATCAACGGGATGGGTTTTGTTGCTTCGACACTTTTAGTAGCCGTATTTCCACTTGAAAGCTTCGCTCCCTCCAATCTAGCCGTGATGTATTCTTTAACGCGGCATCTCACCGGGTAGAGGCCCCGATGGGTTGTGACTTCCTCGTGGCTCGGGAAGTGCTGAGAATGATGTTATTCCATCTGACAAGCTTCTCCGTATCGGGCCGTAATCACATTCCTGCTGCTTGCTCTTTCAACATTGGCCTGTCCATGATTATTTTAACAATGGATTTCAGAGTAAGCAATATGTAGTACACCAGGCGTGCCTGTAACTAAACAGGCGAGACCGAGAAGCACATCTAAATAAAATATCACCTTTCTGTGTATGCCACTTTGAATCCCTTATTTTTATTCCCACTAAAGTTTGAAATACACCACCTGCCACTGCTACAATGACAAAACCAGGTATTCAATATTGTCAAGGTAACAAAAATCAATGTTTGGCTTCTCATTGGTTGGAAAGATATAATTCTGCAGGAGGTGTCAAACCCAAGGCCCGGGGGCCCAGATACGGCCCACCACATCATCTCATGTGGCCCGCAAAGATAAATTTGGCACCGACTTTGTGTCATTACTAAAATTACAAATTGTCTTCACTTATTTATAATCTGGCCACTTACTTTGCCCCGATGCCTTATGTTAAAGAATTAAATAAACCAAGTGACCCTCCCCCAGGTAACACTTTCATGCCAAAGGTAACTAGGCGGCCCTATGCACACGCTTGTTGAGCGCGGCAGCTGTGTTGGATACATTACTGCATTAAATCCAAGCTAATTACTGCCATCTCATTGCTCTTATGCCCGAGAGCTGTGGTGATGCACGAGCAAAAATACGCCATGCTTCAGTCCTGCAAACTGGGCGAAGGCGTTTTAAAATATACAAATATGAATCCCAAATATGCAAATAAAAAAAAATCAAATAGAACATTGATGCAATAACAAGATATATGAATTTCAAATATGCAAACAAATTAAATGAAAAATTAAAAAATATAATCTCTTCTCAATGCCTTCCAAAATATAGAAAGAAATAAGATTGCACTATAAAGCATGGGCTGAATGGAAACCTAAATCAAAGTCAATTAGGTTCTCTTTGAAAGCTTGCTATCATTGCTCCTCAGATTTGATTGTTGAAAAATTGCCTCTATCTGGTCAAGCTGTTGTAGCCTTTCCATTTTTTCTTCCATTCGTCGGGCTTTTGATACCTTCTCGGGTCAAGCGACACAGTCTGATATCAGCTCCAGCACTTAGACGCAGTGTGATGGAGGCGGCTTTTTGAGGACAGCTCTACGGGGAACGGGTCGAAAAGCTAACCTCCGAAATGGGCCGGTGTATGTGACCTGATGGGTTGCGAAAAAATAGAATGTGGAATGGATGCATAGAAGGTTGTGGAGAAAAGAAAGACATTGCAGCTTGTCAGATTGCCGTGCCAAGCCACCACCGGCGAGACACACTGGAGGTGTGTGTCAGGTCAATTAGTAGTACAGTACTTACATTTTCCCCCTGACTTCCTCCATTAGTGTTTTTGTCTGTAGCTTTCAAAGTGTCTCCTTGAGCTAGACGACGGAAGTTGGAAAGTGCCAAACGTGGGACAAGGTCACGTACTCGCTCGAAGCTTTTTGAGGTTTACTTGGAGATTCATTGAGATGCAAGTAAGATTCGGATTTGTTAATCTACTGAAAGAGTCCAATACTTGGACAATTATATTCTTAAGCGGATAACGATTGTGCTGATTTGGGTAATTCCGCCGACTTTGCTGAAATGGTCATTGCGTCGATGAACTGTAAGATTATGAGCTCGAAATCAATGGAAGCAAAAAAAAAAATCCTCATTCATTGCATTTTTTACAGCCACCCAAAAAAAACAGCCACCATTTTTAGAATTTCAAATTCCAACGATGAACATTCATCACATGGTTCCGTTGCGCCGAGTCCGGTCTTAACCGAGCGAATAAATCGCCATCCTCAAAATGGCGTGATGGCCTGTCACAAGCCCTCTCATCACTTTGCTTTATTGGATGTGGCCTCATGCCTCCAGATCTGTTTACCTTTTTACAGCCATCGCGGTTACCAAAACAAAAAAAAATAAGCCTTTGAGCAACTGAGAGACATCGGAAAGCCGGGAAGGGATTTGGCGCCCTTTCGATCCATCATCAAGCCTCAGTCGCTCGGTAATAGCCGCACGCTGGGCGCTTTGGGAGGTTATGTGGGAGATGAGGGGATCTGGGAGTGGCAAAGCTGAAATGAGAGGTAATTTCCACCAGCTAGCAGAGGCTTCTTCATTTGGGTGCACCGGAAGGTATCGGCGTCGCGGGGCCCCCTAAGGGAAAACAAGTAAATTGCTCCTCGCAGGAACCTGCCATCCCTAATAAAGTGGATGTGACAATATGAAGAGTGCTGCCACTGCAGACCATCTTCATTTCCACTGTGTCTTTTCGGTGAAAATTCTACGCGCAAGCGTTTGGGCTTGTCCGTGATGGAAAAAAAAATGTTTTAAATTTGAGTGGCGAGTGTAACTGAAGGCAGACAAGGCCCCAACATCAAAAGCTGTCATCTCCTTTTGTGAACAAAAAAAAAAGCCTCAGGAGTTGAACAAATGTAAGGTCCTGGTTGGCTTCACGTTTAACTAAATTGGATTTGTGAGCAAAGGCATTGGATGAAAATGATTATGGAAGTCATGGGTGTCAAACCCAAGGCCCGGGGGCCAGATACGGCCCGTCACATTATTTTAAGTGGCATCAACTTGTGTCAATACTAAAATTCTAAATTGTCTTTATTTAAAAAAATATATCTATACTGCTATCAATTTTTATTACATCTTTTTAAAAATATTTGAACAGTTTTTACTAGTTATTTTCCACAATCAAAGTTGCCTTTTTTTTAGATTCAAGTCTTGACCAAAGAAAAGCCAACGGTCATATAAGAGTGCAAGTTATTTTTCCGCATGTCAACTTTGAAAAGTGACTCGTTTAAAAAAAAAAAAAAAAAGCCAGAGCACTGAACTTGCAGCCATCTTTAATTGATGCCAGAATACCAGAGGGACATTTTAAGATTCATTCAAGTCAGTGAAGATGAGAATTAGAATTCCTAACCGCCGAACACACTGTTGGAACAGTCAAAGGCCGTGGGCCTCCTTTTAAATGTGTGAAATGAATATTATATAAAGGCATAAAAGGTCCTTAGTGAAGCGATATAAAATTGAATTACCGATAGGAGCAGGCATATATTTAAAGCCACGTTTCAAATCAGTTTAAGAAAACGACTCTTTGTTTATTGCGAAAGTCTTGCCGCAAAATTAAAACCACTTCTCTCTTTTCTCTGCAATACTTGATTAGTTCTGATTTTTCTTTCACATCATGAATACAGAGCGGTATTTCTGGTGGAAGAAAAGATAAAACTAAAATACTTTTTTTTTTTTCCTCCCCGCCGACGACGAAGCTCTTGACGAGTTAATGAATCAGTGAGGATAAAATCAACAGTAGTGTAGCTGTGAAAAATTCAATTATGAAAAAAAAAATCTGTGCGCAGTCATGAATAACGTAAAGGCGGTTTCACTTCACCTGTGTTGGAACATTTGAAAATATGCCGGTAGATTTGAATGTTATCTTTGTTTTCATTGGCAGGTTTGCTGGCTTGTGTACTGTTGTTGCACAGGCCGAATTCTTGTGCTTGCAGTATTTAAAAGATCTCAGTCTTCATTCCCTGGTGTGACTGCAGCGAGCCAGCCGATGGAAACAATATATCTCTCCGATTGCCCGGTGCTGGGCTGTCAGTCAGCTGCTTCCTTTTAACAGACATCCCCAATCCAATAAGCCACCACACACATACACCAAGATGGAAGATAGGTTGGATAGCAAAGGCCAATGTTTGCGCCAATGGATCTGACACTGAATGGGTCACGGCTGTTGTTGTGGACATATCCGACCCCCAAATGTTTCTTTTAGGGTTTTTATTAAAACAGTAAAGCCTGTATTTCATCAGGCTGCCATGGGTAGGCATCTTTGTATTGACAGCATGGAGTGATTTTAGGAATGTGTGCTCACACCATCTGCCTTGGGGAGATGGGCTTAGTGACATGGCGGAGAAACAGTGTGTTCAGCACCATGGATAGCTACTGCCACTAGCGTTTATAGCCTATTCTCTGACAAAAAACTGGTTGGAATGATCTCTATAAATATAAGTAGAGATTACATTTGCTTTGAGATTCAGGAAAAAATAATTTAAAAAAAATCGAAAATAAATGTTTATTTTATATAAATATCAATAAATTCCCATTACAGAAACGAGTGAAAACAAAAATCAGACATATTTCTATTGGGATTCAGAGGAATTCATTTAAAATAACTCATGAATTAATTTAAAAATAAATTAAAAAATACATATTTTCTTTTTGGTTTATTTTATATGAATATCAATAAATTCCCATTGCAGCAACAAGTCCAAACAAAAATCAGACATTACATTTGCATTGGAATTAATCTCTAAACAAACTCATAAAACAGGCCTGAATAAAATTGATTGCTTCCCTGTGCGTTCAGCACCACGGACACGTTCCCTTTGTGTTCAGCACCACGGACAGCTACCACCGCTTACGCTTATACGGGTTGGAATGAGCTTTATAAATATCAATAAATTTCCACTAAAATCAGAAATTCAGAAAAAATTTAAAAAAATATAAACAAGTCTATATTAATTATTTTATATATCTATAAATATATTGAAAATAGTCCCTGTGCTGTTTGTTGACATGCAGTGGATCACCCACATTTGATTCATGATGTAGGTCAGGCTGAGCATCGAGATTGCAGTCGCATCGGAGGCATAATCGTTTATATTCAAATACGGAACAAGCCTCCATTGAGACAGTGGTTTTGGGTAATGAAGCAGCAATGTCAAGGAAAGATTTATGGACACTGCCCACCATGTCATATATCCCTTTCCCGAGAAATTCAATTCCGACCACGCACAAAGTGATCAGTGTGCCGTTTCCAGAAATTGGATAGCTTTGTTTGTTTGATATCCCGAGGTCTTGCCGTGTTAGGTCGCCGCTATTTTTTTACATCATAGCGGCGGGCGGCGCGCTCTCGTTGCTGTGTCAGAGAAATATAACACAGAAATTGCAGTTACCCATTCCAGACAGATGAGTCACGGCCGGCGAGGCCCGGAGGTCACGGCCGGCTAATTAACTGTTTACAAGCAGCGGCGTCAGGACACAAAGTCCATTTGCAGTTTACAATACAGCGTCGAAGAGCGTCGTAAAATTCAATTAATTGACACATAACCATGCATATTAAGTGTTTGGTATAATTTGTTTTTTGTGACAGCGATGCTTTCCTCAAGCTAGGTCATAGTTTTAACCGGCTGAATCACAACACATCAGAATTGTCGACCGGGGTCTTTTTAGCCCCCCCCCCTTGACATTTACGCCTGTTCCTGTCACCACGCGGCTCAGCAACAACCGTAACCTATCACAGGTGTTCCATTCGTCTTCATCGGCAGCACCTCGCAATCTTAGTGACCCATCTCTGCTGGAAGCGTGAAGAATAGATGGGACTGGTAGAGGAGGGCGGCCATGTTTATTTTTCGGATGATCCCTGGCAGCCTTTCGATGTCAACCAATCGAGATGTATCACCTTGTTTGAGTCGATAGTGTGGCGGCATTAAATGTAACCTGACTTGCTGAGGTATAGGAAAGTGCCAGGGGGGCGGGGCTTATTATTATGCATCCGGCGACCTCACTGGTAATCACGGAAAACAAACTAAGCTTTTAATTGTTGTTTGTGTAAATGTCTGATCCCAGTGGAGATTTGTATGATGTCATTACAAAGCCAAGCAATTCCAAAGTAATTGTGATATGGCTCTTTTGTCAAATTTAGGAGCGCTTAATCAGAGAATGCGGGATTCTGTTTAGCATTACAGTGGACCCGTGGTAATTGCCGGAATACATTTCAGTCTGTACACTCCAGATAATTTATACAGACTCGTTTGATTATGTTTCTTTATTTAAATGAAGTGGATTATTTGTTGAGAGTGTAAAAATGTGACTTTTACAGAAGCCAACCAGATATTTAAGAATGTAATGAGTGATAATGGTCAAATATTTTAAAAAGATAAATGGTAACAATTATGTTAGGAATATATTTATTTTTTTAAAGATAATTTGTAATTTTGGTGTTGATACAAGTTGATGTACAATTTGTGTTTGCGAATATTTAAATATTTTAAAAAGATAAATGGTAATAATTATGTTAGGAATATATTTATTTTTTTAAAGACAATTTGTAATTTTGGTGTTGATACAAGTTAATGGACAATTTGTTTTTGCGGGCCACTTAAAATCTTGTGGCGGGCCGTGTCTAGCCCCCGGGCCTCGAGTTTGCCACTTACGATTTAAAGGCTGTCATGTATTTTTGAGAGCTTAGCAAGCTCGTCTCAGCAGTGCAGCACACTGAGCGTTTTCACAATGCCGACTCCCAGAGCCACTGTCCTGCTCCCGAGCATGAAAAATGGAAAACACAGATGAATTATACACAACACCTGCTCGTTTGACACGCCAAATATAAGGGCCTTATGCCACGGGACGGAAGCTTCTACGGTGACACACCTGTTCCCTAATGTGACAAGGCGCCGACGCCTCATTTCAGCGTCCCCACCCTCGCTGAATCATTCTGTCTGAATGTATTATTGAAATATGTAATCTTTCATGTCGCTCAGCCTCTGACCCCCGCACTGCCGTTCTGACAGGTAGGCTGTATCATGGAACTTTGATTTCTTTCCCGCTAATTGCTTTGCACGGAGACGAATGCGGTCGGAGGGAGGCGGGGTATTGATTCACGACGGAGAGCGCGATAAGTCTGTGTTATAATTACACTTCTAAGACTGTCAGTCACACGAGCTCGCAGGTGCAGCCTTAATGATCTCGCCGCGAGACCGCATCGGTGGATCAAGACGAGAAAAGAACAAATTAACGAAGGCAGTTGCATCCACTCGAGGCGACGAAAATGGACGGAAAAACCGAAACTGGCCCATGAAATATCAGTATTGTTCTGATTAATTGGATTTATAGATCGATATCATCTTGATTTACGGCAAGATTTATTTATTTTATTTATGAGTTGGATTTTGAAGCTTGATGTTGCTCAGGCAAAATCCATATTATATGATTTATTATTATTTGTAATTTATTAGTTGTATTTTGAAGTTTCTCTGGCATATCGTATCTTATTGTGAAAGTTCCTTTAAGACACTGGCTAAATCTTGTGTGGAAATACTGTCATCAATAACTACTGAAGACACATTTTGACCTTTGTAAGCTTTTAAAGGGACACCCGCTGATAATGCAATTTAACCGGAAGCATCTCCCAGTGCATAACTACATTTTGACTCTCACAACATGCTGTTTCTGGCGTTCACGTCGCTTTGTTATAAATGCCCTGCCTGGTCACAGCCAGGAGAACATTCGCCCGGGATTACTTGTCAAAGGTCACACAAAGAATGGCCAAGGCTCAAAAAGAACCGCCAAATAGGCCCGCTATGCAAAAAAAGAGGCATAATTGCAAATGTAAATGAGAAAAGTTGTCAGAGCAGAAAATGAATCCAGAAGGCAAACTGGAGCAAATGTTCACCTGGGCCATCTGTTCTTTGTGGAGAGCAAAGAGGATGACTGCACATGAGGGGCAGCAGGGGAGGTGCCCCGAAGTGGTGCGGGATAGCCTAGAAAGGAGAACTCGAGAACAACCTTGATTTTTCTTTTTCATCTTTTTGACTTGACTGAAACAGGTTTTTTTTTTTTTATCTTCTCATCACTTCAATCTTCTGTCAACGCCGACTATAGCCAATTAAGCTAGCTCGTATTTAGCTCTTATTCATGTATTGGAATTGATCATATTCAACCAACTCCAGTACTCTAAAAAAAGGTCAATCGCCTCAACCCCGACCAAAACCCAATTCTTCATTTCAACTCTAACTGCATCCATCATCTCGAGACGACTTGGAGAGTTTGCGGAAGTGACTCTGAAGTAGCATTTTAAAAGCGCCTCTCGTCTATAATGGGATACTTGGAGAGCTGAATGGATGTTTTGGCAGGACAAAGTGTTTGCAGTGTGCCAACAGGGCCTGAGGCTTTCGAAACCATACAGCTTTTTTTTTTTAATCCAATAAAATTGACCAAAGAGTGCCAGGGTATACCTTTCTCCAACATCAGTGTGTCCGATATAATTTTCCTGTTGCCATAGGAGAGCGATATAGTTTGGCGGGTTCAACGGCAAGATGAAAGTACAAACCGGGAAATTGCTGACACGGACCCACTAAGACCTTCGCACCCCTGAAAAAAGCTTTGAGCAATGACCGCGATCGTAACCTGTGAGTAAGCGCCGCGTGAGAAGCCCAAATGAGCTTGTAGTCTTAACGAGCTGCTTTTGTGACTCATAGTAGTTGCGTGAAGCCATTTATTTCTTCCAAAGAAAGAATATTTTTTTGCCTGACTTTGGAAAGAAATAGACAATAGTCGTGCGTCATTGGGCTTTATGGTCTTCCGATGAAGTGAAGCGGTCTAATGAGATCCGGATGCTTCAATAAATTAATTAAGAAGTCAATAAGTTCCACGACTAAGTCCCTCGGACGAGGTTTTCACGCCAATAAATGGAGAAGGGGCTATTTTGTCTCGTTTATTGATTTTGGGTCAAAATATGTCACCCGTGATGCACTCATCCTGTATTGCACCTTATTAAAAAAAAAAAAAAAGATCTCTAAAAGCTAGTCAGTTATATTTAATATAGAAATTACAAAATCAGTTTCTACAGAATAAATGTTGTATACTTTTTGTGTGCTTCTGCACCAGTTCCAAAAATAAAATAAATACAATAAAAAACAATTATTTCAGTGCCAAAAATAGAAATCAATAAATACAATAAAAAAATTAATTTATTTAAAATTTCATTTCATCTTTGTGGGGGAAAAAAATAGTTATTGGAGTGCTCACTTTTTAATAAGGCATTTTTTTAGAACCACGGCCAGCGGAATAATCCCATCACGCCACATCGCCGTTTCGAGTTCGCTCAGATCGCAAGCCCATCAAAGGGACACTTGTGGTGGAGAGTTTGCAAAGGGCAAAGCGGCAAAGACAGATGTTCCCAACTGCTGCTCACAGATGCTCCAGCTGCTCCAAGAGCTCTGCCAAGACCATCATCCGCCATCTCCAGCAACACAACAGACTTGGTTTCACTTTTGTTCCCCTGGCTTCATTCTAATGATTTCTGGATCACCTTTTCTCGCCTTGTCAGTTTAAATGACTCCGTTACTAGCACGCTTGTGCGGCGTGAAGTGAAATCATTTAAAGATGGTGGATTTCCTACCTCCAACAGCTGGAGTGTTAAAATTCATCCTGGAACGTCTTCATCTTTTGACAGTGTGGCGCCGTTAGAAGTCCGTCTTTTGCCCAGCTGGGAAAGCAGCAAACAGTCCTTATTAAATCATTGCGTGGAGGTCAAAAAGAACTTTTTCCTCTCTCCGTAAAGGTCGTAATCAGATTTAAGAGCTTGCAATTACGTCAAAATGTGTGGAGGAAAAATAAAAAAAAAGTCATGAAATGGGTTGTCTTAAGGCCACTCTAAACCTTCCCATCATTTACATATATTAATTTTACTGTGGTTATTTTTTATGGACAGCAGACTCACATTTCATAGATGTTGTAAAATGCAGACGCAGACTTGAATGTGTTTGGATTTTTTTTTTTTCCTTCTCACAGCTCAACCTGAATATTTTTGGAGCATATTAAATCACTGTGATAAAAATGAACTATAAATCTACTGGTGTATATAAACGATCAAGACCATTATGTCTGACCTATTAAAAGGAGTTAATATTTAAAAAAAATAATAATTATAATAATTATAATTAAAATTATTTATTTATTAAAAAACTGAGCAAAATTATTATAAGGGAGTAGATGGACAAGATTTTTTTTTTTTGCCCCATCCACGTTTGTTAACACTGGCTAGTGTTTTTACATCTCTGCCCTTTTGAGGAGCAGATTAAATCCTGATGACCTGCTAGAGTTAGCCTCATATGATTAAAAAGCGTTTTAGTCATCTTCAGGCGTGGTCATCGTATTCATCCATTCACCATCGTCCTTGCATTGCTCTGAAGCTGGACTCGTTCTTTCATCGCCTTTTGGTGCCCTTTGAAAAATGATTGCCTTCCAACTTTGGTCTTTGCTTCTTTCATGGGAATTTGCCTATTGTATGACTCTAAATAAACGAGAAATGAATGAAAAGCGTAATCAGAGCCGGATAGATAGCGATGACCTTTGTTTCGCCTTGTCGTGTATATGTGTGTGTGCGTCCTGTGATCTCACTGCTGGGACACAAGGAGAGCAAATTGTGAAAGGTTTCGCCCGGAGATAAATTGGCTAACCTTCTTCTGTCATTAATGATACGTTTTTCCACCGGCGAACACTGAGACAGGACCGAGGGCAGGGGAGGAGGGTCGCCGTGAAATGTAGGACGATAAGAGCCACAAGGCAACGGTAATTATCCACCAAACAACGGGCCTTGACACCTTAGCTTCAGAGCTCGGCCAAAACTGGAATCTCAGATGATTGTTCGTTCGGGTTGAGGTCTGAATTCCGCGCAGACGCTTTTGTGAGTCAGTTCAAGCTGACACGTTGGCCCTTGTGTATTCACGGGAGAGCAAGCATTATGGCAACACGGCTTCTCTAAACTCCCTTCTCAGTGTCACGCCCAAGCCGCTCAGGTAAACCCTCACATCTTCTGCCTGTGTTGACAGGCTCTTCATTAGACTCTTTGTCCTGGAAGACTCGGCTACATAATTAATGTCTACATGATGGATTACACAGCAGCCAAATTGCAAACAGTGAAAGGGTCGGGAGGAAATAGGAGGATTGATGCGGGGGCCACGCCTCCTACATGGACTTCTTTCTGCACCGGTACCAAAAGTGCTGATTAGAAAAGTCACAATGTTTACACCACCAGTTCTAAGTTGAGCACTGGTGAAAATGAGTCCCATGCGCGTCCTCTCGGAGCTTGGCGTGATGGAAGACGGTCATCTACTCCTGCGGTCCTCACAGGCGGGGCTTGGGGGTCGACGTGGGCCATTAATCAAGAGCATTGTTAATGACGCTAGAAGCATGGTGGAAATTAAACGCCATCTGTTCCGCTTTTTTTTTCTCGGAGGGGGCAGATTACAAAGCTATGGATAGGAATATGAGGACAGGCTTATATTTTCACAAGGTGTTCCAAAACCTTTGTGCACGGGTTTCGCTTTATCGATTAGCATAATGAATGGCTTTTCTTTTTTTTTTTTCCACATTCATTTTTATTATATATAATAATAATGCCAGCTGTATATTATATTATATTATATTTATTATATTTATTATATTATACTTATATATATATATTTATATTTTATACGATATTATATTATATTATACTATATTATACTATTTTATACTATATATTATACGGGTTTCGGTTTATCGATTAGCATAATGAATGGCTTTTCTTTTTTTTTTCTTCACATTCATTTTTATTATATATAATAATGATGCCAGCTGTATATTATATTATATTATATTTATTATATTTATTATATTATACTATTTTATACGATATTATATTATACTATATTATACTATTTTATACTATTTTATACTATATATTATATTATATTTATTTTATTATATTATTTAATTTCCCACAAAAGTAGGAGATATTTACAGGTACTCAGCTCCTTTTCCATTTGCATTCAAATGAATTTGCCGGCGTCGCTCTCGCTCAGCGCAGATGAGGCGACTCAATTATACATTTACTTAGACAAGTAATAAAGCGCTGCCACTCTGCCAATGCTCAGGCTGATGATGCCAGCTGTACATGCTGTTTTCCCAACCTCCTGTTCCTCCCCTCTCGCTCATCAAGACATCCATCCCAAGGAGGTGTAGACTTATTGGAAAAATTGCAGGTCTCAGCTAAAAAAAAAAAAAATCTGTTTTAAATGAGGAAAGGAAAAAAAAAGACATACTTGGGATGCTAATCTTCACTTACAGCAAGAGCTGACGATTTCCAACATGCTTATGACATTATCAGTCCAACCTCAGAGTGTGTCTTCAGACCTGATAAGGTTTTCGATTTTTTTTTTTTTAATGCTCACCAGCTCCCGGGGTTTTGAAAATAAGAGCTTGCCATTTTTCTCTCCACTAGATAGGACGGTATATGAAGAGATTATTTTTGTTTAAAAGCCTAACGTTTGCTAAACTTGTTTTAGTTTCAAGAGCATTGCAGGAGTTTTAATATAAAACCTGATCATATATTTTTATGCCCTTTTAAAAAGCTTTTCTTCATCGACTTTGACTTCGAATGCAAACTTCCCAAACCGTCTTTCTGCATATATCAACTTTTCTTTCTTCACGAGATCTCTCACATCTAGCTGCGAGCTATGAGATCCCCCCCGGGAGGCCTTTTTTTTTTTTTTTTCCTTTTTTCCCTGCCAAAATATGAGAGGGAAACAGGCTGACTTGAGCATTTGTGATTGAACTGGCAGCTCGTGACGCTGCCGCACGGCTGCTGCGTTTGGACGCCGATGACAGGATGACACTCTTGCTGCACTTCTTTTTAAATCCAATTACCTGACAAGAGTCTTAAATTAACCTGCGATAGATCCTGGCAATCTTTATTTTCATTCACGCAGGGACGTCCCAATTAAATTAAATTAAATTAAATTAAATTAAAATTTGTTTTATGAATTGAAATTGTCAAACATTTACAAACGTTTATATTTTGACAGGTTCTGTCTCGCAGCTCACAAATCAGTAGGACCGCTTGCAGTTAGCAGGAGTTTATTTATTTTTTTAATTTTTCATTATAATTACCACCGCCTCATTTCGATTGCAGTTAAACAACAGCGGCGGCAATAAATACAACTGCGCATCCAGGCGGAAGCCATTATCCGTCATTTCCTAATGCGTTCTCATGAAGACGGATACCTTGCAAGGTCAGCCAGGCGTCGACTTGTGACCGGAACATCTGCAAGATGGCTCTCCATCATTGGAGGCGACCAAGCATTTGAAGATATTCACTCAAAATAAAGTTGCTTAATCTCTACCATGAAGAGATTTGTAACTTAATCTGCCACTCTAGTTGCCACGGTAACGTGCATATATACGAGGTGTTGTTTTTTTTTCAGTCTTATGTTGGCCTTGAGCGAGAATGACTAATACTGAAAGTCAAAGCATCATAATCTAGTTTGCAAAATAATTAGCGAGTCCCTGTTTGATATAAACATGTTTTTAATTCAATCCAAACATGACCAACCTCCACCGGCGCCACTCAGACTCGTCAATTAACACGTAAACTACCCACTTGGTTTTTTTTGAAAGGGGATAGGGGGCAGGCATTGGTTGGAAGCAGTTGCTAGGCAACCAACAGACACTCCGGGACTATTATGCAGCCAATAAGCGTTGTGACACACAGCCCGAATAAAAGCCGAAATTGTTTTTTTGTTTTCAATACAATGAGCGAGCAAGTTTGTTGTTTATAACTCTGCTTTTACAATAGCTGCAAGGTTTTTTTTATTCATTTTTTTCTTTGTAGGTCGAGCTGGCAACTATTTCAAAAAAAGGAAATATTTTGCAAACATTTCAGGTCATTCATTTCAATGAAAAAAATGCATTTTCTTTTTTTTTTGAGCGTGTTTCCTTGATTTTGAGTTCTCCAGCATTCCACAGTTCATTCTTTTTGTCACTCTCTGCACTCCCGCTGTCAGAAACATCCCACTGATATTTTCAGCCAGCTTCACCTCGGGATCTTTCCATGTCACCCTCTGTTGTCATTCCTGTGACCGCCCAGACAATGATACCCTCTCTGCGTGAGGAGAAATTGATATCCAGCTAACCTCAAGGTCTACCGAGCCTAAATATCTTCCTCCTCCATCAAACCCACCACAATTTCCCAATGCAAATGACCGCAGTGGGAATTACCTCTCCCAACCTGTAGAAGAAATGTGTATCTCATAGTTCATCATATTGCAATTTGCAAAGCCCCCCTTTCGTGAGTGTTTAATTGCGCCGGACAAAATCCAATAGGCTTGATCCCCGAGGGCGTGTGTAACGGCACGCAACTTATCCATAAATCAGCTTCATAGGGCTGATGCAAGGCAGCCATGGCAGTTATATAGGATCCCCCGGCCCGGCCCGGCCCAATTGGGACCCGCTGCAATAAAATGGACCTGTCGGAGAGGTTTTGAAATAGTGCGGCTGCTGTGTCACTCACACTACTTTTATTCCATCGTCATATTAGAAGATGTTTGTTTGTGATTCAAACTTGACTTTGAAGTGCATCATTTGTAATAAACGCTCCATTCGATTAGCTCCCGAACACCGCCCGCCCGCCTTTTATCGATTTGCGTCCCGGTATCAGCAGCGTGCAAAGATCCCCGCCGCCTTAAGTCCGGCTTCTAATTGAAGCGTGCCGGAGGCTAACTGGCTCCATCGCTCTGACATGTCAAAAAGCATCAGTCAGTTAAATGGGGCAGAGAGATGGAGAGACGCTATTGCTGCCTCTAGGCTGTGACCTTGTGGTGAGATTGAGCTTGAAATGTCTCCTCTAAACTCCTCGGAAATTCCGCCTTCCATTTTTTGGGTTTTTTTTGTTTTGTTTTTCGGTGTCATTGTATGATTGGCGGCAAACATTTCATCCAGAATTACACCAAAGCTAATAATAATTAAATAATACAATTAAATTATATATAAATTGTATACAATTTATATGATATAAATTATATAATTATTTTATTTTTATTATTATGTTTTAGTCCAAGAATTCTACTCAAGTCTCACGGGCGCAACCTTATAATGAACACTTTACCTCCAGGCCATGAAAAGAGTAGCTTGGGTTAAATCGCTACTTCAGTTCACTTATGTCACGTTGCCATGGTTGCAACCTACATCCACCGCTAGAACGTCTTTGACCCAGTCACCCCCCCTCACCTGGTCGGCCCACCCGAGTGTGTATGTACGCTTCTCCTTACATCTGCTAGTGACCACTAGAAGTAGCATGGACTGAATGACATCCAAACAAGAATCGGTTCCAAAGTTCAACCGTTGCGAGAAGAAGATGAGGCTTGCTTTTAGATCGTCGTCATAGTAACACAACTGCTAAGCCAAGGTGTGATTACTAGCGTAGAGGATCTTGGAACTCCTAAATCGTATGTGTCGTAAATGTAAAAATATCCACCTGCGTTTGTTACCGGGCGGCAATAACGGTTATTTCAAGCAGGTTTATTTTTTCTCTTTTTATGTACAAAAGGATAATAAAACACCTTCTGTTATTCTGCAGCTGTGTGATTATAGCTATAATCTCAGACAATGACATCATCTGATATTCTGTTAGTTGGACTGTTTATTTTTATTTCATTTTTTTGCCAATGACAGCTAGAGAGTAGACAGAATTAGCTTTCGGGGTCAAAGAGGTAGACGGAATTGCCGGAACAGGGCTGTTTGATTTCATGTCTGGAATAGGCCATAAATCTTTTATATCACTATGCATCATGCCCGTCCAACTCCTGCTTATTTTTCGTCTCCCTAACTTGACAATGTGAGCGTGACAGATCTGGCAGGGGTATTCTACTCCTCTGTGACCTTGCCAAATAGTGTGACATCAAGATTACATTAAAGGGCAATTGAAGACAAATGGAACGTCTCCTCCAATTAAAAGCAACCGAGTCGTCGCGAGCACCCTTAATCCTGCATAAATACTCTTGGTAATCGAATTGCCCTAGCTCAAATTTCCCGGGTTACGTTCAATGCTGCAAGTGTTCACGCAGACGATAAATCGCCGTATCTTTTGCCTTGATCACATCATCTTTGACCCTGAACTCTGCCCGGCGACTCTTTGCAGGCGGTTGTTACCCTTGTCCTGACCTCGCCCTGTCACAGTCCTATCACATTCCGGTCTGATGCAGGCCCCAAAGCGATAAGAGACTAGCGGCACGGTTGCGTTATCGGTCTTTTAACTTAGAGCCTTTTATTTATCGTATGGGAAAATGAAGCTTCATATTTGCTTCATGAACCACTTTTATTTGTTCAATGTTATGTTATGTTCAATGACTGGCTTAAACCCTTAAATTCAGCGACTAGTGCCATCTAGAGGACTCAAAACCAAAACTGGTTCATGAAGCAAATTTGAAGCTTCATTTTCCCATCACCACTTCTTACTCGGCTAACATACAAAAAAAAATAATCACAGTTCACGAAACTCTCATCTGTCCATTGCAACGCAATCACTTACCCTATTTGCCCTTTTTCGGTTCATTTTCATTTGCGTGTTCAGTCTTGAGCCGTATTTTCCGGTACATTGTTCCATAATAAATAAACATCAACTGGGCCTCTGTTTAGCCCACTTCAGTTGAGCACTAATCAAGTGTGCAGTGGTCATCGAGATTAGTCACTTTTGGAAAGCGAGGGCCGTAAAAAGGAACCCTCACCATAATGGCGGGATGTTGAGATCTGTGTGAAGTGCCCCTCCTTGTGAGATTTGTTTAGCAAGCTTGGCATTTTTTCTTCATGTCTCTCAAACTGCAATTTGCACATTTCTTTCCTGCTACGATGGAAGCCGGTTTCTTAAAAATGCTGAACTGAACATGAAGAAAAATAATTGAATATGTTTGCTCCTCCTGCCTCATTTCAACCACAGGCATAAACAAAAAAATGTCACTGTTGTGAGTTTTAGGAGGTCGTACAGTTGTTTTCATTCAGCCTCAAACACACACAACCTGTTTTTATTTGCCTCTTCTCTGGGTGCCACCACAATTTGGCAGGTGGTGCTAGTTGTGAGTTCCATTAGGGAAAGAAAAAAAAATCTATAAAAGCAACTAAACAAGAAGTGTGGGCTGCCTTGCATTCTGCACAGGATAATAGAATTGCAAGTATGATAAGGCTCTTGCATAACCTCCCACGTAGAGGTGCTGCCGAGTTCATTTCTGAATTTAGAATTGGACATCTGGCACATCTTTATGTATTGCTGTTCAGTAAATGTGGTAAATTGTAGAATAGTCAAAGGATTGGATCGGATTGTATTAGTTTTAATCCAAGATTAGGGTTAATTATTTTGATCCAGCAGATTGGGTTGAAGATTGGATTTAATCCTCAATCCAATATGCTAAGTATATAAAACATTGGCTCGGTCCCTTTTGGATGCATTTCTGTGTTATTTTCTATTATATTACCGTATTTTCCGACTATAAAGCGCATCTAAAAACCTAAAATTTTCTCAAAAGCCGCTTTATAGTCCGGTGTGCCTTATATATAGACCAAATTCCTAAATTTTAAACTGGCCCAAAGCATTGTGTCATGAAATCAATCATAAGTGGCCCGCTGAAGACTATGAATTGTGATTATAAAGTAATTTGTTGCACCTGAAGTTGAAATAAAAAAGAAAAACTGGAGAATGATTTGATTTTGGGTTAAAAATCTGACATGATGGTGCGCCTTATAGTCCGGTGCGCCTTATATAAGGACACAGTTTTTAAATGGGCCATTCATTGAAGGTGTGCCTTATAGTCCGGAAAATACGGTGTATATATATGTACCTATAGTTTATATTAATTTATTTTTTCTCTACTTTAGCTTATTTTTGACCCAGCATTTTTTCGTATCAATCCAATTATTGCGGCACAAAGCAACATTGGCACCTAAAAAAATTCCCCCACAACCAAACTGAAATATTGCACAGGAATGACCCAGTTGGTTCTGGACAGGTCCTTCCATTTATTATCAACACTTGTGTCCTCGTGAAGTATCCTCTTGGCTGCAATTTACCGGGCTTCTTGTATCATCTTGCTAGATGTATTATCCCTGTTAAGCCTAATTACTTCTGGAGTGTGTGCGTGTTTGGGTCATTGCGGGATTTGGACCCTGCAGCTACTAAAGATAATAAGAAAAATGGCCGCCACCGTACAACGCAGGGGAGGTATTTCTTAAGAGTCAAGATGAAGGCATAAAGATGAAGAGACTTCCTTCAACCTCGGGTTCTTCCGTCCTTCGGTGGTCATGGAGCCTCAGGTCCGAGATGGCCTTAATGAGCTTCCGCTGTGTTGTCAAATTTTGAAGTCAGACGTTCCCGCTTATCTCAACGTCATATTTTTACTCACCCGCTAATATCTCAGGCTAAATAATAAATCGCTTCCATGAGTGACTCTGAATATTTTTCACCTACTCAACATTAAAGAGGTGTAAAAATAGACGGCAGTTGTATAAATTAACACCAAAAAATGCACGCAATGAGCCAGCAAGATGCTTCGACTCCCCGGCTGTCCCTTGTTTTCTTTTTTATTATCCCGAGCCCGATTGTGCATTGAGAGGAAGTTGCATTTAAATCCCTCATTATCCCTCTTCTCGGAGATGTGTGTTGTTTTCCTGTCACGGCCGTGTGTTCTCACTTTAAATAAACACGGGAGATGGAGACGTTTGATTGGCTGAATGAAATGATCAGACGGCGCCCGAGGCCTAGCTTGGACAGACGTTGTCAGGTGATGCGTTTTTGCTTCCGTGGAGGTTTGCGATCGTGGATGACATGAGTGCAATCTATGTTTAGCATGTTAAAGGTATGATGGGATAATCACACACACACAAGCTTGTGGCAGGTTCTAAAATGGCAGATGCAAAAATGCGATGGGGAAGTTTTCTACGCCGCCACGTGCAGTGTGTTTTATTTATCTGCATTCACACGTGCTGACTTTCTGATTAGGCTTGCGTCGCTCTAGCTAGCAGCCTTTTTTGTGATGTTTTTTTTTCTTCCACTAAATAAAAAATAAATGAATAAATAAATAAAAGGATAGTAGAATATAGTATACGATAACAATAACACGTTTAATAATAATCATAATCATAAATTGATGTAGGATAACTGTTAGTACACATCACAAAAATTAAATTGTTAAAAATATATATATTTACCATTTTTCTCAAATTTTTAAAATAAATGTTCCGCGATATCATTTTTTGAAATAAAAACTAAAAAAAGTATTTAAAAAAATGGTCCTAAAAGTGCTTTTTTATTAAAAAGATTAAATACATATTCAATGTAGTCTAGCTTTTAAATGATTTAAAATATTTAAATAAAAAGTGGTCACCTTTTAAATTAAGGATCATTTTAAAAAATATGACTACTTTGCCTTTCCATTTCTCTTGTGCCACGTCCATTAACCGAATACCCCCCCCCCCATCACTTGCACCTTCAACTCAAGGACACCTGGCCAACATTTACTAGCACATTGATGACTTTACCGTCGACATTATAACCACCTCCCACCCTTCCTCCATCTCCTGCCCCTCCTCCATCAGGTCGTGCTCTTTTTGTATGGCGGTGTAATTAAGCACGCAACAGGAAGCGGCACAGCATCCAACTTCCAAGCTCGCCCTGGAAAGAGACGACCCGCCGTGACGGCGTCACGCCAAAACCATCTGCTCCTTTTTCATTTAGGGAACAAATTACACGTGAGATAAAGTAGATGCTGATTGTCTTGTCACATTTCCAGACACACCTTAGTCACTTTGATTAAGGTAACAAATGTTTTTAGTGGCTGCTATCAATACTATTTTCTCAAATGTATTGGAATTTTTTTTTTTTAAAGTTTCAATGTAGCCTGAGGAAATGTTGCATTTTTCCCCGCTTTGATTTTTGACATCCCCTTCATATCTTTGCTGGAGGCTGATGGTTATTTGATGAGGAATATTTCAAAGAACTATAAAACCTTTTTTTTTTTTTTTTCCCAAGCGCTATTTACAAAATGCGAGCGAATAACCCGACGTGGAAGGACGTTTCATCACGCAGACATTGCACGATCGGTTTCAAAAACCTCCGCGTTCCCTCCGAGTCAAAACAGGACGACAATTCATCCGTTTCCTTTTTAAAAGCGCCTCGCTCTCTCTCAGGGCCGTATTGAAAAGATGCTCCGGGCTTTCCCCCAGCAATGCACCAAGCCCAGGGCCTCCTGGGAAATATTTTATTCAGGCAGCACCAATTTGTGTACTCCCTCAGAATTGCACGTACAAAGTACAGGTTTTCATTGCAAAGGCTTTGTTTTTCTCCGATATCATATATTCATTCATATTCAATTCCGTACTTCAAAGAGCAAAATTACGTTGAGCTAATTGATCATTACTAGCATAAATGTCTACAAAATGCTACTCATAGAGGGTGCTAAAATCATTTAAAGTACTAGTAGGTCAAACTAGGGAGTATACTTTGCATGGTCGACACAAATAAACACAAGGCTTGCCCTCCATCAAATCTTTTTTTGTCACTATCCAGAGAACGGTGATTATCCTGCAAACACACACACGCACACATTATCTAGCCCGAAGGTTCCGCCTCATTAGACTCGTGCACGTGCCAGAGCACCTTGTTCTCCGCCGAGCCTCCCAAACAGAGACCCTTACTGGAGTTAATGAAGTGGAAGTCCCCTGGCATTGCCAAGGCCCTTGAACACATCGTCGGGTGTTCTCTACATCTCCACATGTGAGGGGCGCCACTCAGAGACGTTGTGTCGTTTGATTTGAGTCATTACAAGGTGCGAATGTCGTATTTCACACTTTTTGCCTTTTGTATAGCAAAAAGGAAAATCCATTTTTGACTTAATGACAAGGCAAGGAAGACACTTGCTTGTAGGTAATTGCAACATATGAATTTTATTGCTAGCTTAAGCTCAAGGATTTAATAAATTTTTATTTATTAGTATTTATTTATTATTATTTATTTGTTCTTTTATTTATTTTTATTTTATTTATTTACTTTTTTTTAAATGACACGTTAGCTTTGAAAATACTCGCCGACGTACGGTTCAAGTTGTCGGCTCGGCTCGATCAGAGACTTTTGCTCCGAGAGTCTCAATCGCACAGTGGATTTGTTCTACTTCGACTACTTTAATCTGGGCGAACAGCTGGAGCGCACAAAGATGTGCGCGAGTGTCAAAAAATATATATAAATAAATAAATCATAAGGCTTTTGCTTCAGCTCCTTTCTGTCTTCAACATAAAAACGGGCTCGATTCTGTTTCAACGGTGACATCAAGCGACCTGACACTGAGAATCTAAGAGAAATGATTTCCTGAAGGGCTGAGCTGTCCTATATTTTCCAGTAATTGTAAAATGGCCAAGCAATCAGCAGGCGAGAGGTGTCCGGCACAAAAGCAAGGCCTTTCTATCATGAAACTCATCTCTCTTGGGTGTTCACTGATCAGCGAGCGTAGAGCAGACGGGAAAGAAGGACAGTAGGCATCTGTGCTGGAAAGCTGTTTTCTTTCCTTTTTTTTTTTATTCCGAAACATCCCTCAGGTGCGGCAGTCACTTATTATAGAGCACAAAATTGCCTAATGTGCTTATTCCTAGTGCTAATGCAGCAGGCAAACAGGAAGGCTGCCTATTGCTCTCCAAGGGAACGTCGTACAGTACAACAAGACCTGTAAGCACTTTGGAAGTAATTAGATGGCGAGAGTGCAATTGAAAGCTTTTTTGTTCGAGGAGGAACCGGCGCTGCTTTTATGCTGCTTTAAAAAAAGCTACAAAGCAGCAAAAATGCTGTACTGTCTTTTTGTGGGATTTTTTTGGGGGGTGATGGTTTTATTGCTAGACAGCTGAAGGGAGTGATGAGAATGGAAGGAGGGAAAGCTACTGGAGGTCATGCTGGTTTCAAAAGGTCACATTGCCTCAGACAGTCAAAATAAAAATGGAAAAGATAATATTTCAAATCGCAATTTCAGAAACAATACAATCGAGAAAACATCCATTTGTCCAAATATAAGAAAAAGAATATATAAATTAAAATGTATATGAATAAATATATTTAAAATATATATAAATAAATTAAAAATCTGCTCCGAAATGTGCTCACGTTTCACAAAAAATAAAATAAAATTAGAAAAAAAATCAGTTTTCGCATTGTGACCAACTTGGTTGCACATTCAACCATATTTATTTATTTACAATTACTTATATATTGTTTAAGATGAAATATAATATAATAAAATTAAAAGTAATACATTTAAAAAAAAATTACCCTACTGATGAAAATGTAATGCAATGAGTAGTCCTGAACACAGCCACTTTCCCATTTCTCAGGGGTGTGCGCACTAATGCAACCCCATTTATTTTCACTTCCCTGCCCTAAAAGATGTAATCTGTAAACATTTATTTGTATCGTACACATGAATTCTGCTTGCTTTCCAACACAGCACAATTTCAGCATGCCGCTGTGATGAGCCCACTATTTACATTTCCGTGACCTCCGAGTGACTTGAGCATGTGTGTATGTGTGTCGGCTGCGAATATTCCGGAAAATAATTTGCATGTCTTTGTCTGCGTTGTGTTAGTGGATATTGTTGCCGCATAAATGGCCGCGCCTGTCTGTCAAGCGACATTAGCCGTAATTACCCGGAAGAAAAAGATTCCCCGGGGCCAATGCGCACTCTTGGAACAACATTCAGACGAGGCATCTTCTTAATTGACTCCTTGTGTTGCGTCATGTGTACTGTGAGAAAGTGAAAGCACCTTTTGATGAGTTTGCCGGCCATCCTTACCGCAGGCGCTTTTCTTTGCTCCCAATCATCTTCAAGGAAATGATATATGGTGCGGCGTGCGGACGCTTAAGTACGTCAGCGGAATTTTACATTCCAATTTGCATGAATTTAATGTCAAGACGGCGTCTGGGCTGTTATGTATGCAATTAATAAAACGATGAGAAGACAAAAGCAATCAGCGGAGAAACAATTAGAGATTAACTCATTCAGTGCCATTGACGGTAATAATTTGATCATCGGGAAAGTATCGTGTTTAACCACAAGTTGATTAGATCTCTTCATTTGGTGTAAATGTGACAAATGAGAAAAGTTTAAATCCAGGAACGTCATTCCACAAGATGGAGATAATTATCTGAGAATAATTATCAGTCCAAATTGTGTCATCGTTTGATGTGCGCTTCAAAGTCTTGCTCTCCAGCGACGTCGCCCGGAATAAGCCGCGAGCTCGGCGGACTTTATTTTGCTTGAGCTTCGGACCACCCGGCAAGCAAATGATGTTCCGGGAAGAAATGCACACCGTGGCGCCTGTCATACGATGGAGAAGATGGATGCTCAGGTCGAGGGTCATATGACGGCAGAATAGTGCAGGTGGAGGAGGGAGGGGGGAGCAACTCCCAATTCCGTCTAGGCCAATTGATGAGTTAGGGGTCTTGAAAGGGCGGAGAGAAAGAGCATGGCTGTGAAATACAAATCATTAATGGCCGCCTTGGGAGCAACCAAGAAGAGTTGCAACGCTTCATTTGTTAGCTTATTGCTGATAAATAGGTACCTACTGAGAATCATGCACGGTGGATCAATCGATTATTGCTATCGAGAAATATAAATAGTGGTCAGATACAAAAAAAAAGTTATCTCTATGATCGCAGAATATTTTTTTAAATTAAAGACAATTTGTAATTTTAATTTTCTTGACGGGCCACGTAAAATGATGTGGCGGGCCGTATCTGGCCCCCGAGCCTTAGGTTTGACACCCTGACCCGTCCTGCTGTTTGTTGCCGCCTTATTTTCCGAGTTTGAATCTCCAGGTCCTTGTTTTGAAACCTGGCACTGCATGACTCAAAGCGATCTCTCTCCTGATTAACCTCAGCATCCATCATGATAGACGTCGTGCAGCGTTTCGGAGAAAAAATAAATAAAAGCACGCCACAGCAAAAAAAAAAAAATCAAAATAAATCCTCCACGCTCTTTAAACGCATCAGTCACGCGTCTTCTCATCAAGTATGATTCTGGGTCTTTCCTAGAACTGAGAAAGGAGGGGACGTCAGAGGCGAAAAAAGCAGCAGCGGCAATCTTTAATTTAAACTTGTGCATATTATTAATGCAAACATCTCGACGGAGCGAGCGGCCTTTGAATTATTCGGCTTTTTATTCTTCGCTAAAACGCCGGCGCGCACAACAAACTCGCTCTCGGATCGAAAATTCCTTTTCCCCAGTCACGTGTGTCTATTTCTATCCTTTTCCATTTGCGCAAGCCATCAACGTGACCTCAGGTTGACCTGACCTTTTTTTTTTTTTTTTTACATTTAATGGAACTTTGTATAACCCAAGCGTACGTCTACTGAAATCACGTTTAATGAAAGCGGTTGTCCAGCGTTGACAAATTAGTCCTACTTTTTTTTATTGTAAGAAATTATACAATAGCATCTTTAATCTTTGGCACCAAGTTGCAAAACAAATATAAACGCTCCAGTTGGTTATTACATTATTGATTAGGAGAGTATTGGACTATGAACAATCTCTTACAGCCAAAACACCATTGATTTTTTTTTTTTTTTTTTTCCCCCTCAAGAGGCAACTTCAACACAATGCAGATGAATTCCATTCCATTAATTTCCATTCTTTCAGTCATTTTTTTTCCCTCCAGTGGTCTCTTTCTTTCCATTTCCTCCCAATAATATGTTGTGACCGCCTTTCAGGATTGCACGGCTTAGACAAGCCCCTTTTATGTGGCCAAACTTTTTTTTTTTTTGGCCTTTGTTCGATAGAAAAGTTTAATTTCAAGCCACCGTGGTTCCTGCTATCTTTCTCCACCAGGAGAGCGCTTGAAAGGAAAGAAAAAGCAAGTGTTTTTGTTGTTACTTGAGGGCGGGAGCTTCAGATGGCACGCTGCAAGAGCAGAGCAGAAGTGATAATTGCAAAACAACAAACCACAGCGCTTTAAACGAATCAAACTAATTAGTAGCTTAGTGCCAGGGTTGTTTGGTTACACATCTGACAGGCTCGTTGAAGACCTCCACATGTATCGTGTATTTCTTTTAAGGGAATTATGTTCACATTCAACCCACTTTCGGTTGCAATCACCATCGCGACGTGTTAGAACGCAATTTTCGGTTTGATTCGGTTCGATTCAACCGGATTCAATTTGCATTATCGAGGGGATCATTATTAATAATTATTTTAATTATTTTAACAAATCTCCTCTCCTAATTTTTAGCAGTGAATGAGTTAAATCGTGCTCACAGTCCGTTTGATTCGGTTCGATTCAACGGGATTCAATTTGCAATATCGAGGGGATCATTATTAATAATTATTCAAATAATTTCAACAAATCTCTTCTCCTAATTTTTAACAGTGAATGAGTTAAATCGTGCTCACAGTCCGTTTGATTCAGTTTGATTCAACGGGATTCGATTGCAATATCGAGGGGATCATTACTAATTATTCCAATTATTTTAACGAATCCCTCCTGTGTCCTTTTCTGTAACTCATTATTGACGGCTATAGATGTCAAATTTTTAACTGGGCCAGCAGTGAATGAGTTAAACGGTGCTCACGGTCATAACGCTAATGCATAATGTCTCGTCGTGCCCCATCGGCGACGATGTTAACCAGTGTCGTAATCACAGCACAGAGCATCGGCATCGTAATGGCCTTTATTGACTCTTCATTTCCGCTGGAATCTCTCCGAATTGTCTCTTGGGGCTTTTTGGCCTATTTTCCCTTAAATTGTCATTACAACTTGTACTATCTCTTTCCGCTGAATTGTCACCGTGTTTAAGATGGATGGATATTCAAATAACACAAGCCCTTCTGGGGAAGCCATTATGTGACATTCTTCAATTATCTTCTATCTGCTGCTTCATGCCGCACATCCTAATATGGACATTATTATTTTTTTCTGTTTCTACAAAAGGCCAAGCCTCATATCTCTGCTGGGTATACGCCGGCAGGCTAGCTCGACGCACAATGGGGCTAGCGGTATGTCCGGGTGCGCGCCGAGCCAGAATCGATACAACAAAGGTCATCGCTACTGTGAACGTAGCTCAGCCAAAATTCTCTATTCATAGTACGTGCCGCGTCTGGAGAGAACAAGGTGAGAAACATGTTGTGCTACATCAATAAATCCAGGCTACGGCTCTTTAGCGGCCATGTTTTACAATCTTGTATCTTATTTAGGATGGATCAGATGGGGTCATAGTTTTATCTTTGTTCATGGAGCGTATACAGACCTAAAAATCTTGCAAAAAAAATTTATTAAGTGGCACTCAAGGGAGGCTTTGCAAAGTGTAAAGACTTTTTTTTTTTTTAGACATCTGCTCTGGTAATCCACGTTGCCAAGGATATCCAACACCAAAGTTGGGAATTTATTTTTTTGTGAGGACGCAGCGAGAATCGTGCAAAATGTAACACGCTATAGCACGCCAGTGAAATCGCAAGGTGTCCGCCATCTGCGTGCGTGACCCGGCCAAATGCTCGGACGTCATCATCATTATCGGCGAAGCCGCATCAATCTCCATCTGTTTATAGCCCTGAGACAGAGATTTGATTTTCATCCACACATTTTACGGGTCGTATTTAAATCTCTGGAGATGCACGAAGATGTGTATTTATTTTTTTTAGCGAGTCTCCGTACAGTGAAGCATGTCCATCTGTCGTCAGATGGCACATCTGATGCGGTCTTGATATTTTCCTCTTATCTACCCCCTTCAAATATCTGACGTAAATTTTCCATTGAGTCGTTTAAAATCGAATTCAGCATTTTCCAGGAAACGTAGGCGGCTTTCAAAAGTGATGCACCAACAACTCAATCTATAGTGTCTCCCATGATGAGGGATCTGGCCTTCTGGTTCTTTTATTCCATTACGGCGAAGCTGATGGGAAAAAAAAAACTTCCGCTCATCTCTAGAATAAGATTTGGATTGATTAAATGCCATTCTTGCCAGAGAGCATCATCGGGGTTGACCCATGTGTTGCCTCCTATGGATGGATTCACTCCTGACTGGGGGACTGAAGATGGAGGAAGTTGGAGTGGGGAGCTGAGAGAAGAGGGAATATTAATGTATCGCGAGATGGAGAGAGAAGGGAAACTGGGTGATTGTGGGTGTAGAAAGGGAAAAAGTGAAAGAGATCAGCCAATGTGTGTCTGTCTGGCTCGGAAAAGACATCATTAAGAGAACCGGAGATCTTCTGGGTTCACACAGCCACGGAGGTTCACTTCCATCCCGCCTGTCAATCAATTTGGTTAATTTACCTCAGTTTCCAGGCTCCATTTGGGGGAGGGTTGAGGGGGGGCTCAGCTTGACCCGCCAAAAGTTACGTCTAAATGGAACGGACGGCTGAGAGACTCCTGGAGAACGCATGCCAGTCAATAGGCCGGTGAGGCGACACTGATGATGATGCTAGGAGATGGCCGAACTTAAAAGGACTTGTTTAGGTATGCAGGGAGAGCGAGACTGAGGGAGGAGATGTGATGGGAAGGAAATGAAAAATTGAAAAGAAGCCCTTACCCCAGGGGGAGGGGATGTAAACGAGTGACCACAGCCTGAAGGAAGGGATGCTGTGTGGCGGGGCTCACTACAACATGCACATGTTTTTCTCGTGTTTCCATGTGTGGAGACATGATGGCGATAGCTACGGCTGGCTAAAAAAATCTTGGTCGGTGGAAAATAAAAAATAAAAATAATAAAAAATATTAAAAGAATAATAATATAAGGAAAAATAATACAAATCATGAAAATAAGAAAAATTCTTGGGCAGTCGAAAATAAAAATAATAGAAAATAATGAAAATATTAATAATAATAAAATAATACAAATCATAAAAATAAAAAATATATAATAATATGTTTAAAACAATTTGACTGACCAAAGTGTGTCCAGTAATTAGCAACACAGGTCTTCCCATCTTCTAATCAGCCAGTCAACCTATTGAAACGGTGACAACCACTAACTGGATTAAAAAAATGGGATGGCTTGGTTAATTTGGTACACCCAAAATGCATGAATCAAATTCCAGCGACTGCTGGAAACGCTGCTATAAACATGACATGCGTTGGCACTCGGTCACCATGAGGCTGCACTCTGAGGGATGGTGCAAGCAAGGGGGGGGGGGGGGGGGGGGAGAATATATGATGCCGTGCAGAAGTGATTACCCGGCACGGAGCTGAGGGATGAGAGCCAAGCGGCTATTTTATTTTGCCAATTGAAGTGTGCAAATGGAAATGTCAGAGTGGCTGGAAAACTAATGAATCTGATCGGAGCGATGCCACCTCTCTCATCCAATGCCTGATCAATTGCCATTGTCTTCTCCCCGCCGCCGATGCCCGTCGTTATTTTTTAGATTGTTGTCTCCTCGGCAGCGGCTACTTGCCGGTGAAATTTCCAATCACGATAAAACATAATCGATCTACGGCGGCCATCGATGCTTTGCATCCTATACTTACACGTCTTGACTGAAAAGAGATTTTTTAAATTAGGCTCGGCCATTGCCAGGGTTTAAAAACAAAAAATCTAATTTCTTTCATAACCTTGGAATATTTTTGTCCTGGCATGGCCTCCATTTTTGCCCACGGTGATCAATATTTGTCACACTTCAATGGTGGCATCAATTTTGAAAACATATCCCTTTGTTTTGCTCGGGGAGTCGCACATGTCCGCCCGGCAACAAAAAATCACTCGCATCCCTTCGCTTGTTCAGTCACTCTAAGACTTCCGGCGCTACCTCCGAAGTGCCTTCAATATCACGCGGCGTGAACATCACCCACTTTGGATTGTTCGACTATGAAAACACGGCGGCGGCCGGATGACAAAAAGAAAAAAAATAAATAACAGCTGTTGGAGTGATGGAAAAAAAAACACAACAATTCAAGCATATGATGGAGTTGAAATAGAGGGACAAAGTTTTGAGTGAAGGAACTTAAACGGTGAATTTTAAAGATGCCATCTGAATGTGACACTAATATAGTTCAGGCTTCTTAGCTCGGAGAGTAATTCTGTTTCTTTGATTGATTTTACCTCACTCACCTTGTTAACTCAGGATTTTTTTTTTTTTACGTCAGTGAAGGAGTTAATCCCACGATGTGGCTCTTTTCTCCATTTTGACACCCAGCGTTTGAAGCCAGCAGAGACAACTCTGACCTAAAAAAAACATTTTCCGAAACAAGAACCCCCTAATGACCCCCGCGGTCCTTGACATCAAAAAGCAGTTCCTCGTTATCACCCATGTTCGTTTCTCCCGACGTCTCTTTTGGCGCGACTGTCGGAATATGTAAATAAAAGGCTTCTAGTTGGAATCATGACGTTTTGTTTTTTTTCTTGCTATGTTGATCTTCTGTAGCGAGCCTTCCCCAAAACTAAATGGCATCTTTTCATTGCCTCGAGGTGGGATCATTTGTTACCCGGGACAGTAATGAAGATGGCAGTATCGGAGAGTCCCGATTAACAGCATGCCATTTATTTTGTTTTGTTCCCTCCAACAAGCTATAATCCAGAAACATCCTCGCCGATGCCGACATTATGCAGACTAGCCGATTGTTAGCCACCCCGCTGCCTTCATTTCCCATGTAAATACTCCGGTGTCATTATTTATGCTGAAATCAATTATCATCAGTCAGAAATGGTCGTTCCGTTTCACGACGGAGGAAGAAAAAGACACTAGAGGACGGGATAAAAAAAAAAATCAGTGGGAAACAGAAGGAATCTATCAAAAGTATAATGAAGATCAAAAGCAGGATGGTGGTTACAGTTTGCAGGGAAGCGTGTAATGAACTGAAGGCTTGTTTAGTGGCTGGCGCCTGCAAGCTGCGCACGCTGCGCACGGCGTGAACTCGTGCAGTTACCTTTCAAAGCCACCGGTGGGCCGGCAGGATGATTGATGGCGGTGCGCCGCCATTTGTGTTCATTTGCCGTGTTCGACTAAGTTTAAAATATCGCTGTAAACAATCCTGACAGAAAAGGGCCTGACGCGGATATTTCTTCCTGATTGCTTTGTGGGGAGAAAAAATACAGAATAGCGACTCTTGTTGTTTTCACTTTTGATTTGTTTACAAATGAATTCATGGTTTTGAAATCAGACATGACTGTTTTTAAAAGATAAATAAAAAAATGCTAGCAACGTCCGAACACAGATAAAGTCGACGCAGGATTTGTCTTAGCGGGCCACATAAAATGATGTGGCGGGCCGTATCTGGCCCCCGAGCCTTATGTTTGACACCGATTGATTTACACTGAGATTGATGTGTTGCTTTGTGAATTGCACAATTGTCCTGAGCGTAATTAGCTTAAGTCGCTGGGAGCGAATGACAATGGTGATGCTTATCCTCGGTGCATCTGTACAATGTGTCTTGATGACTTTGCAGCACAGATTGTGATGATGGCTGGCATTGCAGGTCTTCCATCCTCCTCAAATATGATCCATTCGTACTCCAACAAAGCAAGGCTGCTCTCATTGTGTTCAAGAAAAAAAGAAAATAAAGCCACCTGTCATGATGGAGAAAAGCCTCGAAGTTAGTACACAACGTTGATTAAAACGCAATGTGGACGAAAGATACATTCCGGTTTGAAAAATCAATGAGTTTTCCCAAATGAAAACATTATCGCGTTTGCAGGCGTTGGTTAATTACTTTTTTATGTTAGCTTCTCGCCTGTGCGTGCAACCGATTAGAGTTGCTGAATTACTGCAAATTAGAAGCAGTATGGAAAGTACGGTTTAATTGTGCCGCCTCAGCCTGACTAACTTCATTGCTTTCATTTTGATTTTTTTTTTCTAAATCATAATCATTTTTTTAATTCAGACTGTGACTCCATTTTCTTTTAAATCATAATTATTTAGTTTTTTTTTTTAATCCACTCAGGATTTTTAAGAATATTTTCGATTAATCGAGTAATCGGATAGAACATGCTTTCCTTTTTTGTTTTTTTAAAAAAACTAAGACATTACTCAACCATTAATAGTGCAAACATAAAATACCCTTTCTAATCGGATTATTCCAATTACCCGATGAATCGTCTCAGCCCTGACTTTCAGCTGTGTTACTTTTTAACAATAGCAACCTCGATTCATACATCAATTATTATCTAGGACGAAAATCTGCTTATGCAGATCCAGTAGCGGAAAGTCCTGTCACTGCTTCTACCAACGAGATTTTAATATGCACTGATGATGAATATCAGCCTCCGCAGCACTAATGAGCCTGATGGGTGCAACCTACAGTGAGGAGCACATCCATATATTTTACGCCAATTTAGGAGCGAGGACTTCCTCTCCTCCTCATCTTTCGTTCCTAATTCTCATTAATCATCATTTGAGCACACGCGTGTGCATCGCTCGTTAGTCGCCGCATTGATCTGACCCAAAGTCGGGCTCGGCTCGTCATGGAGGAAGAAGATATGTAATCTATTAGTAGCCAGCTGCGGCTATGTTTGAGAACCACGCTTCCAATTAGTGGAAAAGCCCTCCGTGGAGTAATATCATTCAATCTTTTTTTTTTCTTTTAGTCCCAGCAAGAGTGATAAGACTGCGGCCATCAATATGTTATCTTAGGAAGCTCTTATTTGCTTCCAAATATGGAGCTGCAGGTACTCATGGACTGAATGTGACAGCCCGTCATTTTCATCTGTATGTTGACACCTTGTGAGGAATATTTATGCAAAGGGAAACACTTAAGAGGCCCTGGCAAACAGATATGCACCAACAGCCCCCAGTGGATATTTGATGAGCTCTGACAAATCTGCTGTGACAGCCTGTCTCGACTTTTCTGGATATACGCCGCATTGTGTGTTTGCAATCAAAGTGTAGCGGTTGATTTAGCAAAGGTTGGTGCGCCTGGAAGAAAAATTTTTTGCTGACGCAGGCGTTTTTGGAAGTGCCTTTAGAAATGATTGCCACCTCGCTGGTCAGTAATGCAATTTTGTAGCTTTTTGAAATCTATATTTGTAGGGTTAGGGTTAGGGTAAGGCGTTGGAGTCAAACCTGAAGCCCGGGGGCCAGAAACGGCCCGCAACATAATTTTATATGGCCCGCCAAGACAAATTACTGTCGTTAGTAAAATTACAAATTGAGATATTGCTCATCATTTTTATTCCCGTTCATCTCTGATTACATTTATTATGATTCATAGCTCGAAGCAATATCAGATTGTGTAAATATATGATACAAGTTTAAAAGTCTATGGCTTCCATGAGGCCAATCCATTTTTACTGTGCCATTAAAAGCAATCGGGGCTTTTGTTATTGCTATTCATAGGTCATCTGCTTTTTTTCCCAGCGCCCATAAAGGACTCTTAAAAGCCAGCAATAGTGTGAGCAGCAGGACTGTAAATGCATGTTGACATTTCACTTCTCATTTGAACGTGGGCGCCTGTAGCTACACTAGCTGACCTACCAGGAAGTTTGTAACTTTAATAAGTGTATAATTCAAAGGTATAAAAAATGCCTGAGGCCGTTGGAATGTTCTTTGTGATTTTTCGCAGCTATCACATTTTAAATTCAGGGGTGGCTTGAAATAATCTTAAAAAATTGGGCCATTTGATTCAGGTTAATTCTTATTCAATTCATTAATTATATTTTATTCATTTATTTATTTTCTGTGTATTTTTTTTATATTTATAAATACACCGCTGGACACTTACCTGCTCCCCACGGTCATCAAATTGCAAGCCCCCCCCCTCCCGTGACAACGATCCTTGCAAAATAAAAAAAAAGAATCTGCACTAATCGGCGTGGTACGACCCGTTCCATAATCTCCCATTTTATATCAGCCTCGGTGCAGATTTGTCTTTTAGGTGATTTGGGTGGTAAAAATAACTAAAGACGCAGCGAGAAGACGCATAATTTTCTCATCCTGGCAGCAGATTAAAGGGTGACTGCTTCTTTTCACGTCGGATTTCAGTTAAATCCGGAAAGGGTTTTATTTTTTTCTTAATATAGGTTGCTCAGACTATAAAAATAAAAAAACAGCCACCGATACATGCGAGTGTCGAGGAAAGCATCCATTTTTATCACGTTAAAAACGATTATTTCATATCAGGTCTTTCATCGCTTACTGGGTTTGTACTTTTTTGGAGTGCACAGTTGCAGTGTGATCCAGGCATTACCTGAGGAGTGGCCCGTGTCATATTTTAACTCCCTTTGTCTTTGACAGATGGCTTGCCTCTAAAAGCCTCTGTCCATGGTGCTGAAGGCTGGGCCTGACGTACGAGCGCCGAGCCCCGTTTGATAAATCCACCATGTCACTCGGCGCCTGACAGCCATTCATCATGCTTGACTTTCTCCTACGAAATGTTCCGTGTGCCGGATAATTCAGTGGGCCCAATAAAATGCCAGTCCTGGAGCTTTTTTTTTTTTTTTTTTGAATGGCCTCCATCACGCCCCCGTGCAACTCCTGCCTGCTGTGCTCTTCAGACTACAGGGACATTTTGTTCGTGACTAAGCATTGCCACTTTTTGTTTTTCTCTCATGTCGTCTGACAAAATATTAGACATTCACACAACTCGAAAATGATGTCCGTATTTTATCCGACAAGTTTTGCTAGTGGTAGCAATTAATTTTGGGACAAATAATGAGAATTAAAAAAAAAAAAGACCAAACATTGGCAAGTTGTTTGTAAAAGAAACAATGACATTTATTTTATTTTTTTCTTAGCACTTAATAAGTCTGTTGTGCCCGTGAATCACATATAGAACAGTTATAATATAAAAATGGCTTTTAACTTTACACCCAAAGCAACAACGAAATAGTTTTTTTGTTTTTTTTTTAAATATGTTTGCTAAAAATACTGACAGGGTATTCTTCACGTCATACTGGAGAATAGCTTGCGATTCTGCAATGAGTACATAGTCATGTTTTTTTTCTTTTTCTTTTTTTTGCTGCTACTAACATATTTATTCCCGTTGATTCTTCTTCATGTAGTTCTTTTTTTAGGCACTTACCAGGGTACTCCAGACGCCATTTTTTTCCCGGCCATAGCATAGCGGCCACCATACTTGTTGTAGTCCGTTTCCACCCCCCTCCCCCCCTAGTCATAGTTGAAAAGAGAACTACAGCGCATTTCTTCCCAAGATAGCAAATTTTGTAGCAGAATTCCATTAAGTTTAATGTGACATTGTAATCCAACATAGTCAGCCACTTGCCTAAAATTCCAAGCCAATTATTTAAACTGCTGCGATACAGAGGAGCTGTGGTAACATTAACATAATAGAATATATAACAATAGTTCCATGAAAAAAAAATTAATTCATCTTAAATACAAAAGAGGGTATGTTTCATCAAAAGGCTTTACACCACTGTTATTTGTCTAATCTACTAAACCCCTCCCCCCCACCCCACCCCGGTATAGACAGGTGTTATTATTATTTCGCTAACTCGCCTATGGATGTTTGACAAAGCACAGACGGTATTGCTTGGGACCACACAGACAGTTCCACAACTTGAACAAATTGAACAGTCAGTTACAATAGATCTGACCCTCCCTGTTGATCATTCCATAACTTTTGTTTCCGCCAACTGTGTTTGGCAGTCAATTGCCGACCGGTCGATGTACGTCGTAGTTGCTAAGCCCCACCCCCATCAGCTGAGTTCTTGGACTCCCAGTCCAATGGTAGAGTATCTGAGCAATGGGGTTGCCTTTTTAAACAGTAGTCGTCCAACCTGCCTGTCGTGGAGTCCAATCGGCGTAGCTCCTTAAAAGGCATTGTCAGATACGTTTATGACCGTCGCTTTCACTTCCACGCCGTTCGGCAGCACCCGCCCGGAAAACCGAAAGAAAGTCGGGCGCCCGTCTGAAGCTTCCGTCGGTAACAGCAAAGCTTTGGAGTCGCATTTCCTTAAATCCCCATTAAGTTGGTGGATCCTCAGAGACACATAAATAAGTAGACAGCCCAGTGAAATTCCAGCTAGGAGCACACCAAAGGATGTGATTAGCGTCGTGTCCCATTTTTCCGTGTCCTTGGCCGTGAGCGCTAATCCCTTGGTGGTGACATTGACACATTTGGTGTCATGCTTGTAATGGATACTGCGGACGTCCACGCATACTATATACTGAGTGGCAGGGTTGAGATGGGTAAGGTTGTAGATTTGGATGTCAGAGGGCACCCTGGTGGAGAAGGAAGCGGCAGGATGGTGAGCATTTGACAGGGCGTACCATTTAATACTTGGAGCCAGTGTCCCCGGACTCGACTTCCACCAAACCAGGACGGCGTTGGTCCCGACCGACTTGACCTTGACATCCAGGGAACCGTTTGCGGGTTGAGGGAAATATCCGTTCACCTCGACGGAAACCGATTTAAGATCGGCTCCGACGACGTTGTGGGCGACGCAAGTGTAAGGACCCGCTTCTTTTTCGGTGATGTCGTAGATGTCAAAGGTCCCTTCCGGGTGCATGTAGAACTTATCGGACACCGTGTTGGGCATGACTTTATTCCCGGACGGGGTGATCCAGTAGATCTCCGGCTCCGGTTCGGCAAAAGCCCTGCAATGGAGCGACACGGAGTTCCTGCTCCGTACTCTGATATGCCCGGGCATACTTTCGGGAGATATGAGCGGCAGACAAATCTCCATCATCTCCCTGAAGTGAACCTGTCGGACATGCTGGCCCTCGTACTCCGGAGGCTCGACGCAGTAGAGCGAGTCGGGCTCCATGAAGCGAATGTTGGTCTTGTTCATGTTCATCCAGCGTACCACGCAGTCGCAGCGGATGGGGTTGCTATGCATGCTAACCTCTCTGAGATTTGGCAGCGACTCCACGGTAATTCTGTGGAGGGCGCTGAGAGCGTTGCCGTTGAGCATGAGCGTTTCCAGCCGCGGCAGTTTGTAGAACGCGTTGGGGTGGATGTAAGATAGTTTCGGGTTATTGGTGGCTTCTATTTTGGTTAGCTCGGGCAGATTATTCAGGGCAAAGCTGTCGATGGAAACAAGCTCCGGCATGCTATTAATCCCCAGCTCCTTTAAATGCAGCATGTCCACAAAATCCCCTCGCTGTATTCTGGCAATTGGATTTTTATTCAGATCCAAAAATTTCAAGTTTTTCGCATTTCTCAAGGCCGAATGCGGCACCTCCGGGAAAGTGTTATCATAGAAGGAAATGCTTTCTAAGTTATCTAGGCCGACCAAAGCGTTGTCGGGGAGCTGCGACAGGTTCATTCTGGTGAGAACGAGACTGCGGAGGCTGCTGAGAGGTTTGAAATTCATCTCGTCGATTGAAAGCACGGGATTCTCGCCAATCATTAGAATCTCCAGGTTGGGCATGGGTTGGAACCACTCTCTGTGAATAGCTTTCAGCTTATTAGAATTGAGATGGAGTCGTAGAAGTTTGCCGAGACCCTGGAAAGCCATTTTGGAAATGAAGGAGATGAGGTTGTGATTGAGATAGAGCTCTTGAAGATTGGCCACCTCCGCCAGACATCGGTCGGGAAGTTCTTGTATTCGGTTCTCCTCCATATGTAGCGACAGGAGCTGAGACAGAATCCCGAGATGGACGTCGTTCATGGACGAGATATTATTTTGCGATAAATCAATCTCGGTGATGTTGGCGAGGTAATCCAAGGGTTTGTCTATTTTTGCAACGTTATTTGTTTGCAGTAACAGTACTTGCGTACCCACGGGTAGTTTCTCCGGCAGGTTAAATAGTCCCAAATCATTACAGTCAACAGTCTGGGCCTCCATGTATACAGAACTCGGGGAGAACCAGGGTCTGTCCTCGCAGACGCAAAGTTTGGGGCAGTCCGGCCGTTTATCAACGGCCACAACAAAAGAAGCCACGGCCAAGCCGACGAAGAAACGATCCACGAACGACACCTCCTTCATATTGGTCTTCGGTCGGAAATCGGTCCTCCTAAATTATGTATTCTTAGCTGTTCACGGGTGATGAATAATTTCTTGCATCTGCTGAGGTGAATGACTCACCAGCCCTGCCACCTCCACATTCCACTGCAGCAGAGCTCCCCCGAAAAACTCTCAAGAGATTCGTTTTGTTGTTCTTGTCTTGCTGTGCAATTGCCCTTGGTGGCAATTGCTAATCACTCAAAGTCAGGGTGCAGGGCCAAGACTGCAGTCAGGTAGACCAGAGGAATTGGCTTGGAGCATCCATAAAATCTCTCCTTCTCTTTAGAAAGACAGATGTCCCCGTTGATTGTCGTCCACTGCCCGGTCCGTTCCAACCTGTAAGACAAGAAACAAGCCATGAATCAGCGAGACGTAATAACATGTAACGGGGTCGAACCATTTGGACGTGTTGACATTTATTATTAGGGCATAGTGATATATGTTGACATTTATTCACACTCACTTTAGAACAGAGCCATGCTTTTAAAAATGCTTGACCTTCCGGGCATTTTTTTTTTTTTCTTGAAAATGCCATTTGCCCTAATGCCAGTGTGTTATTGGTTAAAACGGAAGCTTTATTAGGATTCCCAACCGGCAGATGTCCCGCGGCTTAAATATTAGGCGCATGGCAAGCTCCTTGGAAATCTCTTTAATATGTCAGTCACCATAGCAACAAGTCGACAGGCAGCCAGGGGGAAAGTGCAAGCTTGAACCGAGTGTCGTTTGCGGATGCAAACAGCGAACAGTACGCATTTTGTAATCGAGGATAATTAATGTCACGGCCATCGTTACATTGGGCTAATCAAATGAATTTGCTTTTCATTCTTCATAAAGACACGGAATGCCCTGTAAACACAAACGGCGCACGTGGGGGGGAAATAAATATTTACGTCTTGTTTGCAAATTACGACCAATTGTGCGAAGGAGAGTCGCGTGTCATTCGCAACGTCAACATAAATAGACACGCTGATATTATCCTTCTACTATAATTAATAAATGAATAAATACATAAAAAATAATAAATAAAAATTATTAAATTTAATTATATTTAATAATATTTAATATTTTATAAGAGAATAAAATAATTGTTTTATTTATTTTATTTTATTTCCATTCAAAAATCCACTATGATATCCAGTTTTGTCTTCTATTTGTTCCCGTGACCTTACGACCTCGTCACGTGGCTTGAATTTGTAACCGTGACATTTGTAAATGCCTCTTAATGAAGAGATGCCTTTTGATGGTGCTTGTGATATTCCGGGAACGATAAAATGAGGATAAAGTACGACGATGGCTAGAAAGCCAGAAACAGAAAAGAAAAATGGTTTCATTTCATCACAGCCGCTGTTTCCACCTCAGTGGTCACAAGGGAGACGCGGCGAATAAAATAGCCAACAATGAAAATATATAAATAAATGGCCACGAACGCCGCAGAAATGCTGCAGTTTGCCACGCCAGGGGTTCATTTCTCAACCTTTGCTCCAGCACGAGCTGAGAAGTGGAAGGGATGGGGGAATGTTCATCCAGTGGATGGTGCAAGACCACTTGAAGTGGTTTTTCCTAAAGCAATCGGGCGCTTTAATAAGCTGCACAGCATTCTGATAGAACAGGCTGAGCTTCATTGTGGACATGAACTACTTAGTGAACTTCACCCAGGACACCTCGGCCAGTGGGAGCAATGCCTCAATGTATTTTGTGACTGTTTGAGAGAAGGAATCATTACCCCTTTTTTGTTTAACGTTCAGCGTTATCTGGCCCGCATTGATTAAATGTAGGGTGGGATTAGGACGGCTTAACTAACAATTTACAAGCTGGTGTGTCTTGCAAACACAATTCCTGGGCAATAAATGAGTACACGTTGCTCTCGGTGATAATCGACGATATGTTTGGAAATGGACGAGGCAAATAGTGCAGGCGCTGGTTTCGAACTCAATCTTGAATTTAGCAAATTTTGTTGCTGACTAAAGATGTAATTTACATTTGGCTGAAATTATTATATTATATTATATTATATTATATTATAAATTACATATATGTTATATTAGGTTATGTTAGGTTATGTTATGTTATCTTATACTATATTATACTATATTATACTATATTATATATTATATTATAAATTATATATATGTTTTTTTATGTTATGTTAGAAAGGCAAATAAAAGATCGATGTGTGTAAGTTGTTACAGGGAAGTCATTGAAATCTCCAACCGAGCGTTACATCATCAACAGCCGGTAGTTATCGGCTAAAAATCTTGAAAGTACTTGACACATATTACAGCTTTGACATTTGCACAAAAGCCGAAAGAGGTCCTTTATAGGTCAGTCTCAGGTGTTCAGTCATGGAGCTAACACGAGCTCCCAGGTGTCAAAAGATGAACAAGAAGGGAATCATTCGTGCGGCATGTGTCGGAATCCCTGCGGTTTTGTTTGTGTTGCACGTCGCCCTTTTATTTATTTTTTTCTTAAATAGAACTCTGGCATATGTTTTATTGGGCGGTTTGATTTTTTGACATATGCGCCCAGATTACACCATTTGCGCTCACATTTGCAGTTGTGTCAGGCTAATCATGATAAACCTGAAATTGGATGAGTTTTCATCACAGTTCAAGGTGAAAAGCTTTTTCATTCATCTCTTGGCAGCGTCTCGCACTTCCTTTCCCACTGGGCCACCTCCATTATGCGCTGAGGCTGTTCTGGACAGTAATGGCACAAATACAGTTTGATTGGAGACCAGTGAGATATGACCACTTTAAATTAATGAGTGTTCGCACCAGGGGCACAAAAGCGTTGGTCCGGGTGGCTCTGCGGCACTAATTCAGGCCTGCTGGCTGACTCAAGTCGGCCATGTCGCCCAACGACCGGGCAGAACTGTTTGTTTTATGCTGTTTATTGAAAAGGGCTATAAATCTTTCCTCTGGCTTCATGGGGCTTGGATGAGATTTAGTGGAGCAAGGACATAAAGATGATTGCTTTGCCGCAGGTTGGGTATTCATCTGTGCCCCGTGTGGTTACAGGGTGACCTACAGTACCTGTGAAAAAAAATAAAAAAGGAAAATTAAATGACTATACAAAATACGCCAAGTGACGGGAATTTGGAAAACGTCGGTTTTGGTGGTGAGCGTATTGGCCCATGGGGAGGGCTGAATGGTCAGGGGTGTCAGAGACTCGTAAAAAAGGTTTTAAAAAGATGAAAGGTCATAAAAAATCTCTATTTTTATTTTTTTAAAGGGAAGACAATTTTGCAATTTAAGGTCGATGCACATAAAATGATGTGGCGGGCCCTAATCTGGACCCCGGGCCTCGAGTTTGACACTCATGATCTAAATAAGGTTCTGCTTCTGCTGAGTGGTGCTAAAAGAGTTTTTTGGAGTTCGTACTCGCCCTCTCTCTCTATTCAAATCCTTTTTATTACAGCTCTGTTGAACTAATGAGCCAATGTGTTCATCTGCCTTTCCAAACCGGCTTCAGCCTGTCTACTTTGATTCCAATAAACCTTTTTATGTCTGCACAAGTTTCGAGTAGTAATTGTAGCCGTGCTGCTTTCTGCTTGCTTCTGCAGCTACAAGTCAGGCTCACTTTGGACCATCTGGATCTTTCTCTCTGACGGAACCTGCCTTCATGTCGGCGTGGATCAAGAGGTAGGCCATCTCGTAATTGGTAGTACAATCTGTCCTTGGGGGGGAAACAATTATCTTTAAAATGCTCCTCCACGAGCAGCATATTGGATGGAGCCTCCACCAAGGTGTGGGGGAGTACATGACTATGAATTTGTGCTTCCTTAGAAAATGTGAGTAGCCCTGATATGAACTTCCTTAAGGTGGAATAAGGCCAGGATAAAGATAATTAGACAATTTGTAGTTTTCGTATTGGCACATGAATGTCTTCTTGGGCCACATAAAATGATGTGGTGGGCCGTATCTGGCCTCCGGGCCTTATGTTGAGCTTTGAATTGAAGGTACAATATTGAATAAGTGCATCTTGAATATTTCCATTTCTAAACGCCATACATGTGTAAAACTGGCTTGACATGACCAAGCCACTTCGGATCCTCTGGTTAAGCCCCTCGGTGGGTGGGTACGGCTGCGAGGCTTCACTGTCATTCCCTTTGCCCTTCACCTTATTGATTTACTATTATACTTTCACGGAGCTAAGAAGGAGGTCCATTAAAAGGAAACCTTCTTTGCGGCGCCATGTATGCATAATGAAGCAATCCATGTGCATGCTGGCGTTGGACGCTTTTCCTTCCTTGTACAGAGGAGGCCATTGGCGAGTTGATCGTTAATGCAAAAATCAATGTTCCAAATTAACCACAGGACCCCCGTCTGTTTTTTTTAGCCTTTCCCTAGATACGATTTGCCCTTGGGCTCAAAGTACACGCGCAATGCTATCGAACGCTAGCTAGCGCTGCATTAATGGCGTCGCGCAAACACATACAAGCGTCGATTCGCTGATGGTGGAAAACACATAGTCGGGTTTCTTTCTAATTTACACCGTGCTGCATTTATTAAACTAAGGTATCCACCTTAAGGGTGCCACGGATAAGGTCAAAAGCATAGCAAGCAGTCCAACAGTCATTTTTGTGGCGGTATAATCGTACTCACTCTTGACAAAAAATCTGCATAATGTCCCGCGTATTGCTGCTAGCCAGAATGAAAGGGGGGAGGGGAGGGGAGAGGGGGGGCGCCAGTGGCGTATCCCTCAAAGTCAGAGCCAAATTGAATCTGCAGGTGCAAATGTGGCAAGTGTGCTGCCTCAGAGATGCGCCGCTATCTGTATTCATACGAATAATAAATGGCAGGTCAACACGCCGCCGGCCAGAAGTTGCCATGAGAGAGAGAATTATGCACCAATGCAGAACAACTTTATTCGGCCTTCATACATTCATAGCAATTTTGTTCTATGCATTTGATGTGGTTTCAAATTTTACCAACGTGATATCTGAAAGAGATCTTGTGTTGTTGCCCTGAGGCAACAGTTTTTTGTTTGTTTTCTTTTTTTACATATTTTGAGGTGTTTCTCTTTGTTGTGGGAGTTGAAAGATGAGGAAAATAACGATTTTCTGCAAGTTGAATTTGTTAAAGTATTTTTGGGGGCCGTGTCTTTTATGTACAGTATAGGCTACAAAACAAACTAGTTTTCAAATTAGACTAGTATAAACAGTTTTTTTTTTTAAAATGATTAGTAATTTTCGTATTGACACATGAATATATTGCGCAATTTTTCTGATGTGGCGGATCGTATCTGACCCCCGGGCCTTGGGTTTGATATCAGTGCTGTACTTTTTTTATTCACTGTCGCCCTCTGTTGGCTACTTGATGCCATTACATTTAAAGTTATATGATTTTTCGGTTTTCATCTGCGTGTCTCTGAAGGAACGTGCAAGTACTAAACTTACCTCAACTTCGTCTTCATTGGCTACAAGTTTAACTTGCTTTCAACTCTATGTTTCTGAACGCTGCACGAGAAGACTCATCATTGATTCATCAGGCCCAAGGCGCCGTGTTGTGTACGTACGTAGCAGTCGGAATGTAGAACAGATGGACCATGTAGAAAAAGCTCTTGGATGTTATCTAGGTTGTCTTCCCATGCTTGGCATATGTTGCAATCATGTTCAACTATTTCAATACGGTCGAGTTCAATTTGAAAGTGGAACGATTCGATTCAGTGGGATTACGAGTCGGATACATCTCAGTTCGAGAGGTTTATCAATTTACATATATGCGAATGAACTTGTTAGCATTATAAATGTAGCATTTCTCTCCAGTAAGCTAATTCGTATTTGAAAGTGGAAAGACTTGATTCAGTTTGATTCGATCGCATGAGTCAAAACCCATTTTCCGATTCGATCGAGTACATTCCGATTCAAATCGTTTTTTTTCTTACAACCCCTCATAAATAAAGTTCCGTTACAGCACTGACGATGTTTTTTGCGATTATACTGACCATTATTCCGCTTCCAAATGCAAAAGTAAATTGCATAAGTCACGCAACACAAAAGCCGTATCAAATGTCACCGTGACCTTTTCGATATGGTCTCGCAAAAGCCACAGTGACAAAATCTTTTTATACATCCTTTTGTTTGCGGGGATTTTGATGTACCCTATCGAATATCTCCGGAACAAAGCTCTGCACTCCATCTTTCCTGTTGCCCTCTTATTCCATTTTAAATGTCTGTTCGGGAGCTCAGGATGCGATCAGCGATCCCCCCCGCAGCCTTAGCGTGAATATGTTTACATGCATTTCGCCCGGCGTCAGATCCTGCAGCATCTCGTTACTATCATGGCGCCAAACGTAGGAGATTCTTTATTTTTCAGTTCCCGCCCCCAAAACATTCATCACCTTCCTGGGACTTGCTGCCCTCTACATACCAAGAAATGCATAATAGCGAACACCCACAGTGTGATTGACGTTCCCCAAGTCTACGCAAGGCCACTGCGGGTACAACATCTTTTCCCACCACACACACAAACACACATCCAAGCTCACCTTATTGCATCGAGATCAATAGTCAATTCCCCGAGCCACTCACGTTAAGCATATGACTTGTTGTGGACATGTAATATTGATTTTGTTTTGGAACAAATGCGCCCAAAATAATGAAGGCAGGCCATTAGTGCTGTGCTCTACTGTTTTGTTTTGTCCCGCTGCCAAGGAGAAACAATGCATTTAATAATCATAAACTCCTTGTCGGACTTTACTGCTTGCCCCGGAGGGTCATTTGGAACAAGGACTCTCGGCAAGCATGAAGATTTCCTCAAATGTGCCACGTGATGCCCCCCCCAAATGTATTCTTGCCAAAATGCCAGCATTGTGCTCCACCTGCCTTCACATCATCCACTGGGTGACTTACATTTTGGACCAAGAGGGCATGAGAAGCGCGAGATAAACGCCCTGTGAGACGAGAGAGCACGCACGCACTGCACTTTCTCTCTCTCTCTCTCTCTCTCTCTCTCTCTCTCTCTCTCTCTCTCTCTCTCTCTCTCTTTTGCCAGATGCCTGCTGTGTGGGTGTGCACGAACGCGCACATGCAGCGAGGATGCTGAGGGGAGCTCAAAGATGCCTCACAGTGGCGGCTTTAATTACGCATCGGGTGCACGACACAAAGGCATCCGAATCAGTTCAGCCTATAAAGTAGTGTGTTCATGTCCCAAGGAGGAAACCCAAGGCGGTGGGGGGGAGTGAAAATAAAGCTTGCAAATATGTAATGCACTTACATGGTGGCAACCGTGGAGGAAGAAAGGAAAGGGAGCTGCCATCATTGGATTTCTTCGAAACGTGTGCGCTCGTGAATCCCGACCCGGGGACACATCCAAGTGCGCGCTGTTTCACTTCCACACTTTGCACCATCCAGCAAAGCCCTCTTTGCATGTTAACGCGACGACGATCACGCGTCTGCGTGCTCGCATGACGCGCGTTATGCGTAGTTGCGCAAAAAAAAAAAAAAAAGCGCACAATCGCGGCTAAACTGTCGTCATCAGCTTCAGCATTTTTTTTAACAAGGCGCTATTTGTTGGACACACAAAAATGGCTGATAAGGTGACGTTATTTTAATTAACTTGCAGCGTTCGGTGCGCGCATGCAATCACCCAGCATTGAATCAAACACCCAAAAAAAAAAAAGCTTTGTATTGCAGCTTCAATCTAAGTAAACTTACCATTTGGAACATTGCGGATCTCGAAGCAGCGACTATATTCCCCTCAAGTGCGCCGTTCTCTGACGAGATGCCAGTCAACAATGTGCGGTCCTTTCGTGCAGGCGCTCCTCTCCAACAAACCCGAAAAAAAGAAAAAAAAATTCTGAAAAAGTCCAAGTGTGCGAAAACACAAAGAGGGGCTCACGCGTGTCCTTCCCTTGGCGTCCTCAGACAGGCTGACGGAGGCAGCATCCCTCTCCCCGTCCTCCGAGTGTCAGGCGGACCGAGTTGACGCGCCGCCGCCTCCTCACCAGTCATTAGTGTTCGGGGACTTAATCCCCGCCTCCCAGGTATCCAGCCAATTGCGTCAGAGGAGCTCACTGCATCCCTCCTCTGATTGGTCGAGTCAAGTTGTCGGTCATGCCTGACAGTCGCTGGTTCTCGTCTGTTGGAGGGGAAGAACGCTGCAAAAAGTGTTCCTCGATGCAATAGTGCATTTCATTTTGACAACTTGTGTGCATGCATCTGTATAAATCTGAATATTTATAAATCTATATATAGATGTATATGCATAAATTTCACAGTAGACTTAATATTCAAGTTTCACCTCAGGGTTTTACTTCTGGATCTCACATTGTTTATTCTAAATATTTTTATATTGATACGTTTTGCAATTCAGAAGTCAAAATAATATATTTTGGGTTAGGGTTAAGTTTTGACTGACCATCATTCCATTCAATATAAGAAAAATATGCAATTTTAGTGGTTATTTTTTACAGCGTGCCGCAAAAGGCAGAGCGAGGGAAGAAAATGGATATCTGTACCTATTAGCTGCAGAGCTCCCCACTCAGATCCCAGGAGGCTTTCTAACACAATGTTCTACAAACTGATGATCCTGGAGGTCGGTGAGGGTTAGCCGTAGCCTCTCAGCGAGACAGAGACATCCCTCATGTGTCAGGCTGCGGAGTTCTGATCCAAAAGTTACTTCTGCTGGAGGCTGGCTTGTATCCAATGCACTCTTTCCAAATCATAAATACATTTCAGTATGTGATGTCACAGTGCATCCGATTTTGCAGTTGTAGCATTTATCAATTTTCTTGCTGGATGATATGAAATTTAATGAGTGACCTGTGCCTGTCATTTTATCGTGTGATGACTCAGCAATTTACCGTGCAGCCATTAAGAACAACGACTGGAGGTGAGGAGGTTTTGCTAACAAGCTGACACACCACCTGACAGTATGACACATTTATTTTTTTTCAGCTACGTTATAAATAGACAATTTGTTGGCGTATTGCAGGAAGTCACCTGGCAGGGTGAACGTTCAGATCCCATTCCAAAGTGGTAATATGTGTTACACTGGAAAGACTATTTTTAATTTCCCCAGACTGTTTGGTCTTGGGTGACTTGTGATGGTTCTCGCTGTCATCTCTAGAGAGCGACGGCAAGATTGTTTTATTTGTCGACAAGATGCCTTTGTGTTCAGATTAGAAGTTTTTGTGGCTCTCTCGTATGACGCATGATGTATTGTCATTATTTGCCGGGTTATTTTTAGATGTTTGATAGCTTCTTGTACTTTTCTCCTTCAAAGGACGGTTTGGGTTTTGCCAGCCGGAAAAAATAAATAAATAAATCAGCTATGTCATGTCATGTTATGTATAACAAGACATTGCTTTACATCAGTTTAACGTTTGATGACAACGGTGTCAAACTCGAGGGTCGGGGGCCCAGATACGGCCCGCCACATCATTTTATGTGGCCCGCGGAGACAAATTTTCGATCAACTTTTCAAATTGTCTTCACTTTTAAAAAATAGATATCGCTAGCAATTATTATCACATCTTAGATTTTAAAATTCTATTGTATCAAATGTTTGAGGCTGATCGAAAAAAAAAAAAGTCGATGAAGTAGCCCATACTGGAGAAATGGGGCTGCTGATTCAGCATTTTTTTTTTCTCTCTCACTCTATACCTTCTAAGTTGACCGTGGAGACTTCATAGCTCATGAAGCAAGTCAAGGGTGCAGTCAACTCACCATAAAACCACTCCAATAGACTCCAAGCCACAGGGGAAAGCCTGGATTGTTTCTGGACAAATGCAGAAAATTGGCCCGCCATGAAGAATCTGCGTTAAATTTAATGCAATAAAACACTATTTGGAGGCAGGGACGAAAGAGGGGTGGACTCCAGGCTCGATGTGTTTACAGTGTAAATGATGTCTTTGCTCGCACTTGTTTATTGCGGAGTTTGGGGGAATATTCCGAAGGCGTTTCATGGTGACATTTTGTGATGTGTTCCGCCGAGGGAGAAAAGGCCACGGAGGGCAGTGGAATTTATTGACTGAATTTCACAGTTATAAATGGTTTTTTTTACAAGTGACATAAAGAAAATGATATGTCCTCTGCTGAGGCTGGGCACATCCGTGAGCTTGTTCCGTCTACCGGCAGCAGTCACGGCACTTATCGTGAATAACGTTTCGCTCGATAGACTGTAACTTGGCTTCTGATAAAAATTGGGCAGAGAATTGGAAGATTACGGCCGAGTTTTTTTTTTTTTTACTACCTGGTGCTTTTCATGCATGGATGTAGTTGTGTATATATAAATAAATGACATAAAATTTGAAGAAGAGGAGGCTTAATTAGGGATGAAAGAAACGAAAAGTTGTATTTCTCTCACACAAATGAAGTGGACACATGACAGCAGCTCTCGCAAACCGAAATGTCTAAATGATAGCGAGCGAGCTCAAACATGTTGCAAACATGCCCAAGTGTTGAAAATTGAAATGAATGAGCTTGTTGAACAAATGTAATCACGGGATCCATTTCTCAGCTCAGTGGCTGCTCCCCCCACCCCACCCCCCTTGGTTACAGTTGCTATGCCGGTCAAATCCCATAACGGGCACATGAAGAGATGGATGCTGGCGTGACAATGTTTAGCCACCCGGAGAACGGAGTTGCCGGAGAAGTATCTTTTTGACGAGCCAAACGTTGAGTGTTAAACCCCAACGTGATCTCGCTCATCGATGGCGTCAACGGGTGTCAAACCTGAGACACGGGGGCCAGATAGGGCCCGCCACGTCCTTTTATTTGGCCCGCGTAGACAAATCCATGTCAGTACTAAAAATAAATAATAATAAATATAAAATAATAAATAACACATCTTTTTACGTGACTCACAAAGACTAATTAAATTCATATCAGTACTAAGAATAAAAAATATGAAATAATAAATAAATAATAAAAATTATGTAGCCTGCGTAGACAAATCAAATTCATGTCAGTACTAAAAATAAATAATAATAATTATAAAACAAAAAAAACATTGTGACTCACAAAAACAAATCAAATTCATGTCAGCACTAAAAATAAATAATGCAAAATAATAAATAAATAATAAAAATTCAAAAAATAGCTTTTTTTTGCCATTCATCTTTTCAGATTTCAAAACTACTTATTTAACAATTTATTTGCCGGCTTCGCCGTCATATATGATTAAGCCCGCGCATGTCAGCATGTTGCTTTCACTCCAAATCATCCCCCGTTGGTTTGCTCAGCCAGGCGAGAGTTCAACATTTGTATTCTTCGTCGTCCTCTTTGTGCTTTTCTTACTGGCAGGGCTTGTCTCCAGTGCACTGGCATAAAAGGCAAAGTTTTGGTCTTTTTCTACCGTGAGAGAGGCGAGGCGGTGGAATATCGCCTGAGGATGTTTCTTATCCCCTCAGCCCGGCTTGGATTCCCGCATATTACTGCACTTCATTCAACTTTTTTTTTTCCTCCCCACTAATCACTCATCTTTTTTCTTATCTGACTTATATCTCTGGCTTTCAACTAGTCCTCTGCCCTCCTTACCTTTACATCTCCTCATCCCTTCCGGATTTTTAATTCCTCCTTTCATACGTCTTCCCATCGGCGTTATCTTTCTTATATACTATTTTTTTTTCTTCACACTGCACCGTGAATTGGTAAACACAATTTCTTGCCGCCTTTATATCAGGTTGCATTTTTATCCGCTGTACAATTCAATATATTCCATCACCCAGAGGAAAATGAAAAGGCAAATTGCCAAGTGACTTAACGAAAACATGTTGACTCGAATAAATGATTGTAATATCCATTTGAGCGGCGACGAAACACAACAACATGATCAAATCATGCTTTTATTTCACGACGATAATAATGTCTACATTAAACCCAAGGTACTGTACATAAAAAAAATATTTTGCAATTCATTCTACATAGCGTGACAAAGAATAGAAGCTGTTTGTGTGTTTACGACTTGCGTTTGGCACATTTGCTGGAGTAAATGATGCACGAATCAAAGTGCAGGATTAATAAGCAATTTATCCCGGAAGGGCCGCCGACGTCTCCTGCATGATGATTTGTTTACTTCCTTTCCTTTGTTCGAACGGATGCTTGCAGACACGCACCGCGAGTCATTTACACTCCCAAAGGCCTTCGCTGTACGATAACTTTGATCAGCTGATCACATATTTGTTTGTCTGGCTATAGCATATTATTTTTAAATAAACTGTGAAAATGTAGTCATTTATATTTGGCCGGAAGGAAATAAAGCTTTCTTGAATTTATGAAAAAAAATTAAAAATGTCAACACGGAAAATATATTCCTCTTGCAAATAAATGGAGAGGCAAATGAACTGCTGATTAGTTGGGCCTTTCAAATAAATGTGAAAGGAGAGGGGAAAAAAAAAAAAATCAACCAGCAATTACCACAACCAATGCTTTAGACATTCAGAACTATCCTACTGGGTTTAAGAACAAAACAGAAAGTGGTGTCAGGGAAAAGTGGCTGTCTGTGAGACTTTGTCAGCGGAATATATAAAAATGTGTCTTTCAAATGTCATTTTTCAAGACTTATTGCTCCGGCGTAGAAGCAGCAGATACGTGCCCGGAAGAATGAGCAGGGGAAAAGCCATTTGGATGATGTCATAAATGTTAAATGGTGAAAAAAAAAAATATATATATATATATTTGCTGAATTATGATTGCTTTAAAATAAAACAAAATTAAAATATTGTTCAAATTAAATCATTAAAATTATATAATATGATGTAGTTGTGTAGGGCGAGTATTTTTTAAGTTTCATTTTAGCTTGTGAAATGATTCCCTAATTTAGTGACTCGTTCATCAGTGTTCAAGATGGCCGATTTGATATGCCTCGTTGGGGAATCGGCCAGATGAATATTTCCGTCATGTTTAGGAAGCTCTTCGGGGTAAGGCCAGCAGCCACCAGTCGTCCGACGGGGACATTTTTTTTCCTCAAGCAGGAAGATATTTCCCGGAAATAGCAAATCTCCGACACTACAGATGGCGGGTACACCCACAGGCTTGTACTTTGGCGTGTGTGTGTCACTGTTAACTCTTCCTGTTTGAAGATAACTGGCCATGCTTCCACTACACCTCGCTTGTTCCGCCTGGGCATGGAAATCCCCCCCCCCATGGTCGATCTCGCTCCCAGCTTAAGATCCCTCGGCTGCCAGACGGCCCAACTGTCCGTCATGTGTCAGTTTTTAGTATTCCGGATCGGCGCTGGCTTCATTTACATTAGTCGGCGAAGACTGAAACCTACGATAAGCAGCGATTGGACGGTTTAGTTCTGTATAGGCAGTTATTTCCATATATATTGATCTCCATAAGGACATTTTTATCTCCGGAAAGTCCAATGAGAAGTGAAGGACATGGAGCAAAATTGTAAATTATTTGATATATGGATTTTTTTCTGCACGATTTCGGCAATTCCGATTAAATACGTGATTATATTTCAGGAAGTGTTACCACTTATCGTTACGATTTATGGCTTAACGTCTGACGAAATTTCCTAAGCAAAATGGTGCTTGATCGGTATTAATCAACCAATTTGGGGTTTTGTCCAAATGAATTTTAAAGAGGGAATGCAGCAACAGGAGGCGTTTTATGCCTAACATGCCTCAAATGAGCCATTTATTTTATCCAACTCATATTTCACATCTGTTGTTTATGCTGCAATTGAGAAGCCAGGAATCCATTAGCGTGCCCACTAAATTCCAATTTACGGCATCAAAAATATTGTCACGGACATCAAAATAACTTCCTGTTGTCTGATGAGTCGTTCAGTCTTCTCAGCCAATCTTTGAGTGTATGATATCATTATTCATCGGCCACAAAAGCGGCAACTTCATTATTTTGCCATTCCTAATGAAGCTGAACGATATTAAGACGGGCAAGCACTTCATCACGAAACATTTACCGCCGCCTAATTATTTTTAAAACATTTTCAAAAGTGTCTCTGTGGACAATCCAAATGAGCACATCCTGGTACTTATGTAGCTCCGAGCATGTACCAGACTTGCGCTTTTTAAGCTTTAAATGCAATGGAGAACAGAAAGTTCACTCAAGGGTTCGATTTCTCGTATATACAGAGGAGGCCTATCGTAGACGCCAAACGATATCTACCTCGAGACGATGGCCCACCCGAGGCTATAGAAAGCTAGCGTTAGCTATGCTGCTGCAAGGCTGAAAGGAGCAGATGGCAAGACCAGGCAATCTGCCACAAAAACCAGTCCTGATGCTCGTATTTTTAGCTTCCACCGACTTTGACTGCTCATATGTCTCTCGCGGCGTTTGCCATTTCGTTCTCTTTTGCGACAGCTTTCTGGAAGTCTTGGTGTATGATTTTTTTCGGTGATCAAACCCGTTTGAGTCATGCGATCAAATGGGATGACGAGAAAAGTTAAGACGGAAAGGAGATTAAAAGACACATTTAAGGCGACATGGGCGATGCGTCCACCCACTGTTTTTCAAATAACGCAGAAATGTGAGGAACAGGATCCAAAATGTCAAGCTTAAAAAAGTTTTGGAGTAATTCTCAGGGGGCGGAGCCAAAACTTTCAGTGGAATGGCCGGTGTGACAAAACCACAGTCAAGGTTTCATGAAATAAAATGCAGTGCATAATTAACTAAATAATATAAATATATTAAATTAATATAAAGAATAAAAACAATATATAATAATATAAAGAATAAAAATTAAAAATATATATCAATTAAATTAAAAATAAAAAAAATACAGGAAAAAAAAAAGGAAAAATCCGGTCACAGCTGTTTCCAAATGCGGCTGCAGACTGGAGCTTTTATCTTCTTGTTGACAAACTGCTTTAATAAGCCTCCTAATTCAAGTAGCTTGACAAGAACTAATAGCAGGTGCAGCCTCGTAACAACGGATATTGCTGATGCTGACGATAGAACCGCACACGGCCTCGTTTCGTCTTCCCTCGTTTGCATCCTACCTGTGACATCATTTCGAATTATTCTGAATTTCTCATCCATTTGGGAAAATGTCTCGATAAAGGTGCAAGAGTCTCCGGTAACTGTACTGTTGTCTTGCGTGAGACTTTTGCTACATCTCTCATTGTTCTCTCGGGGCCCAAGGGAGGACCGCTGAACCAAGTCGGCTTGGGCGTTTCATGCGCCGTTAGCTTGGCTCCGGGCTCTCCGGTTGATTCCTGCCAATCCTACGCCGAGCCCACGAGTGAACAACTCTGACATCACTCCCGGTGGGAATGTGAAGCGCGAGCCAAGTGATGTATAAACACCGACGGGAGCTCGCTTATATGTTGCCATCTGCTCTACGTGTCATTGATGATATGCAAAGGCTCGGGACAAAGACGGAGCCATGCCAATCTATTCACACCTCACGAGGGGAAGCGAGTTGAGCCGAGGTGTCCGTTACATTCATGTGCCACTATGCTGACAGCTTGCATTTTAGCCTCCAAGCAAGACAAGCTTTGGAAAGGAATTTTCTCCGCTTTATCGCCTTTCAGATTGCAAAGGTTCAACTTCTTTACGCTTTGTGGAGTTCCATCCCGACTCAGAAATGAAGCATGACTTACAATACCTGTTTGTCCATATGTGATATTTGGCAACTCATCGATTCCAGCTCCTTCAATCAGCAGTCTCCTTGACTTTCTTCATGGGACGTCTATACCCATCAATGGCACTGAATGAGTTCAATCGGAATGAAATTAACTGAGCTACTTAGCACCTCAACCTTTCTCATTCGGATCCGAGCGTCTACCGGCAAGGCACGATCATCTCGTTATGCCAAGTTTTGAATTATTAATGGCTCATTACCGTCGGCCATTTTCCTGCATTGGTTGTGTCAGCGCAAACAGGTGGAACAGCCAGGTCACCCGTCTGGCACTGAGGAAAAAAAAAAAAAAAATGGCTGCAGATTGCCTTATCTAGATCCTGTCTGGCAAATGAAAAAAAATGACAGGGAATAAAAGCTGACTGCAGCTGTAATCAGAGCCAGATCTTGACCCCCAACGTCCTTGTGGATTGGCCCGCAGACATACACGAGCTCTCAAAAAGCATCATTTTACCTCAGCCTAAGACTAAAACTCATTTCAACAGTTCTCAAAGGATTTGCAGATACAACCGATGATGGAGCCTCACAATTCTCCCTCCATGCCATTAGACGTTGTTTGTATTGCATAGCTAATTCAATCTTAAATGTACTTGGGTAATTAAATCCCGCAGTAATAACAGACAATGATTGCATTATGCAAACTTGAAACTTCAATTGATGCCGACTCATTTAATCGACTCTCGGAGTAGAGCCAGCTCGCTGAAGGCAATCGATAATCAAACTGCGAAATGAATTGAACGGCGGCGAGTTCTCATCGAAAGGGAAAAAGAAATTGAATATGAAAGATGACCTGCCATAAAATCCGATATCCCACAATGCCATCTGTCAGAGATCGGTCAGGGAATAATGACTCCAGCTAATGAAAGTTGAGCCCCCGGTTTGGCGGTGCTGGTGATGGGGCTCGTGGTTTAAATCAGTTTCTTGCTGACTCCGCAAAACTTCCTTTATGTAATAACCCAGAAGGATGTCAAAGGGAAAAACTAGCAGCAAACCCTTCCAGACTGATTCAAAGGAGAATAAATGAGCAAGCAGGTAGTTTGCGGTATGACTCAGTCGAAGAGCTCGTCAGGGTGCGGTGAGTTCCCGTCAGGGAAGTTTCACTTCATGCCATTAAGTAGATGACCAATGTCAGGATTAAATTGGTGCCGGTATTATTTTCAGACTCATTTCAACAATGCAATGTTCTCAATATCACGTCTATGTTTTGTATTTTATTTTATTTTCATTTACATATGTATTATTTATATTATTATTTTATATATATATTTATTTTATGTATATATTTATATTATTATTTTGTGAATTATTAGTATTTTAACTAATTGGTTTTGCTAATATTTGAAGAAATACAATTCTCCTAATGGAGCCATAGCTCATTTCTTTTCCGCCTCCAACCCACATCAATAATCCACAACAGGCGGCCTCTTATAAGTTTTGTCCAATACTTAAAACTTCCCGAATAAAATACTACTCGCCCTCGTCAACAGACCCACCACTGTACGTCGTATATGATTAATGCGGGGTGATTTAATATGCGCCAAAAAGTCCAGCGCGATCTCCAAAAGGTCAATCAGTCAACTTCTCCGACTTTCTGCAGCCTCTATTAACAGTACGAGTTGAGGCATAAATATCAACGGCAACCTTTCATTCTTCAAATGATTTGCCAATAAATGTTTTCATTAGAAGAGTGTTTTTGTCTTAATCTGATATGTTGGCAGCATTGCGAGAGCGCCGTGGGGCTTTAAAGTGTTCCGGCCTTATGTCTTTTCAAAGCAGCGTATGTAAAGTTAATGGCCTCTTAAATAAACTGTCAATCGCAGCGGCGCCGAGCTTGTTTTGTTACCCACCCGACTGCACAAATTTTTTTTTTCTTCTCCTTCATGCCATAAAGTCTGTTCCCACGTCATATAGGAAAGCCGTCTTCTCTTCATCGCAAATCTCCCAACGGCGGATTTAATAATTGATCCTATTTGATCCTTTCAATTTCCATTTCAATCTGTACTTTCAAGTCGGGCAAAAAAAAAAAAAAAACTGCAGGCGGAGTTTGTGATTGGACCGACGAGATGCAAGGGGCAAAAAAAAAAATGCAGGCGGAGTTTGTGATTGGACCGTCGAGATGCAGGGTGACTAATGTCAAGAAGCTTTTGTCTTATCGTCTTCTCACCACTCTGTTGTTCTGCTGTCAGTGTAAATCATTGTTTACTTCAAGCCAAAAGGCGAATTTGCTATATTGCAGTTGAACATTCAATATATATATTTTTTTTAAATATAAATTCCTTCCATGTAATCTTCCAGGCCAAATGTCCTGAAGGAATGACTCGAAGGAATACGACCGCTTGCACTTTGTTCCGATCCCACCGAGAACACGCCGCGACCTTTTTTTCCCTTTTTTAAACGGCGTCTAAAAGCTACTTTATGCTTAAATATTCATGCCGACCTTTTCTTCCAGGCAGGGCAGAATTACATAAGTGCGGGAAGTTAGCTTTGCACACGTGCATCCTTCACATACTGTTAATATCTTTGACGTCTATAATCGCCAATGGTACTGAATGGGTTCAAAATCCGACTCTTGAGAGATTTGCACCCAAATAATATTCCTTCTACGAGTTCAAATCCAAATCTGTTTCTTGGAAGGCAGAACTGCCGTGTCCTTGAGAATAACCTGCTTGTAATGAGAGTGCCGTAATCTTCCGGAGGAGCTACTTTTAATTGACAAAAGAACCATCAAAGGCAACTTCACAGATGGGACTAAACCTAAATTATATTTTAATTAAGAGGGATGTAAGGATTCCTTGCTTCCCTGCGGACCGCCTTCAGATTTCACTCTGAGGTTATTGCGCAAGAAAGTCGACTTTTTTTCGGGCAAAGACAAAATGGCAAATTGAATGCCTTTATCCTCCCTCAATGGATTCTGCAAACACGACAAAACAAAGATAAGGTACACATTGGCACTGAGGAGAATTACCTCCGTTTGCGTAACGATGAAAAATGAGGACCACTTGAGGATGAATAGCTGCGAAATGCTAATTGTTGCAGTTTGGCAAAAAAAATAAATTCTGCTATTTCGGGCCAAGAAAAAAAAGCGGGACTCCCGGATAAACGAACGTTGAGTCGAGGAATTAAAGTCGGAGCTGTTTTGAAATTACAGACTAGTAAAAACTGTTCAAATATTTTAAAAAGATGACTAAATTAATAAATAAAAATAATAATAAAATAAAATAATAAAAGTAATAAAAATGGCTAATAATATCTCTATTTTTAAAAAGTGAAGAAAATTTATAATTTTAGTAATGACACAAATTCGATGCAAAATTTGAGCCAGATAAAATGGTGGTGGGCCGTATCTGGCCCCCGGGCCTTAATTTTGACACCTAGACCGTAATCACTGTTTGCTCCGATAGGCCAAAAGCCGATTTGCCCGGTATCTGTGTGTGCATTTTCTCGAAATGGCAGCTCCGAGTGATTTGATTAGAGTTCCCCGAGGAGCGACGCCGCGGATACAAAAAAATGAAAAAAGACAGGAAGAAGAAGCGAAGAGAGAAGGTGCCATCTTTAATTTGGGATAACAAGATTAATACACAGATGACATTCTATGCAAAGTGTCGCGTCCGTTTGCAAGAACTCATCTCTAACCTTGAAAGTTGGCAAGCGAAGCAAAGACGAGTTTTAGGATTCAAGACATGACACTGAAAGCAAACAGTCGGTCACTATCAATTATCTTTGCCAAGGAGATTTGTTTCTTAGCTGTTTGCATTATTATTACATTCGTTTGTGTTTATTTTAGTGCAAGTGCGGAGGGTTGAATATTAACACAGGCGTTTTTTGCTAATTTTGTTTCTTGGCAACCAGTTGGTAATTACTGCCATTAACAGGACTGCAACTTATTTTTTTTTCATCTTGCTTTTTAAAATAGTATTTTAAGACTCATATTTTCAAATGCATAATAATTTTTTAATGATTAGATGATTGGTGAAAACATGCAAAGATATATAATATAATGAATAAAAGAAAAGAAAATAATAGAAAATAATATAATATCAAATTAAATTAAATAAATATATTACCTCAAAAGATCAGTAATTGACTATCAATGGCGGTCAAATGCACATAAGTCTTGAAGACCTGACTTGAAAGTGCACTCAGCATCTTTGCAGCCTCCAGCCCACCCAAGCAGACGGAGATGAACAGCACGACTAATTAGCCCCCTGCCTCTCTCTCTTTGCCTCCCACTCCCTTCACGCCAGATCACAAAGCGTGAGGTCGCACGTTCTCCGTGCCGAGGTCAGACGATCGCCGCTCTTGCAGAGAAAGCTTTTTTTTTATTTTTTATTGCTCTCCAGTAGTAGTTCCCTCTAAACACAGTGCCCAATGTTTGGTTTAGTGACGGGCATAATCTCAGCCTGGCCGAATTAGTAATCCCAACTGACTCTGTTCCTTCTCCATTATTTATTGTCTGCATCGCTCAGTTTCTCGACTCTGCTGGGATGCCGATTGGGCGCGAATGCATCTTACTGTTGATGCTAGCCCACTATGAGACCCTTAAGGTCACGAGATGCCACTCCGTATCCAATCACCAGATCTACTTTTTATTTTCGATTTGATACTTCAGATGTCTGGCAGCAAAACATTGCTTTTGTTTATTTCCCTTGAAGTCTTTGTTTGTTGAGTGAACAACGTGGACAAAGTGCTCCCGGGGAAAAAAAGAAAGGGTGTCTACCGCTTGACAGTAATTGCAGCAAGGAGTGTTAATGGGTCACAATTGCCAGTGTATGTGTTGGACCCTGTGATCAAGTCCATGTCAGTGTATGGATGTGAGTGTTTAGCGGCACTTCACATTCTTGGATCGTTAAGATTGACGGAGAACTGGATGAGGCTCAATGTCATTAGCTGTTTAATCTGCTCTATTTTTGCGAGTTGAAGTTTCAAAAAAATACACTAAATACTACATTATATTATAAAAAATATATATATATTATATTATATATATATTTTTGTATGTATATATATTTTTGTATAATATAATATATATATTTTTATATATATAAAATATACAAAAATATATATATTTTATTATATACATGATATTATTATATTAATGCTGAAATCAAGCCCATGCTGTTTCAAAGGCTGTGATATTTTTCCACCCGGCGTCAGATTGAGTTTAAACACAAGCATGCTTTAAAAAAAAAAAAAAAAAAAGAAACACAAATGACATAATTGGCCATTTGAAACTATGGCACTATTTGCTGAAGGGGAGCGGGGAGCCTGATAGCCTTCATCACCGCTAAAGCTCTTCATTAATCTCCATCCACGAGGTCAAGGAGGTGCTGGGTGCAAGACAAATGAATTTAAGCTCCGCCGTCAAGAAATGAACAAAGTGTGACGGCGAATTGGGCGAGAGGCGATTTGAACGAGTTAGATCGATGGCTGGATAGAGCTGTGAAATATTGTCATGTAAGTCAGGTTGGACCTTTTTGGCATGTGGATGAGTCTACCATGTTGCAGGGAAAGAAGGTCAAGGAAGGAAGAACATAAGATGAGGTGCTGCAGGCGTTCAATTCCTCAGCACCTCTGCAACATGTGCGGCATAAAATCAGATCACAGCTGCTCGCGGTCTGGCCTTCTCGCCGCTAAAGTGATTTTCTTTGCCGCCAGAATTCTGTCAAGAGTTTGAGATAAAGCATACTGGCTGCTACCAGCTCATTTGGTCGACTGTCTCAAGAGCTTGCTATAGTTTGGTGTTTAATGCTAGCGGCATGTACAGGAGCAGGTATTAAGAGCAGACGAGTTGAGCCGGCTTGAACTGACAGCTTTCCTTGTACTGAGCGGTCACGGCGGCAGGCTATGATGAGCTCACAGTTGAAGCAGGTCAGAATCAAAAAAAAAAAAGTGCTGACCTAATTTGGGTACAGCTCGTCAGGACTTTAATCTTTAGAGCTGTTTCCAGCAAGAGGGAGGGCTGCAACGCTGTGGGAGTGGTCAACCTGGCACTGTAGGGAACCGAGTCTTGGAAGCATTCCAAATAGTCCAACACATCTCTTGTGTACACATTTGACATTTCCCACCCCAATCATTCCTTCTTGCCGGAATTCATGTATTGATTGTTTTACTATGTGTTTGTTTGCCGGTATGACAGTTGGAAGGATTAAGCTATTGATGATGTCTCGCCTTTCTCCAGAAATCAGAAGCTAGCCTTGAAAACAATCATGTTTTCTTCATACACCGATTTGTAAACAGTTCGGCCTTACGCCTCTGCTTGCTATTGAAACCTAGCGACTGACTTTCACCGGGTGTCTCGCAACATTGAACACCCACGACAGACGTTGTTCGTTGGCGCTAACGTATATGCTGCGGAGGACTCGATAATGGGGGTGAGAAAGTGGTCAAGGTCAGTCCTTTGCTCGCGTAAATCAATAGGGCAATTGTTTTTTTTCTGTTCGCTTCACATGAAAACTACTGTCATGGGTTGGATTCCACGGAAAGGATTTTTTTTTTAATATATATTATTTTATTTATTTATTTTTATCATTTTGTTACTATATAATATTTTGTATTGACGTATCGAAGGGAGCATTGTTGTAGTGCGACTACCAATGGTGCATGAAATGCTGCCCCCCCGTTGGCAAAAGAAAAATCATTACAATTGTGTGTTCCTGCCCAGCGGGAGCGACATATCTCCAAACTCACCACGTCCACGGCTTGTTTGTCGTCATTTGTTTGGAATATTCAAAGTAAAGACAGATCTGCTAGCGCTAAGCAGACTTGTTTTAGTGACCCGGCGGGACGCGTTAATGTGACACCTCAATGTGCATCTTAGCTCACACGCCGTCTCGTTTGCCCCGCGGTGGATTTAGAACACCACTGGGCCCGGTTAGCGTGTCCAGCAGAATGACACTCACTCGGATGACTCAGTGCTCAACCCGCCCCCCCGATGGCAACAGCTACGCTTGACATCGGAGCTTTCGCGCTGCCCCCCTTCTCAAACTCACCTCCAGTTAATTGCTTAATGAGGCAAATGGCATCTGCTTCGGGACGGAATCAAATACGCTGCTCTGCATTCAAAATGTGTCTGCGGCAATTGGGGAGGATGTGAGAATGTGCAGCCGAGCACTGAGCCAAATTACCAAGGAAACGCCGCCAGACTAGAACCAGTTGATGAAAATCATGAGGGAACATTTGAAATGTTCTGATCCTATTCAGAACGTGCTGGCTTATTTTCTTAACTCAACTACCGTATTTTCCGCACTATAAGGCGCACCTAAAAACCTCCAATTTTCTCAAAAGTCGACAGTGCACCTTATCATCAGGTGCGCCTTATATACGGACCAATATTGAGCCACTACAGCAGGCGTGTCCAAAGTCCGGCCTGCGGGCCAAATGTATATATCTGGACAAAGTTTCAAAATGGGCCATTCATTGAAGGTGCGCCTTATAATCCAGTGCGCCTTATATATGAACAAAGTTTTAAAATGGGCCATTCATTGAAAGTGCGCCTTATAATCCAGTGCGCCTTATGGTGTGGAAAATACGGTATATGGGTTGTTTTTTATGGAATCATATCTTCAACTCAATTTAGCAATTTGGCTTATTTTAGCTATATTCTTGTCAGTGTCGCTATTTCTCACGGTTGAATTTGGAAACAACTCAATGCCTCAGTTCTGCACCCTGAGTGATAACAGCCTCGCTCTCTAGAAAAGTCGGGCAGAAAATCAAATTCTTCAAGACAATGAGGTCCATTAAGCCGGATGAAAAGCCCATATTTACCCAGAGCGTGCCATCCCGCTGTTTCGTATTGTTCATGGGCAAGAAAAAAAACGTATCTTAAAGATGAAAAGACGGGTTTGGACTTCTAATTAGCCAGCTGGAGTCTCAAATAATGACTTGATTCTATATGGTGTCGAAATAGTTCCATTTCTACGTTTGACTGCGTATTACGCCAAATGCTAATTGCTAATAGCAAAAGGCTGCATTTAACAAGGATTCACTTCAGCGGAGCGAATAGCTGTTAGTCGGTGTTTTCATTCCTCGTGAAATCCATGTCCAAATGACATCTCATTAAATTTGCAAACAATGCGGCAAATGGAGCAGACCTCCATCAAGCGCCGGCCCCGCAAAACAATCGTTTTGACCGCACATTGGACCTTGAAGCTACGCTGAACGCTTTCACAAGCTTTTTTTTATTCATCTGTACATGGCTTGCTTTTATAAGATCTTTTCCAAGGTTGCGCAATATAACGTGCCAGTGCCGTTCTTAAATTGAAAGCGTGATTTCGCGTTGTCATTATTTTTTTTCCTGACATTGTGCGTTCATCTTTGTGTGCTCGTTAGGACGCCGCGGCAGTAATTAAGTATTTTAATGGCCCTCAGACATGCTGAGATACCCAGAAGCCCACTCCAGTAAAGCTGCATGTCCTCCACTTCTTTTTTTTTCTTTTTTTTTAATCCCTTCTCCCATTTAGGTGTCTCGCTAGTTTATTAGTCGTCCGACATGCACCGAGATGAAACCCCGACCTGATGATTTGTGTGTTTTTATCATAGCAAACAGTAGGAAAGAATCACACGTTAATTGGCATTGATTAGGGCATTAGGCAGTGCGTTGTTGCGGGATTATTTCATTAGCCAGCGTAATAACGTTAGGAATGAAACGGAGAGGAGAATGGAGTATGGCGTTCGCACACACACGCACATATCGGTTTATTTGCTCGTTCCGTTTGCTTTGGCAACAATCCAGGCGGCGACCAGAACTCCAGGAAGTTTGCCGTCTTTCCTGACGAATGGACTTTTATTCCATTTCTTTCTAATCTTATGTCAACTTTTCATGCCGGTGATTGATGTTGCGCCCGTACCCTTGATGACTGCGGCCGAGCACCCCGCGGAGTTTTTTTTTTATTTCCCACCTATTGTTCCGATTGCTTGGAGATGAAATCCCTTTCTTCTTTACAACAATGGAAATAGATCATTTTAAAAGGCAATCTCGGAGGTAAACTCTACAGTATTTTTTTTTCCCTTTTTTCTTTTAGAGTAGTTCTTAAAAAGAAGTGGCTTGCCAAGGACAATCTTGGTAACGAGGCATGCTAGGTCCTTTTTAGTCTACCTCGTATTTCTTTAAAAGTGAATTTGATCGATGCGCAATTTGTCTTGTGGCGGGCCGTATCTGGCCCCCGGGCCTTATGTTTGACACGGACGTGATCCAAAAAATCTTTCACACCCTTCATAGGCATCCGCACCTTCTGGCTGCAATCATTCGAGCCTTATTGAACCGACGCAGTCGATATTTCGTCGGGTGATGGAGATGTGGCTAAAACGAGAGCACAAAGAGCTAAATTCAGCTTTGCGCGTAGACGGACTTTGGAATTCAGCGCCTCCTTCTCAGCAGAGATAATTATCCACGCTGCTCTCTGATGGCGCATTTGCATAATCACGGGCTTTTCACCGAGGACACACAAAGGAGCATAATGACACAACAGCGTAACAAGCGGCATTGCGGGGAGCCACTCAAGACGTGCCGCGTGACTTTAGCTAGCTCGTATACGCACACACCAAATGAAAACTAGTTAACAGTTTGTGGAAATACTTTGGCCAGGTTTGGCTAAAGTAGGTGATGGCACGCTAAAACAAAATTTGCTTCATGAACCAGTTGTATTTTTGACCCCTGGTTCATGAAGCAAATTTGAAGCTTCATTTACCCATCGCTAGCATTTGGAGGACATATTCCACCTGTCGGCAGGAACTTGTCGTTTCTTATTTGAGCAAGAACAAGAGAGAAGTAGCACAAGTGCAAAAGAGGGCAATCTCTGCTGCTTGCTGTGTCACACTGCGAGTCACCATGATACAAATGAGCGCACTCACAGAAATAAGTGGTGCACCCCGGGACAATACAACGCGGCGCACACAAACACGGCCTCTCGGTCTTGTTTGTCATGTCAAATGGGACCGAGTTCCCTTTCCTTATTTTTGTATCTGAGCAGGCAATGCACTTCATGATGGAACTGTTATGGTTCTTATGAACAGAAACTTGACTTGAGTCATACGCAATGTGGCTATTTTAAATTTTACTTTGTGTTAATCAAATGTACATACTCATTTGTGTGGCAGGGTTAGGGTTAGGGTTAGGCCGTATCTGGCCCCCGGGCCTCGGGTTTGACACCAAAGCCATCTCTTAGTTTTTGCATCAGGTCTCGGTTTGAAAATCCAGCCCCCATGCTTGCTTCTGTCAGCGGGACAAGCGTTTACAGTCGCACGAGTGTCATCTGCCAACCACAGTGCTCACTTCTGTTTTGTCGCTCATGAATATGAAATAAGGCCCAAGTCGTGTTCGCGAAACACCGGAATCACGCAAGAGCAGTTATCATCAAACCAAACATGCGTCTGTGCACAAGTCGCACCGGCTTCCTCGGATGACATCGCCGCAGTCGGAACGTAAACAGATGAATTTGCGCCTTGTTGAGTTCAGCTCCATGAATAATGTTTTTCATATTCCAGACACTCCACAAATCCCCCTGTTGTCCATAAATGCATAATGTAGGTTAACCAGGATGTCTGGTCTCCGCATCATCTGGGGACACATGTCCTGGCTTTGATTTATCTTGTTCTGCTATCTTAAAAATAGTAACTCAAATGATAACTGCTACAGTTGATCAGAATAAAAAGGATATCGAAGGTCGCGCCCGTCCCACTCGTACCGACTTGTTTGCACCATACGAATGAAAATCCGCTTAGCTTTGCTCCGTGTCCATTTAATGAGACGACAGAAGCTCTCGAGCTAGCATATAAATTCCTATGTTTGGGCAGATGAAAACAATCTCCTGACACGCCTGAGGGAAGAATGCGAAATTAAACAGCTCGGGTGCCAGTCTGACGCTGCATCTCAACATGAAGCCTTGTACACCGGAGTCGTTCATTACACGCATGAGTCATCGTCATCATGCATCTCCATCACATTCACTTCTCCAGCTGAAATATACATTAGTTTCTCCATTATTCCGTTTCCCCTCGCTCCATCTCCCCCGTGAGTAGAAAATGAGTAAGTTAAAAGCGAAAGGGTGCAATATCGATGGACTACCTCATGTGGGATTCCTTTCGAGAGAAATTCGAGTTTCTCGTGATTGTTGCATCAACAGAATGGAGAGATTTGAAATATAAGGCAATTCGTTCATAGTGCCAAATCTCCCAGTGTGTTACACGAAAGCTTGAGGTCGTTTGTTGGACGTGATCGCAGCGGAGAACTTATGAAGTGCTGCAGCTACACACAAATACACACTCCATCCACCCGAGTGGGTGGACGGATCGTCATTCTCCTCGCTAGCGAGGTTACATAACGCCTCGCCACACTGTGTCAGGTGGCCACACCACCACCAGCAGCGGCAGTCTAGCGGCAGCAGCGGGGCTCCTTCCCACGTTTTCACATTTGCTTTCACGGGTCTTCGCCGACGTGCTTGGCCTGGTGTCCGAGCTGCTGACACCAGCAGGAGGGCGAGAAGCCCCCCCGCAAAGAGCGCTGTGGTGCCTCATCCAAAAAAAGAAAAAAAAAAGCATGCCAGTTGAGCAAGAGATGTTTATTTTTATTATTTTTATTATTTTCATAAATATATAGTATAAAATATTTTCAAAAACTTTATTAGCATATTGAAGGGTTAGTACGACTCTTCTAATGAGGACAACTGAACATAATTGACCTATTTTTTTTTTTTCTTCAGAAAAACTATGTCAGCTATGACGGATGGACAATTTCATTTTTAGTCCAGAGGGGAGTTTTGACAAAATAGTTTTGACACAATTCAGGTTTTGGCCAGACTTTTTCAGAAGGCATTAATCACAGAATCTTTGGAAAGCTGCTCGTAATAAACTCACAGCGGCGGCAGACAGTGTCGTACCTCGTAATTCACGTTAACATTTGCGTGACGCTTATGAGTTTGATTATTTTGAATCGTTTTACGAGACTCGCGCCAAATGACTGACAAGCGGCTTCGTAAAATCGTTTATTGGTTTATCCTTACATGTCGAAGCTTGCCGTGTAAGCTCTTTGTTGCTTTGGCATAACGTAGAATGGAGATTAATAAATAAATGGAAAGTAACGAGTATATTGTATGGATGGGTTGACATGGCAACCGTGAGCATCTTAACGAGATTGACTGCAAATGTGACAGTTGCTTTCAGCGCCAAGGTCACGTAATAGCGTTCCTCCGCCACGACACTTGGCTAATTAGCCTCGCACCATCGTTTATTGAATCTGACACTTTCAAAGCTTTTCTGCCAGACCATTCTTCATTTTTGATAGTATTGATCCTTTTTTTTTTAAATCCCAAGCTCCCGATCATATTAGGCCTTTCTAAAAGGATGCCGCCAGCATTTTTTTTTTTTTTGCCGCTCTCAGGGTGTTTGCTTTGAGCTCTGTCCAGAGTGTCTACGAGTTGGCACAAGTTGAAGTGCAGCCTCACTGTCTGCTGCAACGCAATTATCAAAAAGTAGATGGGTGATGAAGATGGGAGGGGGGGGGGTAATTGATCTGTGGCTTGCGGGACAGTAAACAAAGCCGGCCCGTCCCATGTGTGCACAGCAATTAGAAAACACAAGTTGCAGCTTTTGCACAGTGTTTGAAAGCATGTTGGAGTCATTTGATTTTAATTACTGCTTGCACTTAAAATCTGCCAGTCAAATGTCAATTGAATGTTTAATTGGAATTTTTATTCATATTCAAATGAGAATATTATTGTGAAACAAAAGTAGCGGCTTTTTGCGCAGTGTTTGAAAGCATGTTAAATACATTCGCTTTTAATTACTGCTTATTTAATTTTAATCAATTAATTATTTTAATTAATAGTATATATATATATATATATAATTTTTTTGTGGCTTTTTGCACAGTGTTTGAAAGAATTAATTCGCTTTTAATTACTGCTTATTTAATTTTAATTATTTTTTATTTTTTTAAATTAATTATATCTATATAATTTTATATATACTTAAATATTAAAATTGTATTTATATTCAAATGACGATATTATTCAAAAGACAAGCTTTAGATATTGAAAATGAAATATTTTTCCTCCTTTTCACCTCATAATCAGTTCCCGGTGTTGTTTTCCGTGCACTTGTTTGTCACCTCTCCCGCGTCTCCCGTCTCAATCTGTTTGTGCGAACATTAGATTGCAGCTCTGATATGTTTCATCCCCGGGCGCCAGGCCACCGTTGCTGTATGAATAGCGTCGAGGAAAAATAAATTGATCTGTGATGGCTGTCCTTCAGGGCGAGATTACGTGACATTGGTTACTGCCAACAGTCTGCCATATTTCTAACTCAATGCAAAGTGTCTCATTTTTCCAACACAGACCAGTTTCAGTGGTTTCGGGTCACAGACTTAGTATTATGTTTGAACCCAACCCTTTTTTTTAGCATGTCAAAACAGCAAGAATAATCGTCAATTCTGCAGAGGGGAAAATGCAAGTGTTAAAGGCTAGCACAGCAAATCACATTTTCAACTCCAAACAAGACAAGAGCACATGAACCATGAAAAGAACATAGTTTCCCGGAAGGGAATAACTTTGGATTGCCAAATAACTATCAGAATGTAGCCGAGCTCAGACTGAGCTTCCTTAACTTGATTTTTATTCACTTTTGCAGAAGCGTGCTCCAGTTGCTCGCTGTGACTGATCTAGTTTTGAGTTAGCGGGTAGCAACGCTAAATTGGTTAATGCACTGTGGAGAGCTCAGTGTAATGTAAATGTATTCTCCGGTTTGATGAAGCCGCCTCGAGCACTTGTGTACCTCGGCGCACTAACTCCATTATCACTGCAAGCCTTCTTTAAAAAAATATATAAAAAAACACTCGCTGTCAACAATAAGCTAAACTGTGAGTTTAACCGAGTCCGGGAAAAGAAATGGAGGACAACCACAGTAGGACTTGGCAACGCACTTGCAGGATTTTGGCAGTCAACCTATGCGGCAAAGACAATTTCAATGCAGTCGTCCGGGCAACGCAAAAGCATCCAAATTTATCAAAGTGGGTCCGTCCTTGGCCGTGTTTGCATTTAAACACATGATGTCTCCACAGGAAGAGGTTATAGTTGTGCAATTCATTAAAAAGTATAATTTTATCTTGCAGTTTATAAAAACGATAATCGAGTCTATGCAAGCCTTCCATTTTTTTCAGCTGTTGCAGTGATTGATTTGATGTGACTGCCGAAAGTCAGATCGGAATCAATCAGCGGGAGCTTTCCGGTTTGAGTGTCGTATTTAAAGACGCGGCGTTAAAAAAGCGCCGAGTTTCATTTGTAAACAAACTAGATTGACAGCTAGTGAGGCAGGCGCCCTCAACCAAGGTGATTTTTATCAACACAAATGTCATTGAGTGACGGACGGACGGGGTTAATGAAATTCTTACAATGTGATAAAGTAACAGGAAGGAATAAATTCACTTGAGGAAAAGAGTGAAGGAAATAAATCTACATCCCAAATGACAAACACGATTTTGAAAGATAAACTGTCAGCGTGTCTTGTTTAACGACATCAAGGTATCTTGAGTTATATTCCAAACATAGCGGGCGGAGGAGGGGGGGAGTCAAACTGGCCCGAGGAGTAGAACGAGAAAAATAAACTACAAGGTAGAGGCAAACGAAATGAAATCGCCGCCAGGAGAGTTAAAAGTGTGTGTAAAAGCCTTTTCTTTGACTTGATTGATTTGACGTCCTTGAAAAGTGAGTGGGAACAAGTGAAAACACAGAGGATGCCCCGAAGACGAGAAGAAGCACATTCATCAGTGATTTCTGTTTGTCCTCCGCGATGATCAGCCAAGGGCCTCTTGTTAAAAGCGCTGCAGGTGTTTTTTTTTTTCTTTTCGTTTCTATAGTACAGTATTGAGACAACGAACAATACCAGCATGGTGATTTTGAAATCTTTCAAACATTTGTCCCACCCTGATTAATATGTGCAGCAGGCAAAAGACTATGAAAAATATTTTGTATTAAAATATCAAAATAGAGGTGCAGCACTGAGATTTATTTATTATGCAAGCAACCGTGATTAGTCCCGATTATTTTTTTAATCATCTGTGATCACATCTTTTGGAAAAGCCTGATCTGCTGTTGTGGAGTGATTTGGCTTTTTGCTCCTTTTTTTTTCTTCTTCTTCTAAAGCCATATGTTCAGCAAAGCAAGGTGTCATTGGTTCTTGTCCAAAGAGCAGCGTCTCCCATGGGCTCGGTTTCCTTCACTTGTGTGATGACACGTCGGGTTGAATGATTGCGACCCTCCAGACGAAGGAGGAGGCGCCGGTGTCAAGGTGGAGAAATTGTCCTTGAAACGGGTAACAATGGCTCCGAGTGGAATGTGACATCTCTCTCGGGTCTGACAATATTAATCTAGCTGTCAATCACCACGAGCGGCCGGTCCACGACTGCAACCCCCTCAGGGTGGTTATTAATTAGGATACTGTCATACTAAAGCAAGAATTTGGAGCATAACAAGACAGCATTTCGGGAGTCTTTATGCATGCATGATACTTTTAATTTAGTACTCAAGCGACCTGACAAAACTTTTTTATTGCGATGACCCTTTTGCTCTTCAGAAATACTCAAAAAGGAACCGAGTCCACTTGAGCCAACTTTTTATTTTAATTTATTTCAATTTATTTTATTTTATTAGAGTCAATTTATCTATTTTTAATCATTTTTTTATAATTTATCTAATTTTACTAACGTCCAACAGTATGGACAAATATCTATCACATAATTAAAAACGATGTTGTTTTTCCCCGAGTTCAGATAAAATTAAAGTGATTTTTTTTTTTTTTTTTTCCCGAATTTAAGCGTATTTTATTTTAAAAGCAAGCGTTTGTTCACAGTAGGATGAAGGAGGACCATCTGGTGAGTCTGCTACATAAAAAAAAAAAAAAGTGGTAATCTACCCCAGTGGCAAAAGTGAGTCTCCCCTCCTCAAGGCTCTCTGCCTCATTCACACCATAATTGAAAGTAATGTAAAAATAGTCGTGGCGTGTGAGCAGGGACTCGCTCTCTGAGGACAAGGTCAAAGCTGATCTTTTTATTTAAATTTCGACATGATTAAATGTTGCTCAGGAAGCATGTCATACTCACACATGTCCTCAAACCTAATTTGATCACGGAGGAAATATTTATAAGCGTGGTGAAAACGAGATTCATCTCATCGTTGATTGTCCTCCAGTAAAGACGTCCAAATCCAAAACGCTCTCAACAATCGACTGTCACATTTCGAGTATGTCGTGTGTTGCCATGACATCAATCAAATTCCAAAGCAGGCCTGGCTGACTGATCCCATCGCCACTCTGACACTTGACTCCAATCTATTTATCTCACTCGAAAAATCATTTTCATCTCTATCAACAATCAATGGAGACATAAATGATATTCTTAGATTGTAATGAGTGTTTCAGACATTAATCTCCTCTGCAGCTTTCCTAATCTCACTTTGATATCTGCCTAAACGCAAGAATATGATTGTAATCTAGAGGTCCAATAGGATTATTTAAATAATGAGTGTGATTACACATCAAGCGCCAGGCTGAATTCAATCACAATGTGTAAAACAACACATTTAGCCTTGCTAGCCTGGAAAATTTATTCCTATTGCAATATTAATAGACAAGGCGTAGCGTGAGCGCCTGGCACGACTATAATAAAGTAGGAGGCATTAAATTTGCAAATTGAAATTAAAAGGCAGTCATGAATATATATTTATATATGAAGTTTCATTTCAAAAGCAATTACAATTTGATTCAAGTAAACTATTTTTATTAAGCTAGCACTTCATTATCCAAATTTTTACAACCTCTGATTTAAGGAAGTCGCCGGTGAAAAACGCCGACTTAAAGCTTTTCGAGCTCGAGTTAAGGCTCGGTTTGTATTTTCTAACTTTAGTTTTCTAGTTTGTAAGAGAAAAAGATTTTAGGGATAATCAGACATTAAGAGTTATGCCTTGAAAGGTTGAATATCAGATGGCTGAGAATAGACCCTTGTGGGACGCCAGTGTTAAAATATATAAGGAGGGAAATAGAAAATCTCAAAGTCAAGTGAGTTTGGCGTATTTTATAATCATATTTAGTCCGACGAATAAAGATAGGCCTATAATTCTAAGCTTTATTGGAATGTTTTGCAGACGTTGTATTGATTGTTGACGAGATGTTTTGGGTATAACGTGTACAATCTACTGCAATATATTATATCTGTTGCCAGGCAACAGAGAATCTTTGGATAATCTTGCCATGTTTGAGATGTTTTTTTTCCCTCAATAGTTGCAAAGAATGTGACCTCATAGAAGCTGAGGATTATTGTTGGTTGAGAACATATTGATTTTGTTTGTTTGTTCACCCACTGTTTGTACGTTTTTTGTTTTTTTAATGAAAAGTAAAGCCACAACATTACGTGATAGTGCAAAATGAAGAATTGGACTGAAGTATTTGTCTGTTGGAAATCAATATTCTAAGACGAGGATTGTTTGTAGCCTTTATTTGTTGATTCAAAAAACAAATTTAGATGTTTTGCCAGCAGCCGTCAGAATTTGAACCCATTTTGTGGTCCTTGTTGGACTTTGTTTGCAACCAGAAGTAAATATTACAAAATCTTCTAAAAAAATGTCAATTTTCCAATCAGACATTATAAAAAAAAATGGAGCTTTGAAATAGACGGAAACCATGAATGGCCGAGTGTTTCACAGAAGCAATTTCTGGGGAGCACTTCTAAAGCTTCTACAAAACATCGAGTGGATGCATAATTAATGTAATTTAGCACCAAACAGGCCGACTCGTGTGTACACCCTAATGCACTATAATTTTAATCTCTATTTAGCTCCAAATGGCTTCGGCTTTGTTGTATTTTTCTGGACGTGTCTGCTTTGAATGCTGTTTTTCAATTCGTACCAAGAAATTCAGATATATTATATTATATTTATGTTATGCTATGTTATGTTATGTTATGTTATGTTATGTTATGTTATGTTATGTTATGTTATGTTATGTTATAATAAACAGCTAATTTAATTTTTGGCAACTTTTTAAAGGAAACCCAATACTCAACAAAATAGTTTTCGTACTTAACGGATTCTGCCGCACTTTGTAGGGCTTGATTGTCTTCTTCTACACGTTTGGCTCACATTTTTTAATGATGCCAGCTCAGGAATGAAAAATAAAACATGGTTTGCTGTGCAGTCATAGGTCAAACATCAGTGTGTTGATTTGCGGCAGGCTGCAGAGTCGTAGCTGAGTCGAGAAATAATGACTAAGTCCCTTAGCTTGGAAAAAGCAGTGTTCTACAAACACGAGCGAGAGTTTATCGTGGGAGCCAGTACCAAAGGAAGATCCAAAGCAGCTTCAAATTTGTCATTTTCACACGCAGGCTCCGAAATCGAGTTATTTGCCGCTCGCAGGCCTCGTTAGAAATGCTCACAAACAAACGTTAGCCCCCCTAAGGCTCGCAAACGTGTGTTTTCGCAGACGGATGCGCGGCACAAACTTCAGAGGAACCCGTGAAGTTTGTTGTCAAGACATCACACAAGGACAAGGAGCCAGCCTTCCTCTTGGGATGACGAAAATTGATCAGAGCCGAGCTTTGTTCCGAGTCGGCATCACTTTTCCACCTTCTTAAACTAATGAAGAGTTTATTCCGGCTCGTGAAGTCATAAGCAACCAAACAGTACCGACTTCAAAGTTCCCAGAATAACGAATTATCACTCGAAACCATGTGAATAATTTCCAAACGTCACATATGGAAGTGATCTACACACGGGCTGTTTTCGAGCCCCCGGGCGGCCGCCGCTTGGCCATCGTGGTTGATTTGCAATAAAAGCATGATTGTCCATTAATCTGATGGTGAGCGGCGTTCATTAGGGGGGACTCGTGGGGGGCCAATCAAAACGCTGCATGCGTTGTTGCTAGATAATTTGACACGACGGCTTGATGGGAAGGTCCGGGTGAAGCCATCATATAGCAGCCGGCATATACAGCCCGTAAAAACGAGCGAGTATAGCCGACGCGTGATTAAGCTGTGATATAATGCAACAATAAAAATTCTGCGCCGGCAACTCTTTACGCTTGCAATTAGATGCGGAAAACCCAAATGGCAGGCTTTGTATCCTCTCAGGTATTATGATCTCATTTTAGCGGAAACTGAGATGTATTAGTATATATTTCATCCTCGGGGAACGCTTATGATAGTCAGTAGTATCCAGTAACAGGATAAAATATTTAATATGTATTTAAAAACCAACCATCCCTACACCAACAGGATAAAATATTAAAAATACATTTAAAAAATAATATAATATAAATAAATATGTATTATATATATATATATAAATATTTTTTATATATTTTTTATATTGTAATATTTTATTATTTTATTTAGTGACCGATCGGTCCAATCGGTATTTGCTAATCCTGAGGTGACTGAGTTTGCCGCACTGATTTAAATCAACGCCACGGTGAAGTCATAACTGCATATTGGCGCCTAAGATGGCAGCTCCAGTCCAGGAAGGACAGTTAAACTCACGATGGATGGACAGCAAGTGTGAAATATTCGACCTTGTAAATTGTAAGTCCTTGTAAATCACGACGATATACCGCTTCACACAATTTTTTTTTTAACCATTGGGAACCACCTGTCTGTCACTCATCAGCCCTCTATTGAAATATAAAGATGGAAGAAGACTTTGACTTGTGCCGGGAAACGACCTTTGCCGCTCAAAAGAGTCATTGGTAACCCAATTAAAAGGAAATGTCACGCTGGTAATTGAATCTCGGGATGGGGATCGGCTCACTGGCGCCTGTTTTATTCCGTCCGCTTTGATACGATACGCTAAAACATGGGTGTCAAACCCGAGGCCCGGGGGTCAGATACGGCCCACCGAATTATTCGATGCGGCCCGCAAAGACAAATCGTGCAACAACTTCATGTCAATACTAAAATTAGAAATTGCTTGAAGTTTTTATTAGCTTTTTAAAATATTTCAACAGTTTTTACTAGTCTCAAAACAATGCAACATTTAATGAAACATAGAACATTTAATTCAAGATGGGGTCGGCTGTATTCTAATGCGAACAGCGTGTGAGTCACACACGAGCAATCGAGGACTAAAACATTTTTGGCATTTGCTTGGTGCAACACCGCGTGAATCTCTTCATGTGCAAAGCCGTACCTATGGGGAAAGAGGTAAAAAGGAATTCACTTGTCGCCTCCAGCTTGGCAGTACTCACATGCTAGGCTCTTGTTACCAAGGTAACGCTGTCCCAATTCACTCATCTATCAACGCTCCCCTCCCATTGGTTGTCGATGACTAATGCCGAGCCCACCCGCTTTTTTGCGTGTCGCCGGAGGTATTTTATTGACAGTCCATTGTCTGGTGTCACCTGTGAGCTTGACTAATTAGACTCGGTGTGGTCTACCTTCAAACGTCTCCACGACCTAATCAGTCTTTCGATTTATGAGAAGCAGTTCATAATAACACAGAAGACAGTTGTGTGCCCAGGGAGTCGTGACATTTCATTCTCTGGAGGCGATTATTTTTTATTATTTTTAGCATTAATTCAAGCAATTTCTTTCACCAAAGGTCTTGATTTGCAGATAATGTTAATATGGAAAATGGGATTGGATCACAGTTATGGACTGATGAATCCAAAAACTAATATTAATGATGAAATATTGTCTGAAGCATTACAGCAAGTAGAGCGTTGAAAATGAAATGAAATGACCTCCCCTCTTCGACGGCGCATCTTCACTGCATGTTGTATAATATGACTGTGATAGGAGATTACATAATTTTTTGGGGGGGGGAGTGTGTAAGTCTTATTTTAAATGGTAAAACAGATTCCGACACAGATGGCTGCTCTGCACTGCTGCTCGGCAGATGGAGAAGATCTTTGGTGGGGGGGGGTTGCGATCTTTGCCTGACAGTCGTCGCTTTTGATTTATTTTTCATCTCCGTTTCGATTTGATCCCTCTCAATTATTATATTGTATTGTTTAGAAGGAAAATAAAAGTGGAATTTTGAAGAAGGGGAAAAAACTCAAGCAGGACCTCGCTAATGTTTGACTTTTGATGGGATTATCTCCTCCATTATTGAGAAACAAGGAGCAATTGCAATGTGCTGATGGCTCCCTCTCATGTTTTGTTCCAATCTATAATTGCTTCTTTTCATGTCATATGTGAGAAAAGGTTAGGCGGCGGGGAATTTTACCGCGCTGGGCGCCAAGCGACCTTAACTGAACCACAATGGGAACGATTTGAAACATTTGAAACGCTCATGTGAAATTTCAAATCTGCAGTCAAACTTTTATGGATCGTTCGGAATTATAGCAGCGAGCCTGATTCTGTTGCAACTGCTGCTTCTTCTTTATTTTATTTTATTTTATTTTATTTCTATTTTGTTAGTTTATTTATTATTTTTATTATATTCATTTTATTTTATTTCATTTATTTCAACATACTCTTCACCAGGTAGTCTTGCATGTCGTCTAAAATCCGACAACCATTTCTCTGGCTATTTATTACCCAAGAATTAATTTACTTCTATCCTTGCTTTTCGCATAATGTCACTTTTTGTAGCATATTTGCAAAATGCGCACTCCTTAACTGACGCTACGTTGCGCCGTGGGAATGTTTGAAGTGGAGATAGCGGATACATTTAGACGCTCCTAATATTCAAAATAACCTCGAGGGCAAACGATGCGCCGACTGTGTAATGAAGCCGAGGATGTAAATAGAATAGGCGACAGCGAGAGTAAATTTACTTTTAGCCGAACTGTACTCTAAGATGTGTGTCAATTCAAAAAGCCATATCAGAAAAAGAAAAATGCTTCTGGTCTTGATGAAGATGGACCGCCAATGCTTTTCGCTCCAATTCAATCACGACATTGAGAAGATAGCATGGCAAAAGATGTGGTCGAGATGAGGTGGAGGACTTTCAAAGAGGGGATGTTTTATTCCTAAATCTAAAGTGGCAGCCGAGCTCACCTATCATGGAAAATTGTTTAATAGGCATCCATTTGTCAAATTAGTCCAGAAGCTGATATGGAGGTATGGCTCTTCACATCTCCTACGGGAGTCCATCAGGCGCTTGGGATCTTTTCAACAGGTATTAATACATTCCCGCTCCGAGTTGATGGGAAGCTACAGCGTGCACTGTGCTGGAACTGGCAGCTTGTCTCTTCCTCTTACTTTGCCTTTTCTTCTGCCGCCGACAACTGTCACCGGCGCCGGTTCTCGCCGTCCGCATCCTGTCCATCAAGAATAGGCTCACCTCTGCAATGTTCTCTTAAGATATATTGGACTTTCTTCAAAGATGTGGAAAGTAAATTTCATTTTAGTGTCTTCGTTTCAGCATTCATCCAATAATTAATTCCTCCAACAAAGAACTGTTTTAATATATTTTATATATTTCCTTATATTTTTTAATTATTTTTTAAAAATATTATTTCATTATTAATATATTTCCTGGTTTAATCCGAATTATTTTGAGTCAGAAATGCACCCTGAGCTTTCCGAGCATTTTATTCTTGACGCTCTCATTTTAGTGTCTTCGTTTCAGCATTCATCCAATAATTAATTCCTCTAACAAAGAACTGAACAGTTAGAAATATATTTTATATATTTCCTTATATTTTTATTTATTTTTTCAATATTTTTATTTCCTCTATTTTTATTCTATATATTATTATATGTCCTGGTTTAATCAGAATTTTTATTTTGAGTCAGAAATGCACCCTGAGATTTCCGAGCATTTTATTCTTGACACTTTTATTTTTTCCTTCTTGTGTGTTTTTATCAGTGTCTGTCACATCTGACTCGCACTCCAGTCTATCTGCATGCACTCAAAGACAGTGTGACAGCGATAAGAGCCTCTTAAAAGGCAAACGCGGGACCTGCATGTCCAAATAGTCGCTCAGTTTCATCTGTGAAATATGCAAATGCATATCTCATCCTTGCTGGAACTATTCCAGACCAAGTATTTGCCTTGGTGAGACATTTTGCAACATTTTTTTTTCTTATTGATTCACTTTTAACAACATTCATCTGTTAAGTTGTGATGGTTCATTACGAGTTCCTTTGAAAGATTGCTGGAAAGTTCTCAATTCTATATTTGCACAGAAAGATCAGCAACTCGTTAAAGTAATTCTTGCATCCCCTGATGTGATTTTTGATTATTTATGTCGCCGAGTCTTCCCGGGATGAAGCGTTTGCTAAATGCTCGAGACTCCAGGAAGCTCAGAAGGAGAAAGCGGCATCCGGCTGTCAGTGCGAATAACTACAATCGGAGTCCGGCGCCTCGCTACCAACAAAGTGTCAACATATTCACAAAAACTTTATCTTCACAAAGTAGTTGGTGGTGCCTAGTTGCTGAAGTCAAACACGAATTTGTGGCAAAAAAAGCGGTCAACCTTAAAATTCATCTCCACGTAAAATGATGCGGGGGCCGTATCTAGCCCCCGGGCCTTATGTTTGACACCGGTGCTCCAAGTTGACATTTGACAACTTCAAACTTTTCCAAATTGATTTTTCCATCCCACAGCAAATATAAATGATGAATTTAAAGTAGCGTTTTTCTCTCAGACAGTGTCGGCGCAATTTAAGTCAATATCATATTACACAAACAATGGCGGCGTTTTGTTTTCCCCTCAATGGCTTCTAATCCATTTACGTCTTTTGTGCTTTCATTTTGCAAACGACAAGCTTCAATTTGCGCGCTTCGACACCGAAATGTTTTGCAAAGCTTCTTAGTGGCAGGAAATGTGACTCGCCTTGTTTATGTGAGAGGCAGAAATATCACTGCTATAAGCTTTTAATCTTTCGGCTATACGATTGCTGTTTAGCCATTGCAGGACTCAAAGTCTGTGTAATATTTTTTTTTCTTTCCAGACATTCTGATTTGCTTTATTCGCCGCTACGTTTGCGATGGAAGATTAATTGTAGTCTAAAAATAGCCGAGTCACCATAATAAGCAGAATTGATCTTGTGGCTTAAATAATTAAAAAAATTGCTGAAAAATAAAAATATATATATAAATGAAATAATAAAAAGAAAAAAAATATCTAAAATAATAATAACGTAGCAGAATAATCCAAAATATGAGATTTTATGTCCTACAAGGTTGAAAAGAATTGTGCAAGCATGCCTGGTGGAGCGTCATATTGAAAGCCTACAGGAAGGAGTTTGTGAGCGAGAACTCATTTCGCATGAGAGGCCACAGATGGCTTTACTCACCGCATTAGGTCAGGATTATCGACCGCCCTGATTTACTTTCAACCGCTTTTAGTTTGTGCCTTGGCTAAAATCCTTCCTCATTTGCACAATTTCCTCGCTAACTAATGCTGAGAGACATCACCTCCTCAACTGTAGCCTCTCAGCTAAGCATCAGTCTAATTACTGTATACACAGATAACACTTTGCATATGATTTACTGACGGTGCAGAAATCTCAGCTCGTCCATTTTTTGGGGGCAATTTGGTGTGAGAATTAAATCAAGAAACAAACGGACAACAAGTTACATATTGATATTAAACTTCCCCGTGTAGCCAAATTTATTCATCACAAAAATCTATTACGCTAACATGATGTCCTTCCATTTGCAATATATTTTTTAAGCCTTGTCCTCCTAAATCCTTATAAACTCCATTGTGAAGTAGCATTTTCTGCATATTGCATTTCATGCCCTTTTTACAAATCATATTTCTCATCGTGACCTCCATGTTCACCAACGTGGGTGTCTGGCAGTGATTGCGTATTTCTGCCAAATCATATGCTCGTATTGTTCCCTTGCATATGCTCATTTTGTGGCTAAGCCCCCCACCCTCCTCAAGGCTGCACATTTAAAAAAAAAAGATTTAAAAAAAAAAAAAGTCAAATAAAACCAGCATCTGTGATAGTCTTCCCGGGCTATTTGAGTGTATATCAAGCCTCGCTATGATAAAGACTGCTTTAATAGGCTACACGGCCGGGGGGGATGAAACGGGCTCCTGATTCTAGCTAAGCCCTTGAGAGCAACGAGGCAGGGCGTAAGGAGCCTGAGCATGGTCCTGATGATAATCCTCCTCCCGACCGCCGCACGGCATCGGTACCGCTCAATTAACAACCCCGCGCGGCGTTACAATGGGCCCGTGTGTTTGTGCACAGGGGGCAGCGTTGAGTCGGCAGCCGCCATGTCGCTTCGGCCGATTCCGAATCAATTAATCACCAACCTACTAAGTCTTTGCGTCTAATGGACCGCGTTTGTTTGGATTGATAAGCCTCATTGTGTGGGGTCACGGGGGTGAAGTTCTACCTCCATCGCCATTAAATAGAAACAAAAGCAGTATTTTATATTGGTGGATCTGGAGCAGACAGAAAGCAATTTGTTCAGGGTTAGAAGTTAATTAGCTCGCGCCGTATGCTTTGTTCTCATATGGAACTTTGAAGTTATTTCATAATGCATATTTCCCTTTCCACCATGGGGTGGGGGGGCATATTAGTCCTAATTATGTCTTCTGCTTAGCATTTAAGGAAAAATCCACCAAAGGCGGCATCAATTAAAAAAAAAAAAAAAACGCTTTATTTTTCTTATCACGTGAAATTTTCACGCCGCAACGAGAGCGTGTGTCACCCACAAAAAAAAAAAAAAAAAAAAAAGAGCCCATGCAAGGTGCTTGATTAAATGTCATCGCTGCCCCTCTCCCAAATATACACACGGCGCCGTCCCGAGCCGCAATCGAGTAAGAAAGATGGCGCTTAGCACAACAATCCAATTAGGAGCACGATAATTGCCTAGCAGAAACAAGTGAGGCTATTACGCTGTCAGCCGTGTGAAGGATAGAGGACGGCTACATTCAAAGGAGGCCGGTCGGCCGGCCGGCCGGATAGTTGAAGGTGTAACCTCACAATGTTTGCTAAAAGAGGATCTCATTTGGTTTCCTTAATGCATTCCTCTAAATGATACTGTCGTCATGATCACCATGACACTTTGTTTGGGTTTCTGGGTATATGAGGAGGGTGGTGGAGGACTTCCATAGGAAATTGGTAGCTTCTTCTTCTGCTCTCAACCTCTACCCCCTAGTGGCTAGGCTGCGTAATGCAAATAGATTTGTATTAGCAAAGCTTATTGGAGCGTGTCTTTAAAATCATTGAAATAAAATATATTATTAAATAATTAAACTAAAATAAAAATGATTATTATTAAATAAAAAATTATCAGGATTGTATATTTTTTTCTTTATTTATATGTGACTGTATTGGAGTTCCCTTCATCTGGTATTGAATGGATGCTGAGTAATCATATTCCAAAATAGCACATTTAAAAAAAAAAAAGAGGCATCCTAATTGCAGGAAATTGGGTTTGAGGGCTTAAGTCACCAGTGTGAAGTAAATCCATGCATGTGTTGGCAAGATTAGTAATTGTGCAGACCCCGATCATACATATGCAAATATACTCTCATGATCCCAGAGAGTTGAGCAGAATTACGGAGAGCTTCCGTCACACTGAAAAGACTCTATACTGGTCCATATAATCACTGAGCTGAATTGAGGGCACGAGCCAAAGAAAGGATTTTTTTTTTTCTCTACCTCTGCATCGCTATTCAGAGAGAGACGGCATGTTCCGATGTACCGCGGATGCTTTCGGATCATTTTCAAAGAACTTTTTTTATGTTTACCAGATACACAACATTTTGATGGGCTTCAGGTTTTGTGGTAAATATTTGATGGTGTAAGTTTGTGTGTGTCAAGAGACATGAAGAACATTCTGTTTTTAGGTCATCACAAAGACCACTCATCTTCTTCTCCTTCCTTCACATCCACAATGTGATCGCTGTAGTTTTTTTTTTTCTTCAATATGCCCTAGTTCTGAGAAAAAACACATCAAGGATGTGTGTCATAGTGTCAAGAAATACAACTAAGGAGACTTTATGTGCTCCCACAGGGGTAGGAATCGTATGTTTACCATTATGATAGAAAAATAAAGAATTATTTTGCAGACAGAAAATAGTAGAGGCACCTGGGGGCAACTAAAAATGGAAGAAAATAAAAGTTGGGCCAAGCTCTCAACTTCAAGGTTAATGCAAAAAGTTAGACCCCATTGTAAATTCACAGCTTCCATTTATAGAACAAAAAAAAACACGTATTTAATTATTAAATTAACTCATTGTGATGACTTCATCACACCAGACGCCGTCAAAATATTTGGCAACCTGTTACGCCTCCCATCCCCGTCTTCAAAGTAACAAGTAGGGGAGGGGGGGGGGACGTTTGGCGCCATCCGCGAGGGTCACAAGGGAGCTAGTTAATAGGAAACCGTTATGTAAATCCAATCTAATTAAAAGAGAGCTAGGTGGTAGGAAAGAAGGTCGTATTAATACACATTAATAGCCGGCTCATTTGCATCTCGTCTTTGCTCATATCGGGAAATTCCAAACAGATAACCCAGCCGTGCTGTTCGGCTCATACATAACACGCAAAGTTATTTCACTGCGAGGTACTATCTGTTCTGTACCATTTTTTCCTGTTGACGTTATCTGTCCCAATATTTCAATGTCTATATCTTATGTGTCAATTTTTTTTATCACAAGCTGCATTGTAGTTTCTGTCACAAAGCCATTTTGACTGTGAGGCCAACCATAGGTGTCAAACCTGAGGCCGGGGGGCCAGATACGGACCGACAAATAATTTTGTGGCCCGCAAAGACAAATTGTGCGTCAACTTTATGCCAATTGTCTTCACTTTTAAAAAAAATATAAAAATTGCTAGAAATTTTTATTTGCATTCATCTTTGTAAAATATTCAGAGTTTTTAAATGAGTATATATATTATATACCTTCCAGACTCGTATAAAAAAACTAATAATAAATAAAATGTTTTTTTTCCTTCCTGCATTCTTTGAAAATATCAAAATAAAATATGAAATATTTGGCTCAAATTCTTTTAGGCCCAGCACTAGGTTAGCAATTTGACCCAATTTTGGTTACTTTTAACCCAACAGTGTAGAGTGTAATCGAATTCACAAAATATGTTATGATAGTCTCGATATTCTAGAGTCGTGCCGGGGCAGTAAGCCCTCCCACAAAGCCAAGTCTTGTTTTTAAGTTTCCTCCAGTCCCCCGAAGGCAACTTTCTGCCATAAACCAGATGCCGTCTCTTGACATCCACCACTTAGTAGTTTTTAAGAACAGTCAAGTTTCTCCCCATTTCTGTTCCTCTGGGCTGGAGGCGGCGTTAAAAAGAGGAAAGTGAATGTACAACGTTTCTGCTTAAACTCACAAACCTTCAAAGTGGATTTGTCTTTTTTTTTTCCTCGCTTTTCGCAATCAACGGAGGCGTCAAAGACGTGGGGTATTTAAATGGCCTTTGAAGTGAAGCCATGAAAAAGCACTTTTTTCCTTGAATGCACTTTTCAATCTTTTTTTTTTTCTTCTCAAGGCGTCGGTGCTGACGTAGAAAAAAAGTGTGGAGAGAGATTGAGAATTTGAACCCTCAAGGTGCTGCATGATTTGATCGCTGCCAAAATGGCGACCAGCTTCAGTTCTTCGTTTTGTTGCTCTTTTTCGTTTTACGACTAACATGGTGTCCTCCTTTCCTCTTTGGGGCCGATTAAAAAGCTCCCCATGGTTGCTTTTATAATAACTCTCTTCAAGCCGCGCTCAGGTTGTCTCACGGACGTTAACCTCGCTAAATTTACTACCTTGGACTTTTCTGTTTTATGGAGCTTCGAGGAGCCGCCAGTGACCTTTTTGTTCATATTTTTGGTCCTTTTTGCTGCCGTGTTTTTTTTATTTTTTCAACAGGCAGCATCTCGGCATCTGCCGTAGGTTCCTCTTGTTTACTTTCTAAGAATTATTCATGGTTGCTCCGTTTCGCTGAGACTGACCTCGAGGTTTTGAATGTGTAATTATATTTATTTTTCTTCAGCATCATTCAGCAGCTTTTTATTTTTTCCAGCTCATCAAAGCTTTTTCTGTGACTACTCAACCCGTAATATTATATTTGTCTCCTTCACACCATCCTCACAATGGGGAACAGCTTCTGCTGCTCATTCGGCTGGGTCAACCTGACTTAGATACAGACAGACCCGAATAAAGGGAGTGGGGGGGGCGGAGGTCCTGAATGCATCTCTTCTTCCCTTGAGGCTGCGCATCACCTCCAGCTGCAGCCCACAGTCAACAGAGATCCAATATCCACAAAGATTAACCTTGCATTACCCGAGCCGGCGTGGTATCGTTTGGAATTCAGCGCGGCGCTGACTCGCAGTGAGGCCTCATAAAATGCTCCATTAAACAATTATGAGGCTTCATAACGATACCACCTGACCGTAAGTGACAGTCACAGTTGTCTTAAGAATCGGTAGGTGGGTGGAAGATCTTTGTCGTGATGCTCGCCCCAAGTTTTGGATCTGCGTAAGCAGCGTAAGCCTTTTTATGCTTGGGAGTTATTTCTTTCGACTCTGCCTAGCAACACGTGCCGAAGCAAGGATAAAAAAATATTATTATTATTAAAAAATATTATTAAATTAAAAGAGGCAAAAAAAAATAATCTGCATAACCAGCCATTCTTGTTATTTCTTTCAACTCTGCCTAGCAACAAGCACCAGGATAAAAAAAATTCTTCATTGTTAACTTTAGCTGTAATTGCAACTCACCCTCTGCCCTGAAATTGCTCGTCCAATTTTAATATTTACATGAAATATTATCGCCGCTCTGCAGCCTCATCCTTTCGCCGAGCACGCCTCAACTTTAAGGGCTAATGACGTGTAATTAATCCCGACATATTATTCGAGAAGAGTCTTGTTTTGCTATTTTCGAGTGGTTATTGTAGTCATCAACAAGTGAAGATAATTTGCTTGATGTTGCTCGACGTTAATTGTCTGCCGCGTATCTCCTGCAATAACGTTGCGCGAGGAATAATGAATATAAATAGGTTAAGTCTTTTTACATGACTGATTTTGTGCCCGCCTACATTTTCATCATTTTTCAAGCAAGAAATGATCCTCATAAATTTTTATTTATTTTTTTTCCTCATGGCTGGATCGTTTCTGTGAAATTCCACTCCGCTTGTTCTTACATGTGTAGAAATGGAGGGGAAAGCATGTTCCTGTCAAGAGGCTCGCCGTGTGGCATTGTGACCTTCTGAAAAAAGATCCTCCCACACTCCAGGCGTTACACGTCGAGGGGTCTCGCGTCGTGGTTTCAGCTCAGAGGAGCTAATGAGGCCACCAGGATGCCAACAGCCTCAATGAAGGTGGACAAGTTTGGGCCCTTTGCTTTAATGTCACCACCATTGTGGTCCCCAAGCTTCAATTAGAGCAGCTAATCAAAACATCTGAAGCCACTGCATGAGAAGGAATCAGATGGATAGCTTCCAAAACTTTTTCGTTTTTTTTCCAGGGTTTCCTGGACCCTATTAACCTGCAGGATGACCCTTGGTCCTTCTTTCAGGTGGCCTCATTTCTGTGCCTTGATTAGGAAGACGAGGTCAGCGCTTTTTATCCACAGCCGAGACTATCTTGTCAAGCCCGTTCCCCGAAGGGACGGCGATCCAGTCGGGGGGTTTAGGTCAGCAGACAAGAGACGGCGGGCCTTGGGAGCGTAATACAATTACATCCTGATAATCAGTGCCGCCTCAGCCGACGGCTCTGGCAATCAATGCGTGTTGAATTAGAAACGCCTCGGAACCGTTTTACGGGTCGAACGTGTATTGATAGCGGTCGCTCGCTGTGTACAATCGATATTGTGTGTTTTACAGGCTCTAATGAAAAACAGGTCACGGTATCACGTTCAGGAGTCGCACATCATATTTCAGCCACAACACACTCGATAAAGGATGTGTATCTCTTTTGTGCAAAGTCTTCTTACGAGACATTGCGCTCTACTTTTCTTTAACGACAGTGGCTGCGAAAAGTGCGTATTGATTTGGTTGTCCAGTCTGTCTGGAAAATTAATTGTTAATAATGTCTCCCATTTTCCCCTCCTCAGTCTCCCATTGCATCAATAGCAAACTGTTTGGATTTAAATAATAAATTTAAAAAAATAATAAAATTAAATAAAATTAAATAAAATGAAATAAAATTAGATTAAATTAAATTAAATTAAATTAAATTAAATTAAAAAAGGTGTCATGAGCCAGCACTCCTGATTCTTAAGGCCCTTGGCAGATTACATTGACCTGGCAACATTGAGGCTGAAATCCTATTGGACAAAAAAAAACAAAAAACATTTCTGGAAGCTGAGCAGCCAAGACCTGACGATAATAGACTGTCGGAAATACAATTTCATGTATGAATCTGATACTGTGTAGTATTTCAGAAAAATATTCTAGGTAATAAAAATGGGCTACAAAATTCAGCGTTTAACTTACTCAGTCTGAATCCTTAGTCTTCACACAAATATTAACTGCCTGATGATGAATTAATTACAGACGTTTCTTGCGCTTAAATATTTCAGCGGCATAGTGTTTTAAAAACGACTAATAGGAGCAGCAGCACTTGACCCTTTTCAAGCATTTATTTGGCACATGAAAGCGGTGCCAGTTTAAAGAGCTGATTAAAAAACAAATCATCAGCAAGTTGTGTGTGTGTGCATGTGTGTGTGCATGAGTGTGTTTCTCTCCCTTGCCAGCAGGTCTGGCAATAGGCTCTGACACACTGCCTTCTGCTTGGAGGTTCCAGGGATAAATAGGGCCTTGCAGCGGCTTAAATCCAAAGGGATTCTTGCTAGAAATTAGCTGCTGTGTTGTGACACTTCCATGCTATGAGGGAGGGGTGAGAAAAAAAATACCAAAATCACCGCTCAGGCTCAGATGCCTGTTTCGAGGGCATTTTTTTTTGTTCCTATCAAAATAAATCAAAGTCTAACGGACATTATTTTTTTTGCTTTCAAAGCCAAATGGTGTGCATGTGTCTCCACAAAAAAACCAAACCCCGCACTCTCATCTTAATCCTCGTCAGCAAGAGATAAAATCTGTTTACGTTTCGAAGCACACCCAAACCCGAAATGATTATCTCCAAAGTCTGATCTCAAAGGGAATCGCCGAGATTTCTATTAAAATCCACGCGCGGTGTCACATTGTATTCATACGCGTACTCGGAGAAGCTACGGTGAGCCGCGCTAATCCTGAAGCTTGAAGTTTGGATGTTTGCAAAGAAAAATTGCAGCAATCTCAGGACAAAACCCGGCTCACCTACTTTTGGATTCGAATTGAGTAGATGCCAAATAAGACTAAGTGAGGCTAGTAAAGGTGCCAATGTTGACTTTGGTCTCCACCAGGGGATGTCCAAGCACCACCACTAGTGGGATGAGAAGTTTCAAGATACTTGGTGTCCACCTAATAACCTCGGTGACATCTCCTCTCTCAGTTTCCCCACTTTCCAAGATTCCCGCTGATCAAAAGCAGCTTTGAGCTGTTTATCGTTCTCATCGGGGCCATTCGCAGCATATTGCATCCGGTAAAATAAGTGCTTTGACGTGCATCTGCTTCCAATCATCCTTTTGCCATCAGTGCTTGCGATACACATCCAGATTTCATAAATCAAATCTGAACATTGCTGTTAGGTAGGATAGAGATACATGCTGTACGTTAGTTATTAAGGATGTGGTCACGATCCATACATGGACATGATGAAATCAGTTTTACCTTGAAGAAGCACTCTTTTATTTAAATCTATGAAAAATTCTCCCAAGCTGTATTTAACATTTTCTTAATATCAACAAACAATGGATTCTTTCTTTGCTTTGCTTGGAATTTGCCGTTTGCACTGCTGCGATGGCGTCCCTCAGGGATCCCTCTCGGGGCCCCTGAACATGTCAAAGAGTTCACCCATTGCCAAACGAATCACAGCGAGGATTTTAATTCTTGCGTAAAAGTAATCATCGTGGAAATTAGCCGTGGAAGAGGTCATTGGTGGCTCACTGAGCCCGGAGGGGGATTCAACTCGGGCATTAACAGATGTGAAGTATGATTACGATATATGTCCTCTTTTTCAATGTAGATCATTTGATTTTTTTTTTTTATTAGCCTTGTCTTGTCAAAGATTTTTTTTTTTCCCCAAACACCTCACAGAGAAATTGAACAAACTAAAAGCTTGGGACCAATGATTAAAATGACGATACAGTCTGACAGGTATCGTTGGCATCTAAAATCTGGCCCGAGGCTCCGAGCACTCGCTATATTTCTTGTCCATCCATGACAGCAACTGACACAAAAAAGCAAAGCAGCCAAGAACTGTCATGTTTCCCTTTGGTATTTGTCCAGATAGCTCGAAATTCCTTTCAAAGTCCTTTTTTTTTTTCTTCCACTCACCAAGTTACACAAACCCGAGCTCAAAATGTAAATAGTATGTTTACATGAACTTGGGAATCATTTTATTGCGCAATCACATTACAGCATGAGGTGATTTGGCAATGGGAGCCAAGTTTTGCAAACATGAAAGTCATGAATGCACATTTATCTTGAAATGCATCATTTTGACTCAGGAATGAGAAGAACCCGCTTGTCTTTTGTTTCTCTTCTTTCTCATGCACGACCGCTTTGGATTTTTACCGCGCATGCAATTACATCCGCACATGCACGCAATCAAAATGCCGCATTCATTTTTTTTCTTTATCTGAAATAGACACATGCAAAAAAAAAAAAAAAGAGCGGCAGCAGCGCATATGGTGCTCATTTCTGCACCAGTGGCTTAATGCTCTTAAGTTGAAGGCTTTGTTCAGTGCATTATTGTTTGGAATGGAAAGATTAAAAAAAAAAAAAAAGCTGTGCAAGGGAATAAAAGAACAGTGCAGTCATTGTTTTTGTCACCTTAGAGGAAAAATGAGTGGCAGGTAACAAATAGCGGAAGCTCTGGGCTGTGTTGGCTGTGAAGATTTAGTTTCAACGGTATCATAGTTTAAAATGATAAATGCGTGTGGTAAAAGGAAACAAATGAAAATAAAACTGTAATTTATAGCATAGATGTCAAAATACAATTTGGAGCTTTGAAATCAATGTTGCTGCTTTAAACGTTTTTTTTTTCTACGTCATCCTGTCTGTCAAAGCAACGCGTGTTTTCAAAGCAGTTATCAAATTAAAGTTTATTATCTAGAAATAGAAAGCAAAGTGAGTCAGCAGAACTGCAGAAAGTACATTCCCTTCTGCGGAATAAAAAAAAATTGAATGAAACAAAAGTTTGCGAAATAGTTCGGCGCTGGATTTGGCTGACTTTGTTTCGTTTTGGTTTTGTTTTTTTCTCAAAAGGGGCGGGGCTTGATTTGGGCTTCTATCAGTGCTGCGTGGAGCGGAGGAGCGACATCAGCCTGGCTGCTTCTACTTCTCTTCTTCTCCTTCTCCTCACACTCGACCCAAGCGATCATGTCCCGTTACGATCCACAGGTAAGCCCACGCAAAAACACCCACGCTATGTTATTCCTGATTTCTAAAAACGCTTGCGAACTTCGCTGATGTGTTTTGGTTTATTTTCTAAACAAAGAAAAGCCGTGCGCTTCGCTGCGCGTCTTTTTTTGTGGAACCTATTTTTTGGCCCGTTAGCCGCTCCCTCCTTTGTGCGCTCGCTTAACTTTTTCGTGAGTTTTATTCTTAACGTTGTCATCCACGAAAGCTTTCACGCGCAATTTATTACAAATAGTTAGCGATGGTGACGTGGTTTGGAGTTTTGACCGCATTTTTACGCAGTCTTATGTTTTGACAGCATTATGCTTTCTTGAAAACTTTTTTTTAACTTTTTTTTCACCCCAACATGAATCTAAAGATCATAGTATAATATTTAAAAGCAAAAGTATCTCTAGACACCTTTGTGATCTTCTCACCCCCCTCAAGCAAATCTATACCCACACACCCTTTTTTTTTTTTTTTTTTTTACTCATAGTGAACTTGAGTTGGCCTTCAAGTCTTTGATCGCAGCTTTGTCACACTAATGTGTGTGAAATGTATGCATGAATGGAGAGAGAAGAAGAGGGGCGCTGTACTCGTGCCTTTGTCTCTTTTATGCTTTTCAAAATAAAATGGGATGAGAAGACAGGGCTGATGATGCACTTTTTGTGATATTAAGCCATTTCCAAATTTCTTCAACCCGGTTTTAGGTACACTTGGAAGAAGTCAATTCTAATAATATCAGAGAAATATTTATTAAAATGCAAGCTGAGTGGGTTTCATATATTTTGTAGGTAAAAAAAAAAGTGCTACAAAATAAGCTAATGCTAAAATGAATGTAAATAAACAATGAATTGACTCAAACTCCGATTTTGCAGCTTTGACAATGACAGCTTAAGAAAAGTGTGGCAAAAAGTGTCGAGTCATTTGTTTCTTTAACCGCCTCAGTCCAATCTTCAAAAACGATTTCAGCCGTACAATACTGTATTTATGATTGGATTGCAGTGACAGAGAAGTGAATTGCATCATACTGACAGCTGTTTCTAATATTTTGCCCCCGCTCGCTGCAAACTCCCAACCACCGAAATAAATCCAATTAATGTCTCTCTGACAACGCATTATCTTTTGTAAGGGCAAAAATTGTTGATGCAGCTCTCCTATTTGCTTGTCTGGGTGTACCTAATGAAGTGTCTAAAGATAGCAAATGCAAACTAGGCCATAGTTGAACTCTTGACACCATTTTTATGGGCTTTACCTTACAACCAGGTGCACAATGGAAAGTTCAACTCCGGCGTCAAATTGTGGCGTGCACAGCAGGATTGTGTAATTGTCAGCCCAAATGAAATGTGGAGGTAATTGCACGGGGGTGATAACAGAACTTTGGCTGTGTTGGCGTTTGGGCAAGGCAGGATGTAGGGAACATTGCCATGCATTTCCGCAGTCTGGACTTGAAGGCCTCTTGGTACTGTAAGTCCTCCATCTGATTAAAGCTTTAAAAAAAAAAAGGGAGGGGGGGGTATCAGGTGACACCCGTCCGCCTCATCAACATGCGTCCACACGTGCAAGTTTGATAGCCGAGGTTCTTAATCCTGCAGAGTATCAAGTTCCAAAGAAGGAATCCGGCCGCTTCTTAGCACCAGCGAGCTGCCAACTGAAGTGGAATAGGATGGAAAATACATTTTTCATGTACAATATGTTCTTCCCAAAATTCCAGCCGGTGTGTAGCCAAACATACATTGTTTCCTCGCAGCAGGTGCCAGCAGCACCATTTATTTCGCTTTCTTCTCATTATGGACCAGTGAAACTATGTCAGCTATGTTTCCTGTCTTCTACCCTTTTTAACCTTTCACCTGCTTTCTGTGCTCATTTTCAATCTGCCTTTGTTTTTTTTTTTCATCATGATATGGAATATTTATGAATTAGGTTGAGCAACAGGTGTCTGTTTCATGCTATTGTAGCTTGTCACGACCTAAAAGCAAAAAAATATATAAATTATACATAATATATATACATAAAAATATTCTAGCACAGAATAATTTATTGTAGAAAAAAACCGAGTAAAAATTATATTTCATAGCAATATTGATTGGGGGAAAACAATATTTTTAAAATTGTTACAATGTATAAATGCGTTTTAAAGGGAGGTTTGTTATTTTGATTTGACAAGAAGCTTATGGGGTCTGCGGCTTACCCCCCCCCCCCCCCCCCCCCCCCCCCTTCTTGGGAATTGGATAGCATGTCACTTGAATGTTCTGCAACCAGAACCACACTGTTTTGGACCCACAGACAAATCTGGACTCGGAAAAAGAAATTTTAACTCTTCATTGGCTAACAAGTTGAAAGCGGCGAATTGCTAGTGAAACATTAGACCGTGTTTAAGTTAAGTTGTGGAAAATACACCCGAAGAGCTTTGCGATACATAAATCCGGTTATTTGAGATTTTAAGAGGAGGCCCACATCACGACTGTCACACCTCTCGTGCTAAGACATTTCCCTTTTTTTTTCGTTCATTCGCCAGGTTATTGGGAGAAATGTTCTTTTTTTTTTTTTGCCTTTCGGCTTCTTCTCATCTGATAAAACAAGCACAGGAAATGTGCCTGTTAGCTGATTGGCCTTGTGCTTTCCTATTGCGTCCTCCCAGCGGGACTGCAGACGTGCACGGTCCTCGAAACTTGCTCCATTCCTTTAATTATTTTATTTTTTTTATCAAACCTGCCAAAACTTTTTTTTTTGCCCATTCCCATGAAAGAAAAAAAAATAGTTACAATGTTGGCAATAATACCTTTTGAGTGTAAACACATGATCAGTGAGGTCATGTGTTTACACGAGCAAGGTTAACCGCCTGCCGGAGGGGTTAGGGACAGACGGGCTAGTGTGTGGGTCACTAATAGGCTTGCTGGATTTATGCTGGTGGCTTACCCGGGTTGTGTATCTTTGTGTGTGCGAGTGTGAACGACATGTTGGACGGCGGCCACAGCGTGTGAGATTTGTCCAACGGGTGACATCATACACATAAAAACAATCACCTTAAATGGATATGCGCATGAAGCAGACTACGAAATCTGCTTGTGTGCTTTGGAAGAACTTCAAAAAATGAGAGCATTTTTTTTTTTATACTCTTTTTGCGCTTTGTCTTTGTTTCAACAACTTAAACAAACGCTATCGTGACGGACGTTATCGTATTTTTTGAAGAACCAATTAGGATCGTAAGAGGGTTTTAGATGTTTTTGTTGGTTTATTGCCCAAACATAATTTGGATGGTTCACAAAATTAGCTGGAAAATAAATCAAGTGTGGACCGCCTGCAATACCGCCACGGACCACTAAAGGCCTGCTGACCACTGGTTGACTTTTTTTTTTTTTTTTTAACCGTGTTCCATAGGGTCATTTGTCTTTTCTCTCCCCTACATTCTATTCTCGTGTCTGGCGAGGGCACAAGGCGAACAAAAAAGCTTGAGAAAACCATTTTAATCAGACAGTCCTGCTCAAAAAAAAAAGGCCGAGGTTGGCATGGGAGATCTTTTTACCTCAGCAGAGCCTTGCCAGTGGTGATTGGAAATAACACTCAGTCAGGTTTTATTGAATAACCCAAGCCCTGGACCGCAGGGGCTTTACTGTAATGGAGCAGCGCCGTAGCCACCGAGGTGACAGCCAAATGGTGCTTATTAAATGAAAGGCTGATTCATATGATGGCTTGAATGCTTCTGTCTACTCATATTTTCAAGAAGCAATGGACGTGTGCTTAAATCAAAAAGATTAGTCAATACAATACAAACTGAGAGCCCTTCAACCGCTGAACCGGGTCAGAGAGTGTTTACCGGGCACCTCTTGTACACAAATTAAGCGTGACGTCTTACCAGAACAGGAGCAAGGATTAATTATCCCCCCCCGCATTTAGCTTGGATTAAAGATGGCACTTGTCACGTAAAGGCGATTGGAAATATATGAGTGTCTTGAGGTGAATACAAGATGGCTGACCTTGTCTTTAATCACCTAAAACAACTCTTTCATTGGCTTAATTAAAAAAAAGATGTTTGGAGGGGTGAGGCATAGCTTCACTTTTAAATATATTCCCTTTGCCAACCAAATTTCCATTTTTATGCCATCAGCTAAAAAAAAAAAGCGGCGGCAACAATCTCGGTAGAGCCGAGCGGCCTCTCTCAATTAATTACAATTTCAAGGCTGTCTGAGATATGTGTTATTCCAATAAATTTAGGAATTAGTAGGCTTAAATACCACACATATATTAACCTCTAAAATTGACTCGTCAATTTAATGGTAAATACCACATGGTGCTAATGGGATTCAAAAATGATTGCGAAAATTAGCACGCATGAAAAAAAAAAAAACTATGACACGCCTGGAATTTATTTTCTGGATGAAGAAGTTTTCTTGACAAAAACCGGATGTGCTGTTTCAACATAGTCACTTTTTGCTTCTCGCTTGTCCAACCAGGTCAGCTGAGCTCGACTTGGAAAAGTCATTTTTTTGCTGACTCGTGCAGTATTTCCATTCCAAGCGTCACTTTTCCTCTATTAAATTCCCTCCCAGTGTCTCGCTGCCAGTTTTACTGACTTCAATGTCATTCAAAGAACTTATCGGGCCATTTAATTCTTTTTTTTTTTTTGGGCTGCGGTGTTTTTACTAGATAGTGGCTATTGTGCTATGACGGGAATAGATGGGAATGGCATGCATCACGGGTCAGGACATGCGGAGGAGAAATCGGCTGGTATTTGTTTTAATTCCATCACGGCCACTTTTATCCACATGAGGGTGACAAACGATTTTTCTATTTGTCATTATTCTTGGTACAAATTCCAAACAGCATCATGGGAGTCGCTGGCTACATCCAGTGTGAGTAATCGAGCCTCTCGGTCCAATCGTCTTACTCCCCCCCCCCCATCCCGGGCCTTAATCCCCTCCTATCTCTCTCAAGGAATGCAGCCCCCTTATTTTGAAAAATACCTTGTCATGTAATACCCTTGAAAAGCAGCCTCGCAGCACAAAAAAAAAAAAAAAAAAAAAAAAAATGGCATTCCACCATGTGATTTAGTGACGAGTCCAGAGATAAAGATTGATGATATTTTGGAGTAGTTTAAACAAATATTTCCTTTTTGTGCAAATGACTTTTTTTAATGGTTTTGTCGTGTTTGCAATTGGCCGAGTCTGAGCGCTTCCATGTAAGGTATGATAGGGAACATGTTTTCTTTGTGTGGTTTGACATCTGCGTCCCTTTTTTTTCTGGCTTTTGCAGGAAGTACGTCACTCATATGAGAATTTTCACTTTTCCACCATATCTTGGACTTAACGTCAGAATGGCATTCATAACCGTCGTCTTTGTGGCTTCTGCTCATTCTTGGGATATTTTTTTTTGAGTTGCCTGGCTATGAAAGCAAAACACAGTTCCATTCAAATCTTTTTTCCATTGGATTCTGCTTTCATATTGTCGACTGGATGAACTCCACATCGTCCGTTGGCAGTAGCGCTGCTTGGTTTAAAAGCCGCCATATATCAGTGCCTGCTTAGACCAGCATCCACAGCCCACTCACTAGTAGCAGATTAATGTCCCATTGAGGAGACGCAGACTCCTGGCAGGGTCTCATTTATTCTGACATAAGGCAGGTGTCGAAAGGAGGTCGCTAAAGCGTTTAAACTTTTGCTTTTCTCACTATATTCGCAGGCCAGATATATATAATGTAATATATATAATATAAATAAACACAAAAATAATTTTAAAAAATATATATACATATAAAAATATGTATAATTTTAATACATAATATTAAATAATATATATATTAAATATATATAATTTTTATATATCTTTACAGGTGTCTTAGAAATGGTATTTAAAGTAGTCCCGTTCATCATCCGACTCACTTTGTGACATCACGAGAGCAAGATGACGCCACAATTGATTAACAGTACATACCTCGCCCGTTGTGATGCTTCAAACATGATGTTCTCAGAGGCAGGTGGGCCCGCTGAGCTTCACGTGTCAGCAACACCTTGCAACATAACAGCGAGCCTGCAAGAGCCACAGTAAGGTATACGAGTGGACGGATGAAATAATTGTGATTGTTGAAGTTAATTAGAGAAATTCTTTTTAATTATTCCACATTATAGCTGTCAATGAGTAAATAGCATAGCTTAAATTAGCATAGCATCTATCAACTCATGTTTTCCAACATGCATGTTTATATACACATTATTTGCAAATGATTTTTTTTCCCCCCCGCTTTTAATTGAGCTTCGCGTCAAGACAATTCGAAACCGATGAAATACCATGTCGGAACATGGTTTATTTTATTATGGCTTTGTTGTGTTCTTGCACCACTGGCTAATTGGATCCAAGCTTCTCGTGAGGCCTCCAAAGACATGTTTGTCATGCCACAGGCAAACTGTTTTGGACTTTTTTTGGGCTCTTTGACGAAGTGGAATGTGTGGCTAAGGCTGCAGTGTCAAACGTGTGTTTGCAGATGAAATGTCTGCACGGTGAACTCATCGGTGTGTGCGTGCGTGTGTCACGGCGTGGCCATCAGTCACACAGTATTGAGTCGGAGCCAACTGCAGCCACTGTGACGTTAGTGTGAGAGCGCCGCTATCGCACTAAGCACACAGCATGCAAGAACCCCCCCCCCCCCCTTTTTTTTCCCAGTTTGGTTACGGGAAAGGCAGCATTTTTTTCCTTCCATATTTGGTCATATGAACCAGCAGCAGCAGCGAGCCGTCGTCTTTTGATGCGCTGCAAACATGCCGAGTTTGCGAGGGATTTTGGAGCAGGATGCTTATAAAAAAAAAAAAAAAAAAGTCCAATTGATGTTATGAGCAATTGAGATCCAACTTGTAACGCAAATGTTTGTCTTAAACGGTATTTGAGACTAAGTCACAAAAGCTATCTTGTTAACACTTAGCTATTTTGGATACCTCTTGAATTTGGGGAATCGGATTAACTGTTGACCTTTGGGATAACAGTTGACCTTTCGGATCCATCATCCCCGAGCGGCTTTACGATAGGGGTTCGCTGTGAGACAAGACAAGGCGGTACTGGGATTATTATAATTATTAACTGAACGATATTAACTGGGTTGGCAGTGGATGAGTTAATAAAGAATCTTCCTAAATCTAAATACATTTACTTTGCAAAGCTGCTGTTTGGTTGCCGCTTTGATTTTTGAAACATAATCTTGCGCCTGACTGATTCAGCCATGACGCGTGTGCACCGTTAATCCCCCCCCCCCCCCCCCCCCCCCGGCGCATCGTACTGCCCGTCCTCAAAAGTACAACGCGTCCGAGGTATTCCATTGAGATTTTCATGCTCTGTGTGTGTGTGTGATTCACTCACACAAGGCCCTTATACAATATGAAACATAGTCTGGGAATGCAGGATGGAAAGTTTACATCTCTCCACCTAGTTTTTCTCAATGCTGCTGGGTTAGTCGGGGTAGTTTGGGGTGATTTGGGTGTGTGCGGTTAGATCCCAAATGACGCCCCATTAAATGCATTTCTCGATGTGTCCTCATCGGGGTTGAAGCCTCAATTTTTTGGGGCAGGAAGCAGATGGTATTGAGATCGAGCCGTGTTGCGTTTGGCCGCCTCCGTGCGGCGTTGACAACAGAAGACATTGTGCTTGCTTTTCACACCGTGGCGTTCACGTATAGACGGATGGAGGAGAAAGAATGTGTGTAATCCCCCATACGTGCAATATTATCCAGGCTATCATAAAAAAATAAAAAAATGTGTCTTCATATTTTATCCACATAATAGTACGTGGTTACTTGATAGGCTTCCGTCGTCGGTGCCAAGACACACTGAGAAAAAATGCGCCCGGCTGTATAGTCTGGATTTTTTATGAGTGTTATTTTTGATGTAATCCCATAAAATGTAAAAAAATAAAATTTACTTGCTGACATTTTAGTGACAATTTGAAGGTAATCTGGAGTCCTGCCTGAAAATCAATATGTATCTGACAAGGCACAATCAAATTAGCCAATACATCATCCAGTCAATGTCTAGGTCGTCTTTTAATGGAAGGCGGAGAAAGCCCGATGACAAATGAAGCCCTGAGAGGCGCAGGCAGATATGGAAAGAAGGAAATATCTCCAGTGAGATCCTGAATGCTCATCTGCGGCAGGCAGCTCCGTTCCACTGTAAACGTATTTATGCTAGCAAGCGCGAAGGTGCATAGCAGAGACGACCACAACCGCTCGTGGGCACTGATGGAAATGGCACATGTTCTGACTCCATAATACACTCGAAAGTCTCGGTGTCATACCCGAAGGCCAATTCTCGGTCTCCGCCTCCTTTTACATGGCCACAATTGTGCCTTGACTTCTTAGCTAAACTTTAGCCACATAGCTAACGCCTAAAATACATCGCTCAGCTGTACCAAGAAATAGTTTAGCTTTAGCTCATACGAAGCGTGATTTTTAGATGTATCGTAACGTTTAGAAGTGGCCTTCTGAGGGAAGCCATAACAACCCACGCGACCCAATCCAAAGATGTAAATTTGTGACTAATATTTGTCGTAAAATGACACAAAGCGACCCTTAAGTACAGTTTTGTTATGTTGTTATCTTTCTATGCGCTTCTGTCAGGAGACTACGGTACTACGCCTGCAGAAAACGTTTACACAACTCAAAAGTGTCTCGGGAGCTTCTGCCAAAACAGCTGTTCATCTTCAGCGCCTACAGGCACGCATTTGGACTATGGCTGTCTTTCTTCCCTCCCCTTCTTCCTCCCTCTCCGACTGCGCCATCCTTATCTAAGATTGTCTTATTATAACGAGCTAATGCCGTACTTAAGTCCAGCCAGTAAACCCCTCGTGGAGTCAGTCGCCTCTTTGAAGGCCGCTAGCAGGTCACGGCGACGGTCATTGTCACTTGAAAATGTCTTCACGGACAAAGAAGACTCGTTTTTGTTTCGCATAACTGGAATGCTTGTCTTCACCTGGTTAGAACTTTCCTGAAAAGAACACCTGTGTAGACCTACCATTATAACTAACTAATGTTAGCATGTAGCATGCTTATAAGAGGATCCACGTATTATCAGGGTGTGCGATCATGATGGTTCTCGGAATACTATCGGAATATTTTAAGTATCACTGAAGTCATATTTTGGTCAATGGAAAGTGACGATCCAGATTTCTAGCAGAAAGGAATGGACAGTCTGAAGTTGAAAATGAAAATGTGCCATCACTTGAGGTTGCTCAACTGCATGGAATGCTGTCTCTGTTAGCTTTTGTAAAAGTCTGGGTGGTCCCTCGAGTGCTCGACACCATTTTACTTACACACAGATATTTATGCAAGCCAGAGGCTTCCCCCTGGGGTCCTTTGCTTAGCGCTTTCCATTTAAAAGCCCGAGATTCTCATGATATTGCATTTATTCAATAAACGCATTAAATGTATCATTAGTTACAGTCGCAGCTGAAATACATCTTCTTGTAAAGTCTTGCGATACGAATCATTTGTGTTGGTTCTGTTGATCAACCTTATCTTTTAGTCATTACATTCATCACCGTAATTCATTTTGAGACAGTCTGAACATTCTGGAGAAATTAATGGACTGTGTCTCCCTCGGCGTCCCCCTGTATGTTGAAGTGTGTGATTAGACTGGTGCCGTCGGAGGCCTTGTCACTTGTATTTAGCGTTCTCGTCTCGTTTTAATTACGGTTGCATGCGTTAGCCGGCGCTAATTGGCCATCGTCACAGACGACGCTATCGTAACATCCAAATATAGAGTGAATTATTGCACTGTTGTGAAATCCATCTCCCAGTCAAGTCTCTAAGAGTCAGGAGCTTCAGATTTTTGTCTACTGTCATAATGATGCATCACTTTGCTAGTAGCATTAGCCAATCAAGGAAATGTTTGCTTGGTTATCAAATGAAAGGGAGGTCTGCACCGCTGTGGGAGTGTTCACAATCGACGTCAATCCTGGTCTGGCAAATTTATACTGCGACAAAACATAGTTGCTAGCATTACAAAACATAGTTGCTAGCATAACAAAAAATAGTTGGTAGTATAACAATGAAAACTTAAGATTGCATGCAGTGCAGCTCTCAAGAAACTGTAGACAGAGGAGGACGACACCGGAAGTGAGGCTCAAGTGCCGAGTCATGTCCTCGGAGAGCGTTTTTCTGGGTAAACAAAACAGGAAGAGTTAGCTGTTGCGATAGAGCCAAGTCGAGGGGGGGAGCAGGAAGGAGGTCATTGAGGGATAGAAGGAGGGACAAGAAGGGGAAGGGGCTGGAATTTTTGTAGGCTGCATTCTCGGAGAAGACAGCTGTTGATATGCTACTGGCATTGTGAAGAAAAAGATTGGTGCTTTTATCGAAGGTACTCGATGGTTTTTGTTCTTGCGTAAGACCAGCGCTTGTGTGACGTAGCGTAAAAAAACGAACACAGGTTCAGTCAATCTAAAAATGACACTTTTTTTTTTTTTGGGGTGACTTCCTAGGGTACAATCATGGATGAAATGGACTTTGACCGGCGCCGAGAGCTGAGGAGGCAGAAGCGGGAGGAGATGCGTCTGGAGGCTGAACGGTAAGACCCATTTTGATGTTTTCCCATAGCGACCTTTGCTGGATCCGATCCAGGTCACGGGGGCGCTGTCATTACGGATCCTTCCGACTTAGTGAAGAATTCCTCAGGCCGTGTTTGCGGGAGCGAAGCTGCTCGTCAAGAGCACCTCTGATGTTGATGCCAATTTGGAGCAGAACGGCGCCAGTGTTGTTTTAAAAGCTCAAGGCCTCTTTGAGATCTTTTTAAAAGCATAACTTGGCAAACATTGTCCCCCCCTCAGTGTGGTTTATTGAAGGAGGTGAAAAAAAATAGATTGATAAGCAATCAGATAAGCGTTGTGATGACCTTTAAGTGGGGACGCTCAATCATGTCCTCCCGCTCTCCTCCAATTTTCTTTCTCGGATATGCTGGCCTCCTTTTGATTCAATGGATGGAATTGATGAGACTTAAAGCTCATTCCAACAAATGATTGAGCGGCGCCGGCATATAAGACGAGTCTTTCTTTTTTTCCCTCTGAATATAATCGTGAGAACAATGTGCCAAGGTCCTTTGCTTCAACGAGTTTCCTCATCAGTTCCGCAGCTTCAGGCCACTTAGTAAAAGTTTGATAAGGATTTAGATAACAGCCAAGGTCATTCATTTGCTCTGAGAAATATTTTACTCCAAGCAAAACTGGCTCACATAGTTTTAGTGGGCCCAAGTATTCAAAATGTGTAATTGTCTAATTATTTAAATCATTTAATATCTAAATTATTTAATAATTTATTTATTTAAATATTATAAAATAAAATTATTTTAATGTATATGTCGACATGAAAATTTTGACTTGGCTGGCTTCGGTCCAATAATAACCCAGCTGGCAGGTGACACGCTGCTCCGGTTATTGATTTAAAAAAAAAAAAAGAATTACATCCCCCACATTGCTTTCCATTTCTGCCAAGTCATCAAAAGATATTTACACCAACTTTTGCAGGATGTTCTAATCCTTTTCAATGTCCTCATTGGCCCCTCCCCCTTCCGCATCACCTCAAACCCCCCCTTTAGTTTATGACCTCATGCTTCCATTTTAATCTCAGGCCCTTCCCTTTCTTTCTCTCTCACACACCCATGTCACACCACTCCTTTCCTCTTCCTCTTCTCTTCTTCCTCTTGGTTCTCCTGCCCTTCCACCTGTGCCATTCAGGAAAGGTCTGAGGAAATAACACCCATCCTCTGCGAGAGATCCCTGACCAAATATGGTCTGGTGAAAATGACACGGGAAAGGGCGAGACAAAACCCAAAGCCGCCTCTTTTGTGTCATTGAAATTCATTGCATTCTGATCAACTTTCCTTGGTGGAGGTAATGAAGTCAATAAGAGGATTTAGGGGATTTCTATCGGAGGATAGGAAGGAGTCCAGCGTGGGAATGGGTCAGCCCAAAATGCCTCCCCTCATCGTCCCTCCCTTCTGCTCCACATTTTCACTTTTTTCTGCTCTCTTACCAAGTAAGGGTGCAAATGTCTTTTCACACGGGCTTTTGCCCCCCAAATGGGTTTTTGCTCGCATAACTGTGCCGCAAAGAAAATATTTAGACATACTTGTGCCTAATATGCGCTCTCATGCTCCACGACGGACGCCAGGAGACGAGGGGGGAAAAAAAAAAAAACAGGAGTGCATTCCTTTTGGTGTATTTTGCCATTTTATGTCATTTCATTAATAGCCTCGTCGTCTTTGTCCGGAATCCAATCGGCGGATTATCGCCTTTTCCGTTCACCTCTTTTTTTTCATTTTTCTGCCGTTCTCTTTTCCCTCCCCCCCTTTCTGTGGCAGAATGCTGATGGAGTTTGGGGCCTAAGTAAGGAAAAAAGGGATATTAAAGCGGGGCTTTGCTTGTGTGCGCGCCGTGATTGACAGGAATGCTAATTCAGCTTTTAGAAGTTTATTCTCCTCTCCTACCGAGGAATCTTGAAGCCTGGGATTGTCGCCGCCTGCCGCCAAGGACTCTTTTTATTCCATTTTTAGCTGTTGCCTCCTTCTGGTTCTCATGACATTTGCTGCCGTTTTCTGGGACGGCACAGTCCTGAGGGAGTTTTTTTGTCTCTCACCATTTGTGTGGAGATGACATGTACAAGTTGCATTTTAATTTTTGTACTTTGAGAGGAAGTGGATTCAAGATTACAGTTTTTGCCTCAGTACACAAAAGTTTTTAACTTAAAATGATGCAGGAAAATGGCCTCATAGGTTAATCATTGCCTGTCTGACACGAATGATGTCACGCTTAACATCTCTGTTTTGTCAACATGAGGCGAGCGAAGGAAGCTGTTGTTAATGAGCTGCAAAAAAAAAAAAAAAACTAGCTTTGGCGCGGCTCACCACACGTGTTGCAATTAACATGTAACGCCACGCTCGGCTGCCCCGCCTCAAAGACCCTCGTGTGATGTTAGCTAGCCGTGCGCTAAGCGGAGGGGGTTAAAGGTCAGGTGGCTGGAAAAACGCCACTCGGATGTTGAACCTGACTTTTTTTTTTAAATCAAATTATCCCAATTGAGATACTCGCTCTCCTCCTCCGCCAGGTTGACAAGAAACGATGACGACGAGGAGGAGGCGGCCCGCGAGAGAAGGCGCCGGGCCCGCCAGGAGAGGCTGAGGGCCAGAGAGTTGGAAGAATCCTCTGGCCAGCCTGACAGTCTGGTCGAGACCAACTGCCACAGGTGACCAAATATTGCAATAGTAAATAAAATAAAATATAATGACACAAAGAACCGTCAGGCCTTGCCCTAAGCAGCTGTTGTAGTAGCCATCTTGGAGCTCTTCATCCTTTCCGTGCTCAAGTCCAACGACTCTCCTCAGATTTATTTTCAGCCTGGCCCACCGTTTTATTTTCAAGCATTTCTGTGGCGAGGATCTGTCAGTGGAGCCAAATTGTTTCTCTCCAAAGGACATGTCCACGCCGCAGATATGCTTCTGCGGACCTTGATTTCTTTTGCAGCACTTGTCCTCAGGTTGATGTGAAAACAATTATTGTTTTGAAAAGTCCTTATTTTTTTCTCAAGAGCTGTTATTTGAGGCGCACACATACCAATTTTTAACATCTTAACCGAGACCTCACATGTGACCTGGCGAGCTTGTGGTGTACTTGACAAGGCACTCCAACACCCATCAAGAGTCTCCTCCTCCAAGCAGTGTAGTGTAGTAACAAAATTGACCTGTGGAGGGCAGCATATTCCCAACCTAGCAAAAAAATGCTCAAATGTTTACATTTTGTCTTCCGTCAGTATGACCGAAAGCGTCTCAGCGAGCGGCAGTTTTGGAGGCGGCAGCGGCGAGGAGGAAGACCAAGCGCTGCTGGAACGCGTGGCCAGGCGTGAGGAGCGTCGCCAGCGCCGCCTGATGGAGGCGCTGGAGCGACAGAGGCAGCCGGACGAGACGGAAGGCCAGGACAGCGGGGAGAAGAGCCAAATGGTGCGGGAGGAAGAAGAAGAGGAGCAGAGGTCTTCCTCCTGGCGTCAGGCGAAGATGCACAGCTACATGAGAGAGGAGGAGCCAGTGGCCAGAGCAGAAGAAGAGAAGATTGTGATGGAGGAGAAGCCAAGGAGATCTTACTTAAGAGAAGAGGTGAGTCATCTCTCGAGTGGGGTCAAACTTTTGGAAGGATGACCTCAATAACTAGCTCGCTGGTTTTGCTTTGCTAGGAGTCAACCGATGAATCGATCCAGGTAGGCGCAAGAGTTGCCTGTGTTTTTCATAGCAGCATGCTAACGGACCTTTTTCATAGGCATGGGAAGGAAGTCATTCAGTAGTCAGTACAAATCAGGCAGCAGATTTTCAGGCACCACAGGGCGCATTTATAGACATCCGAACTCATGTGATACCCAGATATGACAATCAAGCGGACAATGAGGTGTGTGATGCAAGGACAATCAAACTTCACTGAGTGGTCACTTTTTTTTTTCCCGCATGTCTTCCACCTAGCTCGATTCCATGACACAGATTTTTTTACTAGCCACATTTTTATACAGCCGTGTTGCTAATTGTGCACTCAACTGCAAACTACACAATCGTACATTTTGTAGTAGATGTCACAAGTGTATCGTTGTGTGTGTAGCTGTATGAGAGAGGCCAGAGCAGGGAGGAGCAGAGGAAGCAGAACGGCGGCCTGCATGATGAGGAGGAGGAGGAGGAAGAGCAGGAGAACGAAGAGGAAGAGGAAGAAGCCACTGCGAAACAGTACAGGGAACCTGAGAGGACATTCGGGTACGCATAAGTATCGTCGTGGCAACCGGTTTAGGATTTGTTGTGTGCTCACGTGCTGTCCACCCCCGCAGTCGAGGCGGCGCACCCTACCCCGATGATGACGACGAGCAGGGCGACCAAGACGCCGCCGCCGCCCGCCTGGAGGCGGAGCTCAAGCTGGAGGAGCTGAAACGCCGCCGTGAAGACACCGAGAGCGAGGAGCTTGAGCGCATGCGGCAGAAGCAACAGGAGTCCGAGGCCCAGCTGGAGGACCTCAAGAGGAAGAGGGAGGAGAGGAGGAAGGTGCTGGAGGAGGAGGAGAGGCAGAGGAAGCAGGATGAGGCTGAGCGGAAAGCCAGAGAGGAGGTGGGCATTTTTCTCGTTAGCCCGCCCAACCGACTTTCTTTGTCGGGCTTGGCCGCATACGTGGTGTGGCTCTTTTCTTGCTCCCTCCGCCCCCAATAAGCTTCGTCTTGTGTCATGCTAATGAGGCCTTTTGATTTGTAATTAAAAGAGGGCCCGGGGATAGAGGGAGACTAATTAACTAAGACGGGGCAGCTCGGAGACGGGCGACGTGCCACCGAGCGCCATCCGTTCTATCAATGCATGTACAAAATGCTAATAGTTTGAAAGGCCAGTTCATAAATCACACATTCAGCGAAAGACAGTTCAAAACAGAAGTGGCTCTAAGATTGAACCCTGCGGAACACCGCAAGACAAACACTGCACTGTTTTCTGTGTTGCTCAGGAGGAAAAAAGGAAGATGAAGGAGGAGATCGAAAGGAGGAGGGCGGAGGCAGCCGAGAAGAGGCAAAAGGTGGAGGATCCGGTGGACGACGAAGAAAAACCCTTCAAGTGCGTCAGCCCTCGCGGCTCTTCTCTCAAGGTCAGTGATTCAGCCTGTAAATGATTTGCTCACAATAAAGAATATTTTTCTTCTAACTTTGCGACACAGAAGTGAATTATTTTTATTTATTTTTACCGTGCATTGCTTCTGTGCGGCCACTATTAAAAAGCATAAAGAATAGCTATCGCTATCTGCTGTCACCTCCCGGCAAAGTCTACACAGTCCCCGGGCGCTTTTTTTTGTCCACATTATCAGCCTTTAAACAGCACAAACCCGGGCGGGCTGCACGGCGTGCGCTCGATAACGTGTAGCGGCGCGTCGAGGAGCGCCCGACTGCGAGAATGCAGGAAAGCGATTAGGGTTAACAGGATTACTGAAACGTCATTCGCATGGGCCGCAGCTGTTCAAAAATGCGTCGGAGAATGGGGAATTTCCTGTCGGGGAGTATTTCGGGAACTCCCACATACGTTGGTCGTCCAGCGTCAAACTGAGAATGAGAAGTCTTTTTGTGTAAATTTGTGTCTCTTAATTTGTTTTATTTTATTTCTGCTGAAATTCCCACAAGGCCACCTGTTGTTTTTTCTGTGTTTGTGTGTTAACGTGTGTTTAAAGTTCATAAGCTCATCAATTATTTTTGATTATTTATGTATCCATAAAAAAAATATATCACAGATAGGAATTTTTGTGCTGTTGTTACTGGAACACTCAATAGTCTCACTTTGCTTCCAGATCGGAGAGCGTGCCGAGTTTCTCAACAAGTCAGCACAGAAAAGGTGAAATGAATCAAAACATCTCCGATCAATAAGGATTTTTTTTCGTGCTTGTGAACACTGCCGCAAAAAAAATTTCAAATTTTTCATTCCCCACAGCACGGTCAAGACGTCCCTTTCACCCGTGGTGTCCAAGATCGACAACCGACTGGAGCAGTACACCTCGGCCGCGCAGGTGGATCACATTTGCAAAGTCACCGTTGCCGGCGGCCCCAATTAACTTTTTCTCGTTGCAGCGCGAGAACAAGGAGTCGCGATCCCCTCGCTCGGGCGCCGTGGATCTCCCCACGGTGACCGACAGCATCCGTAACATCAAGAGCATGTGGGAGAAAGGCAGCGTGTACAACTCGCCAGGAAGCACCGGCAGCACCTTTAAGGTGCCCGGGGTTGATTACGGGGAGGGAGGAGGTAGCGCCGCCCGCTCATCTTTCTACTTCTGTCCAAACAGGAAGCAAGCTTAATCAACCCGGGCGTGGCGGGTCGCATCAACGACTGGCTGAATAAAGCCCCCGAGAGCGGCAAGACGTCGGGAGCAAGGCCATCGGTAGGTCGTTTCCACGGCAACCCCTGCGCCAACTCCAAATTTGGCAGGCGGTTAGCATTTTTCTTCATGAGAAGGATGAATGAATAGGAAGGCCTTGCCTGGAAAAAACATCTGGTGACATCTAGTGGCTGCTGGGATAATTGCATGATACCACCCAGAAATTCTTTTTTTTTGCTTTTCCAGGACCTGAAGCCCGTCGACGTGACCAATAAGAGGAGTTTATGGGAAAACAAAGGCTCCTCTGCAGCCAAGGTAGGTTTCATTTCAAATTGACACGTATGAGAAGCTGCAGAGTCATCATTAGTCTGTAAAAATCCACACATGCATGTATATTGTGAATTGATATGTTTTGTGTTTCCCCTAAAAGAGCTCTTCGTAGCTAGTCGATATACTCGTGACAATCTGGAAAAAGCCTGCAGAGGTAAAAAGAGATAAGAAGAAAAAAAACTTGTACTTGCTGCCACCTTTTTATCGTCACCAGTTGGACATAGCTGTAGAAAATTCAAAAAAAAAAATTCTTAAGTTGAATGACATTTTAGTTTCCATTGAGGACCAACAAGACATTGTGTCTCAGCAAAAATTGAAATCCAAAGTACGCTATCTCTGATTTAGTTTGTCCAACTTTACCAGCTTTTCACCGATGGCTGTTTCACCCTTTTTTTGAAAGTACAAATCTTCTCCACTTGCACTCTGCTTTGCCTTTTTATTACCTTAATGGGGGCCGTTCTTTACAGCATCTGCTTCCTCTGTGGCCAATTTGCACTTCTGCACTTTGGCTTAAGATCAACACCATTGATGTACACACACACAACACACACACAGGCTGTGTTTGTATTGGTCCAAATGGACCGCCCACCTGGGGGACACGTTTGAGTCACATTTCCTTCCTTCCTTCCTGGTGCGGTGGCAATTGAAGGCGACGGCGTCCATAAAATGGACAAGTCCAATAATTGTTTCTGTTTTTGTGTGGCAGGCGCCAGGAAGAGGCGAGACCAAGTCAGTCACCAACGGTACGTACCTGTTTACCATTTTGACTAGTTTTCAGAGATGGCTGATTGTTTTTTTCTGTTCTGCTTCTCCCATCAGGTATGGGCTACTAACGTCCTGAAGGAGCCTTTTTTTTTTTAAAGCCAGGGCCACGACAATTCAAGACTTTGGCTTGATGACCAAAAAAAAAAAAAAAAAAAAAAAACGACCACAATCCCAAAGAAAGGGACCCCAAGAAAAAGACAAACGTCTCAGCATTATACACAAACATCACTCTGTTGTTTTTTATTTCTTTTTTTGTACGGTGGCCTTTGCACGTTTCTATTTGCTTTGTTAAAGAAACCAAATGCTGTGAAAATTGAGATCGGACGAAAAGTTCCAAAAATAATTGCGGTGAAGTTGACATGTTTTCCCAGGGTGACAACCCCTCATCAAGTTCCATTCCATTTCTTTTTAATTTATATTTCAAGCCGAAAGCTTGACACACATCATTATTTTATTCCAACCACTTGGGGGATAGAAATGTAAGCACTTGTAGAATTTAGCTCAAGTCACATTTATTATGTATGACAATAGCACAGCGACGCTCCGGGTAATGTATGTTAACACGTATACGGTCATCTTATCTAACATCTTTATACTCACAAGAAAATTTTGCTTTTCTTTATTTTTTTTGTATTCATGAACATTCCACCAACAGGCAGTGTTGACTATACAAAAGGCCATTATGACTTTTTATTATCCTCTTATTTATGTTTTGTGTAGCTTCAGACATTCCTCTTTAAAGCAGGTGCACGTGATGCCTTCAAACTTTTATATATATATATATAAATGTAGCGGGGAAAAGGCAAAGCAGCCATTTTACCTTTGACTTAAAAAAAAATAAAAAAATTGCTTTTATGCACGCTCTAGTAGAAATCAGGGTGCCTCCGCTAGTCCAAGGACGAGCCACTATGTACTTTATCAGGCCTTATGATTGCAATGAGAAGCTTAACGACCGCCGAGGCAGCGTACACAAACGCCTCACAGGAAGGAAGTGTTTACGTTAGGAAGATTTGGAAGGAGGATTTCTCAGTCTTCAGTCGGCTCCATTGATTTATTTTTTTTGTTCCTGCTCCAATGTCAGACAATCACATTCCACGGCCTCGGGAGAGAGCGGGAGAGGCTCGACCAAAACATTTTCCGTTTTATGAATGTTTCAATGCATTTTTTTTTTTTACTTTTTGTCAATGTTTCTTTTTTTATTTCCATGTTTAACCAGAAACTTTGTGTAAGCGACGCTACACACATTGTCGTATGTTAGTCTCTGTGAAGAACATTCCCAATGCCAGGCACACTTCCAAGTGGCTGCATGTTTTCAAAACTTTTGTACCACTGTCGCAACAACGGAATAAAGGCATTGAGATTTCACAATGTGTCTTTGCATCAGTTATTTGAATTGCATTGAAAATGAATGACAGCGGAGAATATCTAACACACAATCTTGTAAACACAATTTTGATGTAAAAAAATACCATGCCCATATAGGTTTTGTTTTTTTTATTGAACAATTAACCACAAATTAAGGCTAACCCGATTACATGAATGGCACTTTTCACTTTTAGGTAAGCTTTGATCATGATTTTTCTTTAATAAAGTGGCCTGTTGTTAGCTACTTGAAAGGTGTCCGAGTGGCAAATTACAAGGAAATCAATGGCTTGAAGATGCCAGGTCAAGATGGTTGACTGGTTAGTAACATGGGCTCGCACGCCAAGAGGACCTGGTTCGATCCCAGGGGAGGTCTCATTATTTTACAACTGGAGGCTTGATTTGTACACACATAAGTGTATGCATATACAAACAAAATTGGGGACCACTCATCTATACTATTCAGTCACTCATGAATCTTTGCAAATGAACCTGAAAATGGTGGTGTACCTAATGGAGTGTCCGTGTGGCGTCACAGGTCAAACAGCCAATCAGAAAGTGGGGGTGAGGGCAGGTGGGTCACTTTTCACTTAAACCAGGGGTGTGGACCTCCAGTCCTCGAGGGGCCGCGTTCCAACATGTTTTCCAAGTGACCCTCGTTAAAGTCAGCTGCGTGAAAAGTTTTAGCTCTTTTCACGTGCTGCAGGAGCTAAAAGTTTTCACGCAGGTGCACTTAACGAGGGGATCACAGGGACACTCCATTAGGTACACCGCCGTTTTCAAGTGTACCTGATAACAGGCCACTTTATTAGGGAAATATCATGGTCAAAGGTCACAGGCATCAAGCTCTAGTCCTCGGGGCCGCGTTCCAACATGTTTTCTGAGTGACCCATGTCATTTTCATGTTCTGCAGGAGCTAAAAGTTTTCATCTGCATTCGGATCTTCACGCTAAGGGTGACTGAGGTCTCCTGATGGAGGTGTAGCAGCAAGTGCATCGATACTCTTGGAGGCTCCAGCTAGAGATGAAAGTGGGATACAGTCGTGCTTGCTTTCCTCTCCCTCCCCTTGACTACTCATGCCAAAGTAACTGTTGATGTGCTGGTCTAAAGTCTTGTAGGTCTCGTCCATGTTAGTTGGCTTGGAGTACTTGAAGGGCTTATCTACAGCTCGCTCTTGGTTCTCATCTTCTGCTTCACATTTTTTACCATCTGCATCTTCTATGGTGGCTTTGGTAGGCAGCGAGACATCCGGCTGAGTCGATGAGACCTTCTGGGCTTTCACCAGAAGCTTTTCAGCATGCTCGGAAACAAAAGGAGATCTGGTCATATTGATACGTTATCCAAACATGTTTGGTGTTAAAAGTTTCAACGGATAGTCCGAAGGAATCCTTTCCACAGTAGTCACCATGACAGGTGACCACCTGGTGGCGTTAGTGTGCCGAACGCCGTTGGACGATCAGGAGAAGAAGATTTGAATTGACGGATGTGACGTCAGGTCTTTAGTTGAATTGAAGACAGGTGTGCTCAAGGGGAGTAATCAAATGCAGGTGCCACCGAGCGCGTGGCGGGCGGTTTGTCAGGTAAGGGAGCAAATGTTTGTCGGTTCTTGCCATCGCTCACGACGGACGCCATGTTTGTTGCAGGATTTTCACACGGTGACTGTAGGCGTCGAAGTCAACTGGAGGCCGCAAGGAGAGTTTTCAAATAGGACCCCAAATGTGTGGTTTATTGCCTTTTCTCACAAGCCTTTTTTCTTTTGTTTGTCGCAGGATTGTCGTACTCTCGTGACTCTGCAACGTCACGTCCACCGCGACGGTGGGTCTGGAGGTAAATTGTAGGGCGCAGGCAATTTAGCTCGCGAGCAAATGTTTGCCGTTTCTTACGATTCCGTTTATTATTTCTTGCAGGATTTTCGCTGTCTAGGGAGGTTTGGGTTCGGCACGCCACAATCGACTTTGCGTCGCGTCGTTGCGCGTTTTGGTGGTATTTTAAATGTCTTTCGCGTTTTTTGTTTTTTCAATGCTGGCCAGCATTTTTTTCATTTGTTTGTTGAATGTTACGTCATGTCCAAATCGGACAAAATCCATTCATAGATGGCGCCCGCCCTCGTTCCGTTACGCAACAAACATTTGCGCGAGTTATTTTCTCCCGTTTTGGACGCCGCAAACCTGGATCATCCGTCCAGTGTGAGGTGAGTTGATGGATGACATAATTAAAATATGAATTATAATCCTGAACAATTATCATAATTTACTACAATATGATTATATTTTTTTCAACTGTAAAACTCTGCTTAGTATGTATAAAATTAAAATAATTGTAATTCTGATAAATTATCATAACTTACTACAATATAATTATATATTTTTTCAAATGTAAAATTCTACTTAGTATGTATAATTGTTGCAAAAATATCATGCCATTGGCACTCTGCTCAAAATATTTTTGTTGCAATTTGTTTCTTTTGTAGCACTAAAAAAGGCTGCCCAGCCAGCATTCTTCTATACAAAGCAAGCAGGAGGCTCTTGAGGAGCCATTTCAGTGATGTTGAGGACACTGAGGAAGAGTCGTCCTAAATTAGGTGAAAACCTGTTTTTGTCAAGTTTCAGCTTCCCAACACACAATGGCTGTCAAGTTTTAGCTTCCCAGCACACAATTAATGGCTGTCTGTGTGTTTTTGCAGGCTGCAAGAGGAGCTGAATGGGAAATGTACAATTCCATATCAAAAAGCACAATGGCCTATCCAAAGGCGCCATGCCATATCCAAAGGCGCCATGCCCTATCCAAAGGCGCCATGCCCTATCCAAAGGCGCCATGCCCTATCCAAAGGCGCCATGCCCTATCCAAAGGCGCCATGCCCTATCCAAAGGCGCCATGCCCTATCCAAAGGCGCCATGCCCTATCCAAAGGCGCCATGCCCTATCCAAAGGCGCCATGCCCTATCCAAAGGCGCCATGCCCTATCCAAAGGCGCCATGCCCAATCCAAAGGCGCCATGCCCTATCCAAAGGCGCCATGCCCTATCCAAAGGCGCCATGCCCTATCCAAAGGCGCCATGCCCTATCCAAAGGCGCCATGCCCTATCCAAAGGCGCCATGCCCTATCCAAAGGCGCCATGCCCTATCCAAAGGCGCCATGCCCTATCCAAAGGCGCCATGCCCTATCCAAAGGCGCCATGCCCTATCCAAAGGCGCCATGCCCTATCCAAAGGCGCCATGCCCTATCCAAAGGCGCCATGCCCTATCCAAAGGCGCCATGCCCTATCCAAAGGCGCCATGCCCTATCCAAAGGAGCCATACCCTATCCATAGGAGCAATGGCCATATCCATAGGAGCAATGGCCATATCCAAAGGAGCAATGGCCATATCCAAAGGAGCAATGGCCATATCCAAAGGAGCAATGGCCATATCAAAAGGAGCAATGGCCATATCCAAAGGAGCAATGGCCATATCAAGTCAAGAATCAAGCAGCAAAAGTCGATGTGAGCGGATCATGTGCCCAGGAGGGGGCAGTGTGGTTGCCTTTGGTTATGGGTGCACGACGGAAAGGTTGCAGCTGTGGACAGGGTTTGGGGGTCTGATGGTTGGTCTTGCTTAAGAAGTGTGCTGTGGTTGTGGCTTATCTGGATCTAGCGTTGTCTTGCGCTTGGTTGCCATTGACGGCTCACTTGGGGGAGGACGTGGTTACGTGAATGGAGACAAAACTAAACTTTGACGTGTCCAATTTTGCCATGTGATTTGTACCATTGTGTCTTTTTCTAACCTGCCACTGTCATACTTGTTGCGTTCTTTGTTCTCCCCCTTCGGTGTAGGGCGGCGCTGGAGCGAGCCGATCCCGAATGTCCCATTTTGCAATTTGACTTGTGACATTTTGTCTTTTTCTAACCTACCACTGTTGCACTTCATCTAACCCTAACCTACCACTGTGGTACTTGCGTTCTTTGTTCTCCCCTAGGTGTTGGAGTCACATTTTGTCTTTTTCTAACCTACCACTGTCGTGCTTGATCTAAGCCTAGCGTACCACTGTGCGTCCTTTGTTCTCTAGGTTTAGGGCGGCGTTGGAGCGAGCCGGGCCACGAGGAAGACATAATGATGCGAGCAGCGCCCAACTCATTGCATGTTCTGCCTTTTGCAGGCCGGACGCAAAAGGGGGAGGGGGGAGCGCACGGCCCGATCCGGCCCGATCAGACCCGGCGACAGTCACCAAGAGTGGCTAGCCGCTGTGATCAAGTAAGCAAGTGACCTACAACTTGGGGTGCTCTTTGAGTGTCTAACTTTTGTTTCTGTTTCTGCAGATGGCGACCGGGACGCGACAGCATCTGATCAGAGATGGACGGACCACTGTGGCATCACTCTGAAGTAGCAGAGTTGTGAGGGAGACCCGCTTCCCTGGAGGCGTCGACCTGCGTAGCTTCAACATGTGAAATGAAATTTTTTTTTCTAATTCACACCAGCGGTGTCCAAATGTCTGTTTGAGGGCTGCATACTGAAACAAATTGAGAATTCTTTGACACAAATTCATTAAATCAATCACGAAATGTTGCCATTGATATTTAGCGCTACAAAGCAGTGTTGTGTTCGTTCGTGTGGTGTGTTGATCAAGTTGGCCCGAGGCTGCCATTTGGACACCAATGGTGACGTGTGTGTAGGGCTGCACGTGTATTGGAAAACTGCCATATGGTGGTCTAGGTTATTGACATGCACTTTAAGACAGCAAAATTTTTTTTTTTCATGTCTCAAATGAAACGTGTTTTCTTGCCCAACTATTTGTAATGTTAAGACGATAAGTCATTGATGTAAGTTAGTTAACTAATCTAACTGATCTCATTGCGATCAAATAGTTAACCTCCATCCAAGAATTGTCCACAACTTGCCTCAATGCAGTGGTCTGGCCCAATACTGCCATAATCATTGATTTTCCAAAATGTTGTGCAGCCCTCATTGAGTGCCAAACGCGCAGCGACGGCAAGCGACCGCGCAGCGACGGCAAGCGCAAGCGACCGCAAGCGACGGCAAGCGCAAGCGACCGCGCAAGCGACGGCAAGCGCAAGCGACCGCGCAAGCGACCGCGCAAGCGACCGCGCAAGCGACGGCAAGCGCAAGCGACCGCGCAAGCGACCGCGCAAGCGACCGCGCAGGCGACGGCAAGCGCAAGCGACCGCGCAGGCGACGGCAAGCGCAAGCGACCGCGCAAGCGACGGCAAGCGCAAGCGACCGCGCAAGCGACGGCAGGCGCAAGCGACGGCGCAGCGAGACTTTTGTGCTTGTCTTGCAAGGTGGAAGAGACGATGTATGAAACGAAGAGCCGGTGGACGGAGGCCACCAGACCTGCGATTGGTGAGCGGGGTGCAAAGGAAGGAATCACCCAAAGAAAGCAGTCGCCAAGTGTTGAGGAGCCTGATGCATGACTAGCCAAGGCTGGCCAGAGGCGGTGACATGGCAATCCAATCTGCAAGCGTAGTGTACACACTGTTGGTTTTAATTTGATTTCCTTATTTTTCTGCCTTTCAGCTGGCAGCCGATGGGGCGAGCGCCAGCCTGCACCGAGAGGGACTGGGCTGCACCCACAAGACCAGGGAGAGGACAAGTAATGAGTACGTTGACAGAAGTGAACCGCATGCAACTGAGTGCCGTTTGTCTTTTTGCACTTGTGCGAGGCGAAAGAAGAGTTCAACACCGGCCGGAGCAGACCCGGACCTTGGCCCGTGACGAGCGGCCCACACGAGACTGATGGGTGCAGATGCAGCCAGCGTTTCGGGGGAGTATGACTGTTTTTTCTTTTGTGCTTTGCCTCCCTCCCTGTCTGTTTGAATAGGGTAACTAGCAGCACGCACGGGCAATTGGGTTGCTGCGACCCTCGAGATACGAATCGGCAAAGTAGAGACCCCCTCCCTCCCCCCCCTCCCCTCTCTCTCTCGCTCTCTTTCTCTAATGCGCCCGGCAGTACCTGCATGGCCTGGTGCACTCAGGGTGGAACGTGGCTATACCTTGCCCTTTGTGGAATACCAGGGTATAATGTCTGCCTGCCTGGGTCCCAGTGTCGTCGACGGTGTCGAGGACGAGGAGATTCTCCGTGACGCCCTCCGTGACGTCACGTTTTCCTTTTTTTTTCCTCTCGGGGCCAAGTCAGCTCTCCTCAGGGGGAACTGGCCGGTTGCTCTTCAGTGGGCGCCAAAGCCTCTTCTCATCTCCTCTCGCTCTCTCTCCCTCCCTCCCTAAATCCCTCCCTCCCTCTTTGTAAGGGGTTAAACATTTCATAACCCGGATTGCTCCAATGCGGGAGGGCCATATGAGACATCCGCCAGCCCGTGCGTGCCGCGAGTTACCTGATTCCAACTTAACTTAGTCAAGGCTGGGAGGTGCTAGTGGAATTTTTCCTCTTGCAAAAACCACCACAATGTCTGCCTTTCAGGATTGCCGGGGCAGCGGATGGGACGAGTGCCTGCACAGAGAGGGACCGGAGCGCAAGACCAGAGGGTAATAATAATAATAGTAATAAACTTTATTTGTATAGCACCTTTCATACAAGAAATGCAGCTCAAAGCGCTTTACAACAATTAAGGAAATTATAAGCATTGAATGCTTCACATAGGAACAGACAGAAAAAGAACATGAACACGTTAAAACAAACATGAATCTATGCATACACAATAAAGTCAGCTTAAAATAGGAGCAAGCTTGGATAGGTCACGAGTGTCCACAGAAATGAACCGCATGCAACTGAATGCCGTTTTTCTTTTTGCAGTTACGCGAGGCGGAGGATGAGTCCAAACGTCGAATACCGGCCGGGAGAGGAACCCGACCATCGGCAGACCTTCGCCCGTGATGAGCGGCCGACACAGACGGACGGGTGCGGATGCGGTGAGGGCAAAGCGCCCATCCAGCATTTAAGGAGAGTATGACTTTGTTTTTCCTTTTGTGCCTTCTTTCTTTCCTTCCCTCCCTCCCTCCACTTTTTCACTGGGTGTGCACACTGGCTATCTGCATGATGCCTCTTTCTCTCTCAGCGCTGTCATTTTGCAATGTTGTTGTTTTACTGTTGTTTTTTTAATCATGAAATGAACTGTTTGTACTGTAATTGTGTGTGTGTGTACCACTGAACTGCAATTAAACTGAACTGAATTCAAGTGGTCCATTTTAAACATTGGCATTGGCAGTCTATCATGCATACAAACTGGAATCATTTGAGACATTCTCAATGACAAGACAATTGTAAAGTTAGGCTTAAACAAAATTGACTTGTTAAATATGCAGTGTCAGGCTTTTTTTTTTTTTTTTTAACTACACAAAGAAAGGCTGGATGCATTCTAAATTGTTGACAAAAGCCAAGTAGCCAGACACCCATAGATGCAAACGACAAGTGTACAAACGGTTTCTGTTGCGATCAGTAAGTCATCTTTGGCAACCCTGCTTTAAAATGGCCACCGAACTCAGAATCTTGCAGAATGTTGGTACATTTTTCTGTACGAGTAAAAGCTGTTTTAATGTGGTCAGAGCCATTTTTTGGTTTGTTTTGAATAGTCATGCATCATGTGGGTATTCTTGTGAATAAAGTCAACAGTGGCGTGTTTGCTTCCTGTTGGTGGTCCTGTAAATAAAGTCAACTTTGGTGTCAGTCATCATTCGCAATGTGCTTCAATCGATGGTCCATCTCTTGAATGTGAAACTTCTTGCATGTTTTGTTGCAGGGCTTGGCGTCCCCATTGGCTGTCTGACTACAAAGAAGGCTGCTGCTGTCCAGTCCAGGTTGCTGCTATAGTCAATTGAATGTATAAACATAGCGTGTAACTTCCAGGACCTTAGCTTTCAATTCAAAGCAGTTGCGTAACTACACGGCCGGCCTCGGTACATGTACTGTGTGGTACTACCCAGTTCAGAGTGAAATAAAGGCCAGAGTGTTCTTATTCATACCGGCATCCTTATGAAATTGACCATATCAGAAAGGCTAGATGAATTCCAAGTGCTGCCACCGAGTAGCAGCGTATTTGCCTCAACCTGTCTGATGCTGGGTCAATGTGATGCACCTTTCGTTGTTTTGCCCAAAACAACCTAAGAAATAAAGAAGTACTGCTGTTATCTCGCCAGTGTGCATGTGTGTTAAAAGTACAAAACAAACTCATTTGCATGATAGCCGTCTAAACCACATGCTAGATATTTGCCTCAACCTGTCTGATGCTCTATTTAACTGTATGTGATAATTTTTAACAATTTTAATCATTTAAATTTTTAAGTACATTACAAATGATAGGCGCCCCAATTAGACAGCTGGGTCAATGTGACCCGTCTTTTGCGGTTTGTTCTGCCCAAAGCAACCTAACAAATACACATAAGTACTGCCGCTATCTCGCCAATGTGCGTGTCTCTAAA